>NW_027655896.1:0-539310 GCF_964235325.1 Thermobia domestica
GTGCAATTAGTTCCTTATGATTCTATCAGACAGCAACGCTGTTTTTAAATAGAATAATCGGAATGTTAACGTGATGAAATTGTTGTTTGTTACACAGCAAACAATATTAAAAGAAGTTCTATATACATTCCTTACTAGAAAATAATGTTGTCTTCAGAACTTTTATTCTTTTAGCCTTCAGAACTTGTCTTCAGAACTCAGTCAAATTTTATTTTGATTTTCGAAGTTGAATGCCTAAATTTTAACATTGGAAATTTGGATGTGGAGTAAAATAAAGAAGGTTAGCAGGGTAGAGAGGAAAACGAATTAGGAAATGCTGAAAAAATGCAAGAGACGAGAGCAATATTAGACGATATAAGGAAGCGAAAAAATGGACGGATCACAAGTTTCGATCTTGCTAAGGGATTGCATTCTGAGAGATGTAGTAAAGGGGGTGATATCAGGAGAGCGAGAGTGTGTAAGAAGGTAGCAATTGATAGATTGTAATAAGGAGGGTGGTACTTTATGTTGGGTTGCGAGGCAGATATTAGCGGGAAATCGCAAAAATGGAAGCTTCTTACCTAATTCACAGAAACTGGCCTGTCATTAATGGCAGAACACTGAGGAGGAGGAGGAGGAGGAGGATAATTATACTACAAATAAAAAAGCCGAAACAATGGTTTATGCATAAGAATTGGTCAGCATTTTTTTTTTTTGGTGGCAGTTTTGTAAGGTTCTAGCTCTCTCAAACTGATTAGATTGTAAGGTCAGGTCACTCGGGTCGGTTGTCGGGTTAGGTCACTTCGGGTTGGTTCACTCGGGTCACTTTGGGTCGGGCCAATCGGGTCAGCTCTGGTCGGGTTGTCGGTCGGGTCAGTCAATTCGGGTCACGGGTGGGGTCGGGTCGGTCTTCAACACATATAATTTCCACGAAAATTACAATATACCACGGTTTATACCTCACTGGACTTCCAATAAAACATTTTCAATGATGTGTTCACCATGTCACCATTTTTGTATGAGGAAATTTCTAGAGGGATTTTGTGGGAATTTGATGGAGTGTAGATTCCTGTGTGTGTGTGTGTGTGTGTATGTGTGTGTGTGTGTGTGTGTGTGTGTGTGTGTGTGTGTGTGTGTGTGTGATACGTTACAGGATACAAGATGTCGAGGAAGTGTGTAATAAACCGGACAATTTCTGTTATGTATGTGGGGAGCTGATATTTAAATCACAACGTCGATGTTTTACTCCACTTGTGAGGAAGTGTTATCAGTTATATTTTGGTTGCTGTGTAGGAGACCAAGATAAGAACTGGGTTCCTCACTGCATTTGTTGTACTTGCGTGAAACGTCTGACTGGGTGGGCAAATGGTGGACGAAACATGAACTTCGCAGTACCGATGATCTGGAGGGAACGAAAAGATCATTCTTCAGACTGCTACTTTTGTATGACACAGATAAAAGAAATAAGCAGTAAATCTAACCACACAGTACAGTACCCTAATTTGCCATAAGCAATTAGGCCAGTTCCACACAGTGCAGAATTACCTGTACCAGTACCTCTTCCTCATCTTACGGTAAATGAGGATTACGTACTTGAGGCAACTATTGAAGTTCCAAATGAAGATGATGATCCTACTTATGTAGGAAGCACATCTACATTGGATCCCCATCTGATAACTCCGGGTGAACTAAATGACCTCGTACGGGATTTAAAACTCTCCAAGACACAGACAGAACTTCTTGATACTAAACTTAAGGCTGGAATCTGCTCCATCGTGACACTAAAGTATGTATTTTTCGAAACCTTCATACAGAGTTTCAAAACTATTATTCTCAAGAAAATGATTTAGTGTATTGTAATAATGTCTGTGTTGTGATGGATACACTTGGACATGCACATAAGTACAGAGTGGAGATTGCTTATTGACTCTTCGAAAACTAGTTTTAAGGCTGTCCTTTTGCACAATGGCAACAAATTTCCTTCAGTGCCTTTGGCTTATGCAACTAATATGAAGGAAACCTATGAAAACATCGAAATAGTGTTAGAAAACATTCAGTATGAGAAATACAAGTGGACCGTTTGCTGTGATTTACAAGTCATTTCTTTGTTAATGGGTTTGCAGCTTGGTTATACGAAATATTGTTGTTTCCTCTGCGAATGGGACAGCAGGAACAAAGCGGAACATTACATCAAGAAGGAATGGCCAACGCATGTATTAACTCCTGGACAGAAGAATGCTGTTTATTCCTCACTGGTGAGCCCTGATTAGATAATTCTACCTCCTCTTCACATAAAGTTGGGGCTCTTCAAAAACTTTGTTAGGGCAATGGACAAAAGTAATGCAGGATCTTGTTACCTCAAGGAAAAAATTCCTCGGGTTAGTGAAGCTAGGGAGTTTTGCAGACACCCAAATAAGATGTTTGATTCGTGACCAAAAATTTGAGGATCTCTTAACTCTGGTTGAGAAAGTAGCTTGGTGTCCATTTAAATGTTTAACAGAGAATTTTTAGGAAACAAGAAAGCCCCAAATTACCGTGAAATTGTGAGTGATTTCCGGCAATCATTCAATGAAATGGGTTGCAACATGTCACTTAAAGTTCACTTTCTAGACTCCCACCTGCATTTCTTTCCTGAAAACTTTGGTGCTGTTAGTGATGAGTATGGGGAACATTTTCATCAGGACAATTCCTCCATGGAGAAGAGATACCAGTGACGGTGAAGTTCAAAAATGCTAGCTGATTACTGTTGGACACTTAAAAGAGATGTTCTAGAAACCAAACACAGAAGAAAGTAAACAACTAAAACATATTAGTTGAGGTAAGTAAGTGTCCATTTATTAAGAAGATACCACTCACTTCTATTGTATTATTTATTAAGTAGATATAAAATGCTGACACGGTGTATACATCATTGAAAATATGTTTTATTTCAAATCCAATAAGATATAAACCGTGCTTATATTGTAATGGAAGTTATATGTAATTTTATCTGCAATAATGAATATTGTAAAATGAACAGTACACATAGCATATTTTTATATAAATATGTTTATTTCTCTAGATAGAATAATGCTACTTAGAGGGCTTACTAAGTACAAATCAAGCTAACATACAATATAATTTGTGTGTTTATATACCTAACGTACCCAAGGTACAAGTGTGAAAATGGTTTTTAAAAAAAGAAAAAAGAAAAAGAAAAGAAATTTGAGGGGAAAATTTCCGAAAACACCTCTGTCACGGAAAAACTGAGGGTGATAGAGAAAAACTGATTGCAGATTCGAATTCTACGTGAAAAGGTCTATTAGAATCAGGTATTTTCTTCCGTGTGCCAGAGAAAAAGATTTTTTTTCGACTAGTGTAATAGGTACCATTTTCAAACTCAGCAACCGTTATTCAAACCGGTTAACGTTGATCGCAGATATTAAAAATACTCACATCCGTATATTATTTAATACAAACGAAAATTTTACTTACACATTTCTGCACAAACGATGTATAAACGATCGCGACAATTTGTGGTTCAATCGAACATGGTGGGGCTAGCACTTAGACAACTCCCCTTTTTTTCGTTCTGTCCACGCACCTGATAGCGTAGAAAAAAAAACTTTCGCCTGCGTATTACTGCTCAAACGATGTACAAACAATTAAGATAATTTTCTTTTGAATCGGAGTAGGGAGGTGCTACCAATTAGGCAGCCTATACTTTGTTATCGTTTTGGCGCGCTCGCAATTGTGTACAAACGAAAATTTCGCCTGCAAATTTCTGTACAAAACCGTAATAAACAAGAGCGACAGTTTGTGGTTGAATTCGACATGGTGGGAGGGCTATCAATTAGAGAGCCCATAGTTTGTTATCGTTTTCGCGGGGCCACATTTATGTGCAAATGAAAATTTCAGCTGCACATTTATGTACAAAGGCGTACAAACAAGTGCGACAGTTTGTGGTTGAATTGAACATGGTGGGAGGGCTACCATTTAGACAGCCCCACTTTGTTTTCGTTCTGGCGGTGCCCCTAATTGTGTACAAACCAGGGCCGGAGCGCGGGGGGGTCGAGCCGTGCCACCACCCGGGGCGGCAAGTCTGATGGGCGGCAAAATTTGAAAAAGAAAAGAATACAGGGGCGGCAAAATTTGAGAAAGAAAACAATAAAAGGGCGGCATGTGAAAGAACCGCCCAGGGCGGCAAAACTTCTAGCGCCGGCCCTGGTACAAACGAAAATCTCGCCTGCACATTTCTCTATAACTATATTCAAACGATTGCGACAATTTGTGGTTCAATTGCACATGGTGGGGGGCTACCATTTAGACAGCCCCCCACTTTGTTTTCGTTCTGCCGTCGCCCCCTAATTACGTACAAATGAAAATTTCGCCTGCATATTTCTGTACAAACGATGCACAAACGATTGCGACAATTTGTGATTGAATTGAACATGGTGATTGGGCTATCACTTAGAAAGTCCCCCACTTTGTTTTCGCCCTGGCGGCGCCCCTAATTATGTACAAACGAAAATTTCGCATGCACATTTCTGTACAAACGATGTAGAAACGATTGCGACAATTTGTGATTGAATTGGACATGGTGGGGGGGGGGCTATCTCTTAGACAGACCCCCACTTTTTTTCGATCTGGCGGCACCCTTAATTATGTACAAACGAAAATTTAGCCTTCACATTTCTGTAGAAACGATGTGGAAACGATTGCGACAATTTGTGATTGAATTGGACATTTAGGGGGGGGGGCTATCACTTAGACAGTCCCCAATTTGTTTCAGTTTTTACGGCGCTCCCATTTATGTACAAGCAAAAATTTCGCCTGCACATTCTTGTACAAATGATGTAGAAACGATTGCGACAATTTTTGCTTGAATTTGACATGGTGAAGTGCTACCACTTAAACAGCCCCCACTTTGTTTTCGTTCTGGCGGCGCCCCTAATTGTGTACAAACGAAAATTTGGCCTGCACATTTCTGTACAAACGATGTAGAAACGAATGCGACAAATTGTGATTGAATTGGATATGGTGGGGTGCTACCACTTAGACAGCCCCCACATTTTTTTCGTTCTGGCGACGCCATTAATTTTGTACAAACGAAAATCTCGCCTGCACAGTTCTGTACAAACCATGTAGGAATGCTTGCGACAATTTGTGATTAAATTGGACATGGTGGAAGAGAATACCATTTAGATAGACCCCACTTTGATTTCGTTCTGGCGGCGCCCCTAATTGTGTACAAACAAAAATTTCGCCTGCACATTTCTGTACAAACGATGTAGGAACGATTGCGACAATTTGTGATTGAATTGGACATGGTGGGGGGGGGGCTACCATTTAGACAGCCCGCACTTTGTTTTCGTTCTGCCGGCGCCCCTAATTGTGTACAAACAAAACTTTTGCCTGCACATTTCTGTACAAAAGGTGTAGAAACGATTGCGATAATTTGTGATTGAATTGGACATTTTGGGGGGGCTAACATTTAGACAGTCCCCCACTTTTTTCGTTCTGGCGACGCCCCTAATTGTCTAAAAACGAAAATTTTGCTTGCAGATTTCTGTACGAACGATGTACAAACGATTGCGACAATTTCTGATTCAATTGTACATAGTGGGGGACTACCATTTAGACAGCCCCCACTTTGTTTTCGTTCTGACGGCGCCCCTAAGTGTGTACAAACGAAAAATTCGCCTGCACATTGAGACCATTTCCGATTGAGTCTGATAAGGGGGGGGGGGCTGTCTAAATGGACGTCTCCTTTTCACCTCTACTGTAATTAAATTCTTCCTCGAGAAAATCTGTAATCAACACTGTCAGTAGCTACGTCGTCGACTAATATACCTTAACAAGTACAGCTTTATTTTCGTATATTTTACAACAGTTAACCAATTTAAAACTATCGCAAACAAGAATATGTAGTCAACTTCTTAAATACTTCGCTCGCAGGAACCCGTTCAGCGCGTGCAACAAGCAAAAACAACATGTTTGGCGTCTCACAAATGAAAAAGGGGAAAAAAGAAAAGCAAAAGCAGCACGACAGTGCCTTATCGCAGTCAGAGCTGACAACATAGTTTCGGTCGTTACTAACGCGAATAGACCTACTAGCGATGTACAAGAGTTATACAGTTACAATATACGTTGTGCCACAGTAGCGCTACAGGCGGAATGTGCACGAACTACAAATGAATATGTTCCCTTACAAGCATCAGACACTGTTGCACCCTCTTTACATTCTACACATCATTTTTTCTCCCACTTTTTGACCTTGACAAGCAGAAGTACCAGGCTTTCCGAGTTCACAACCATAAACTCTTTGTGTACAGAGTACGTTTTCAGTTCTTCCAATGACTCTGCGCGCGAAGAACAGGGGTGATGATCGGGCTACCGAATACGGAAGTCACAGACACCCGGTTGCAACTTTAAATGTAAAATACAAATATAGAGCCTTGACAATGCCGTGAGGATGAATATATATATATATATATATATATATATATATATATGCAGGCATTGGCGCCGATCCTGTTGGACCAAGGTGATCCGGGATCCCCCTAAAGCACCTGTGGGCCCCTTATTGTACTTAAGAAATATAATGTTTTGAATAATTTGAATGCAATTTGTTTAAAATCCTCATATATGCCTTCTCCATCTTAAAGGGGCCCCCCATTTTACAGAGAAATCACCCTTGTATACAGGCCCGGATCCGAGGTAAGGCTATAGGAGCTATAGTCCTTCCTTGACAATCAGGTATAGGGGAAAGTGGGGGAATACCACGCACTTAAGGTACATTTTCCAATATCTCGCTACGAATCAAACAAATTAACATGAGGAAAATGTATGTTGTAACTTAGGCATTCTAGTTTCATATTCGGTCGTTGGTAGTGCTTCTTGATTTTCATAGATTCTGTAAAAATAAAGTTTGTGGAAAACGAGAAACGCGTGGTATTCCCCACCACATTGGGTAATCACACGCATTACATCGAGTATTGGCACGCACTAATTCCTTAACGTAAAGCATCAGAATCTCTTTCCATAAACTTAGGTCGTTTGTTGACTGTAAGTTTAGGTCAACTTCTAGTTTGTTTCCTCAGCTTGTCTTCACGTTTTCCACCAACATCGAATTTTCTAGTTTTCTTCTCAACTTTGCTTTGCTTTCTTCGCTTAGTGCTCTTTCTGAATTCAGCATCTTCCAATATTCGTTTGGTTGGAGTAGAAGTTAAGATTTCTGAACGCTTTTTTGTTATTTCGAAGAGTTGACTCGGAAGGCCTGGGGAAAGGAGAAATCTGCGAGTCTTTCACAATCTCAGTTTGTAAAGAAGACGGTTGGACAAGCAATGGTAACTGCTGTGATGATGTTCCGGGTAGTTGATGTTCTTCACGATTTAGCCCTATTTTCGTCGAAGATGGTTGTTCATTTTGGCGTAGGCCTACAATAGTTTGAACATCGGAAAGCAATTGGGAATTCACTTCTTCAGAATCTCTCTTTCATCTTCAAGTTCTACGGCCTAGAATTGCTGAGCAGCTTCAAAATCTTTTCTGAAAGTGTCCAGCTCCAAAGGACAAATACCCGCTTATTTAAAACCATTAACAGCTTTGTCCATATTTGCTGCTTTCAGATAAGCTCTATTAAAGATATCGACTAAGTCATTTGGAGAATTTTTTTATTAACATAGCGCTTCGCAAACAGTGTGCATTCTTGGTTGAAATATGTTTTGTGAGGACCAAAAAAGGTAAGGTCTAGCGACTGAAGTTTATGTGACGTATGCGGTGGTATTGTATCCACAACAATTCCTTTCTTCTTACAAAAATTGTAAATTTCTAATGAAATATGGCTCGTGTGATCCAAAATAGATAGGACTGGATCATTTGTTATCGGTTTCGCAATAAGAGCAAAATGTTGCAGCCACTAGATTCATTGCTCCACCCAAGAGTATATAGATCCAGTAGATCCTCCTTTCTGCAGCTGAGGTGACATGCGTTTTCTTGGGTAGATAAACATAGGGGTATGTAAGACATGGCAGCTTTGTAACGGTTTTACCCCTTTCCCATGATATTAGTGCTCCGAGCTGTTTCACTCCCTTTAGATCCAAAATACGCCCTGGTGTCTATACTATGAATATACCTGTTTCGCCAACGTTAAAGATCTAATCTTCGCAGAAATGATATTTTTCGGTAACTTCTGTCAGGTTCTTAAAATACCCTTTCACCTTTTCTTCATTGAATTCGTCGACCCTCTTAATACTAATTACTTTAGATTTCCTTAACCTTATCGTGGATTTTTTCTTTAAAAGCAATTCCAACCAGTCATTCCCAGCAAGTCGACCTTCTTTATTCAAATTGTGTTTGATATTAGCTTCTGCTTATTCATAAGCTATTCTGTGTAGTTCAATTGGAGACATTCCGTAAAACAACTTGGCTAAATGTAAAGCGTGACCAGCAAGTTCCGCTTTTTCTGTAGAGCTCAATACAGCTTTTCTTCCCATTTTCTTAGAACAGACAGTCCCAGCTTTCACTTTTGTTCTTAATGTAGCCTATGTATCCCAAAATTATTTGCTACCTCTGTAATTTTTCTTCCGCCATTTATTGCTCCTATGGCGTTTGGTAGTTGTTTTAATGTCCATTTGCACTTCTCTGTTTGCCTAATATAGTGTCATGGCATCTGCAATATACATAAAAAAGGAAAAAACAGCATAATTTTTTTTGATAACTGCTTCGTGAAGGGCAATGCCACGCACAATGGACGACATGCGTGCAATTACCCCATTCCAAGCCGAGAAAGAAAAATTGAACCTTCAGAAGTTTCACGTCGTTTCATATAAACAGATTTATCATGAACTTACTACTAGCACACTACGCTAAAACACTGTATACACATTATAAAAATCAACTAAGTATTTCAATACATACCTCTAAATCTGCAAACGAAGTAAATTAGAAGAAATTACAACAAAACAACATTTCGCCATGCCATGAACCACACCTAACAGCAACTGGCGTCTCGCTCATGCAATATGTCTTTCATAGTCTAAACTAGATAGTAGCACTAATCTGAATCAGTTTCGAAAAATTAGAACTGAGAAAACAGGGTGCGTGGTATTCCCTCGTTGCGTGGTATTCCCCCACTTTCCCCTACACTGATTAAAATGGGCATCAATTCTGCTTTACTGGATAAAGCTGCAAGCTATGGTTTAGCCCCTCCCTTCTTCATATCCTGGAACGGCCACTGTATCTATCTATCTATGTATATATAAATATAAAGACGAGATTTCAGATATCCAAATAAAATACCCTTTGAAGAGGAAGTAGTAGTAGATCAAAATTCAATTTCTAATGACACTCTGATATTCAATGATGTGAAGTGTGGTTGTACTCCTAATGAAGTAAATGACGTTTGTGTAAAACAGTCACTAGAAAAATATAAACTTTATGAACCATTCCTTTGGGAAAGTTGTGCAGCTCGTAGTAAAAAAGAAACTGAGCGTAAATGTGTAAGTTAAAGTTATGAAGAATTAAATACTATTGTTTGGAATTTCCTAATAAGAAAATCAACACGTGAAGAAATATTAAAACAATATCTAAAAATGTATGTGAAATATATAGTTGCAAACATTATTACACATCTTATAAACAAATTTAACTATACATATCAGGAGATTACATTTAATGATTATCATATTTCTGATTTAGGAGAAGCATATCTTGAACAGGATAAAAATGTGTATCTACAATCCATACTGTGAGTACCAGTGTCTTTCCCTAAATGTGTACGATCATTGCGAATATCAGTGTTCTTTTTCAAGAGTGCGTAATATTATGTATTGCACGCTGGAAACCACAGCATAAACTTTTGTGTTACGGTTGATTTGGAAACAGCACTAATTTAGATGAACATCATTGTATTACTTTAGACTATGATATGTTATGTTATAATGCATGGCGTGCTATGGCTAATTTGCAAGTTTTTGATGACTTATATGAAGAATTGGCAAGAGTACATTGCGATATTGAAATTGATGATTGGACATTTTCATACGCATTATATAACATATTGTTAAACAAAGACAATATTCAGATAATTACAGAGTTATTCTAACAAAAAATTTACAATATAAAATGCAATTTTAAAATTGTATGATAATAATAATAATGGAAAATAAAATCTCTTCTGTTAATCAATTACAAAATAATAAAAACAAAGTGTATAAATTAACAAAAACCACTGATAAAAGACTTTCACCAATAAATTGTACATATCCTTATATAAAATGTAATTGTACATAAGCTAATATAAATATAGATTGCACTAAACAATATTTCAAAGAATTCTAACATTATTAAAATCACAAATGTGTCTGTATTTAAAATATAAATCTTATTGTAATTTGTAAATACAATTTTTTCATTGTAGGCCTATATTCGTTGTTTTTCGTTTCTGCTATTTCCTTATATGTATGTTTAAAAAAACTTTCTTATGTGTAAATGCGTTTTACATTATCGTACTTAAAATATTCTGTTAATATTATTTCTTGCAACTAAAAAATTTAACATGTGCATATGAAAAAGTTTTCGCGTTTTTTAACAATATAATCTCCATGTTATGATCCATGTACATAAAATTTGTTTGTGCATTTTATAGCGCAGGAATGTGAAAATTTTTTCACATTTGTAGTTTATGTTTTTGCATTTTGTTTTTGAAAATTACTTTTTTGTATTGGCAAGTTTCATTTTTTTAATTTCGAAAATTACATTTTCATTTTATCAGCTCGTATTTTTAGTTTACGTTTCTGCATTTTGTTTTAAATTGAATTTTTTTGTTTTGGCAAGTTGCATTTTTAATTTTGAAAATTACCTTTTCATTTATCAAGTAGCATTTTTTTAATTTCGAAAATTACATTTTCATTTCCGTAAGTTGAATTTTTGTTTTACAAATTGCATTTTTAATTTTGAAAATTACATTGTCATTTTGAAAAGTTACATTTTATTAGTTTGCATTTCTGCATTTTCGTTTTATCAAGTTGTTTTTTTTAGTTTACGTTTCTACATTTTGTTTCTGAAAACACTTTTCAGCATTTTATATTACACGTATGTGAAAAATTTTCTGCATGTTATGGTGCGTAAATGTATAAATATTTTCTGCATTTTATATTGCATGTATGAGAAAACTTTCTCCATGTTAGGATGCGTGTATGTAAAAAGAGTTTCTGCATTTTATATTGCATGCACGTGAAAGAATTCTGCATGTTATGATGCGTGTATGTAAAACAATTTCGGCATTTTATATTACAAGTATGTGCAAAACTTTCTGCATGTTATGATTTGCGTTCGTAAACACACTTTTCTGCATTTTATGTTGCATGCATGTTAAAAACTTATTGCATTTCGTAAGGTAAGTATATAAAATCATACTATAATATTAGAGTTTTTTTATATTCGCCTTTGCCATTGCAAATTGTTAAATTTTTGATTGTGAATATTTTATTCTCTCGTAAAATTTACTCGATGAACAATCTTTTTATTTTATTATTTCGTATTACTTACAGTAATACTCTTACAACATCATTGTTGTGTAGTATCAAATAATTACTATGTAAAATGCTAAGAACGCTTAAGTGTGAACTTAGAAAATCGTTTCTCATTGCAAAGTCGATGTTAAAATTTTGATTGTAAATATATTATTCTCTCGTAGTTTTTGGATCTTTTTCTCCGGATGCTCTGTACAATATACGATTGTGAATATATTAAAAATCCTTGCAGAAACTCTGCTTACTTTTCTTAACACAATACTCATAGATTGTAATCAATCAAATAGTTGTCGCACAAATTCATTCTTATTTATTTATATGGATATTTCGTTACAAAAACACTTCTTATTCAATGGTATGATTGTTACACAAAGTTTGAGGAACTATGTTTCGAAAATTGCGAACTTGTAAATAATTCAATGTAAAATTTTAACAAAGTAAAATTAGTTCAAAGTTTTAGTAAAAACCAAGAAAAAATATAAAACACTCATCAAATACCAATTTTTAACCAAGTTTCCAAAAGTAAACGCTAGAATACATAAATAAGTTTCATCTTGTAAAATACCAATGATACCTTTTATTTATGAAAGTTTTCTTATTAAATAAAAGTCAAGAAAATGATAATTGTATATATTTATTAGTATATAAAGATATATACATGCATACACACATAAGTATAGAAAATATATACATATATGTACAAACACAATAACACACACACAAAACTAAAGAAATTAATATATACAGATAATATTATATACATGTATATAAAAAGAAATCTCTTTGCAGCTTTTCTGTCTTTTTCTAGTAAGATGTCTACTAGTACCTCAATATAATTTGGATTTTTTAATAGGTTGTTATATTTTTCATTAAACAATGTTCATTTCTTTGATACTAAAATGGGATTTTACATAATTTTCATGCACTTTGTCATTCACATTTTTGCTGGCCGCAATTTTCCATGCTTCTGATTCAAGTGTTAATATATTCACAAGAAGACATCTATGGCCAAACTGATTGAAATAATGTAGGGTACATCTCTCACAAAGTAAAACTGTCTTCCGTTCCCACTTTAAAATACTGTCTTTAAGAATGTTTCACTCACAAAGTCACTACTCTACTTGCATTGGCACTGTTTTCTTTGCACACGCAAATCCAGTGGCACTTTTTGGGGTGAAGTTGGAAAATCCACCGGTGAAACAGTTGGTGATGGTCTGGTGGGTTTGCACAAATCTATCTCACTGAATAATTTACAAATTTCTTCCTCCTCTTCCTCATTAAATAAATCACGTTATGTTGGTCTTTCTTCTTCTTCAGCAACTGTCCACTTTATCGATGGAACTTGACACTTTTGCTCCGATGTTCCTGCTACTTGTACTGGTGAAGGTGTTCTTGATCCAACAGGCGAAGTTGGAATTAGTATTAGGTCTTCTCTCAAATCAATAATTTCTTCCTCTATAATAACATCTGGGGAAGCTAGAGAAAAATAGCAAGTTTCTTCATCAATAAACAATTCCATAGATTCTCTATTCGATTTGGACTTTTTCTTTGGAGATTCAACATACTCAAATGAAGAATCCCAGTCTACTTCGTTGCAAAGCTCGATTTCTCGCTGTACTATACTGCCAAACGACTCCATGATGATACTATGCCAGTCTTCTCATCATACCCCATAAATAAGGAAAACTTATGGCGACGTCATATCACGTGGTACTTTAAAACACTCCTCTTGCATCATTTAAAATATTTTCACATGGTCTTTCCCAATTCTCTATACAATTTTCATAGGTATAAGGAATGGAGAAAACATGTACTAACATTTCGTTTATGCTCTCATTTGATGAAACATTCAGTGTCGCGTTGTTCCACCATTCGCGGTGCCAAACTTCTTTTGTATTCTTCGGTGACATTGCTTTATTTTCATCTACCATACCATTAAACTTGTTTTTATTACTCTGTCGGTATTCTGTGATGTTTATCTACTGCGACCTCAATCTTCTTTGTATTCTCCGCCGACAATGTCTTGTGTTCACCTAACGCGGAGCCAAACTTCTTTTCTATTACCAAATAGTGTAGGGGCTTGTTTCAACATGTTTACCTGCCACAACCTCAATCTTCTTTCTATTCTCCACAGCCAATGTCTTGTGTTTACCTACCGCGGTACCAAACTTGTTTTATTACTCTATCGGCACTCTGTGATGTGTACTCAACACGGCGTCGGTTTTTCTTTGTATTTGTCTTCATGTTTTAACATGCACCTGTTACCCGACAACGCCATCTTCCATTCTCGTCCAACCAGTTTCCAAAAAGCGCACGAAAATTCAGTTCATGTCTTGAGTTCATCAGCAAAAGACTTACGAAAACCACGTTCTGTATATGTACTCCGTATACGAAGTTTCTAGTATGCTCACACTCAAAGAGTGTTCTGAATTTGCTAAGCAAATGATCGAATTAAAGAATAAAATTCCCGCATGAAGAAAGTTTATTCCCTCCAATTTATAACAACAAGTATTATTATAAATAATAAAAGAACAAATAATTAGTATGATCACAATCAAATTTAACAACGAGTTTTCTAGTATGTTCAAGTAATAACTACGAAGGATTAAAAGATACAATCGACTAAAATAAGAAATCATAATAAAAAATAAAAGAAAGGACGTGGAAAGCTCTAACAATAAATAACAAAATATGAAGTATACACCAAGAAAGTCAGAATAGCAATAATAGCGTAAGATTCAACATAATCAAGTTAATAGGTGAAACGTTAATTATTTTAATTTCACGAATAAAACCTAGTGTGCTGTCACTAAACAAACCCTGATTAAGATTTGTAGATAATCTTAAACCTTCTCTGATGTTTGAGTATTCTGTACATTCTACGCATTGAGATAATATAAATACCTAGAGGTGCTCTGAAGTGAGATCTTTGATGGTATCAAACTCGCATATATCGAATCAATCCGCCATATTGGAAATGAAAGAAAAGGTGTTTTCACTTAATGCTCCATAGTATATTTGTGTCTTGTTTTATTGTCGCTAATCTGTGTTCATAGAACAAATTATATGACGAAAAAATCAATGTTCATTGGAATTTCCTTCTTTTACTCTGTAACATCCAATTATATAATGTGGTTGTGTACTTGTTATAACATTAGGTAAAAATGGCATAAGCATTGTATTTACACTGCCAAAATGCTCGTAAAGACTACTACCTAGAGAACTGCAAAACTATTATTAAGTTTGCTTATTTATTGGACTATGCGTTTATGGGTTGTTACAAATTTTGTCATAATTTTGCAACGTACAAATGTTCTTTGATACTTTGGCAAAGCAACTGTTTGGTTGTGAGAGAGTAAGCCTACTCTTTCTACGTTAAGATTTACTAATGATGACAATTACAGATAACATAATCCTCAGTCAGTGTTAAAAGAAACAATAGCCCTATTTCTCATACAAGTCGCACGCTATTTGTCGATATTCTGTACAAAATTGTATATTTGTAAATTAGTTTACTTTCAGTTTATCAGACGATACTACCAAATTGAAAATGTATGTAAGCATTACTCGAGCAGATAGTTCTACCAAATTTTGAGACATTTCTTACAGTTTCAGGGTAGGTTAATGCCTTATATTTCATTCAGCTGAGCATGCATTAGCCTAAATGAGAAGTACCATTACTACACAGAGTTTGACTTCAGGAGGGCTATGTATAAATACGGTGTGGACGTATGGCATAAACACTACCGTGCATAAAACACGAAAGAAAATTTGCTAGGTGGCTACTAAAGAGCACAAGTGCTATGCAACCGAGTCAGCGCAGGAGCGCAGCAGGAGGGTCCGAGCGGTATGCTAGGAGGTAGGTGCGTAGGAAACAGGCGCGTCAGCGACGGCGGATATACTCATAAACAAGGATAATGAAAGAGCATGCTTACACATATAAATACTTTCACTATCATTTAAAATTCATTTCAATATGCTGTGCACTGACAGTAAATACTTATATTCACACTTCCATTCCTTAGCGAAAAATGTTTTACATTGTATTTTACCTATAAATTTTCAGTATACACATATGGTGGGGTAGTTAATTATTGTATGGGTAAGTGTGCACACCCACTAGCCACGCTTATGCGTATGCCCTCCAGCGCGCCTGCTTCCTACTGCCGCACCTCCTTGCTTCCGATCGGGAATCCTTCCCAAACTCGGTTACAACGAATTCGTGCTTTTCAGTGGTCACGTACCATAAGTGCGTGTTTTATGCACTGTAATTGTTGTGCTATACGATAACAATGTGTTTATACAGAGTCGTCCTGAAGTCAATCTGCAAGTAGTAATGGAATGCTCCCCATTTAGAATGCTCTTCTAAAAGAAATGCAAAGCTCTAATCTAATCTGAAAATGTAAGAAATGTGTTAAAATTTGGTATAACCGTCTTTTCAAGTAATGCCAATATAAATTTTCAATTTGGTAAAACCATCTGCTAAGTGAAACGCTAAATTTTATAACAAATATTGTTTAATTTTATTCTGTTCTGTATCCATTCACACACGAATGGATAGAAAATCGATAATCGAATTGGATACACTAACATCATTTTGGTTATTTGATGCTTGTACATTGTATGCAAATGGAGTCCTGATATATACGTTTTGTTTGTTTACATAAATCAGCAGATTGAAATTACGGAATACGCCATCTTAAGAATGGAAATCTAGAATCGAACGCAACATTCAAGATCACGCGCGAATGAACAATGCGAAATAGAAAAGAACACCTCTAGGTCTATATATTATCTCAATGATTCTACGAATTATTAGGCAGGAATACTAAGTAAGACGATAAAGTCTTCACATCACTAACAGTTAGTGCCAACTTAGCAAGAATGTGTGAAAAGAGAGTTTTCAATTAGCAACTGTGTCAGAACCACTTTATCTCGGAGACTAATACGCGATGACATCTGCACCACGAGCCGTACTATAAATACTGTCGCAACTTTTGACTACGTTTCTCCACCCAATCACCACATGCCACACCATCTGATAAGAAGATACATGTTATTTATATAATATATTGAGCGATGTACAAAAATTAGAGATTATATACGAAATGTTCTGTGGTTGAAACTACAATATATAAGTTAGGAAATCGGTAGAGAATATACTCTTACGCTTTTGCATTCGGTTGGAATGTTTCATCGTCGTTTTGAAGAAAGGAAAGAAACTATAATCTTTAATTTGTGAAATATAGCTCTCTGGTAGATTTGAGAGATATCAGAGAAGACGACGAGCGTTTTTAGTTTGTAGGGCATGTGAGTAGAAATAGATAAGAACAATTATTTTAAAAAAAGAGAGTCGAGGGTCTTAGTTTAGTAAGAAAGAAAAGAAAGGTTGTTAGGGCGATTAGGACCTTCGATGCTTGTTCCGTACCTCAGTTCCTGGGCGTCGACTGGTCGTCTCCATGTCTTGGCCTCTGTACCAATTTAACATGGGAGTTGGAATAGAACTCTCCTGCTGTTGCTCTCACTCGCTCCTTGTGTACTTCTCCGCTTCTCGTGTGCTTCTCCCATCTTCTCGTATACTTCTTTCACGCTTCTCGTGCGCTATTCCCATCTTCCGGGTCCTGGGATGTTTTATACCAACCAAACAAGGAAGATGGCCGTCGAAATTACGGAAAACATCCAAAGTTCGCAAGTGTAAGGATTCAGGAAAGGGCAAGGTAAATGGAATTCTCGCCTTTCATAATTTGAGCTTACAGAAGTTACATAAATGTACCAAGAATGAAGAATGAGGAATGGTGTGCTAAAGAGAATTTTGAAATGTTTTCTGACTGTCATATTATTCCAAGTTATGACTGTTTCTCATCATCCACAGAAAATAAAGAGAAAAAAATAAAAAAAATAAAATTATTATTAAATTTTGATATACTGAATACTAATAATATGAGGGAAATCCAATATATCTACATTCTCGCCACTAAATCTTACTGAACGACGAGAAGAAGAAAGCTGTCGTTTCAGGTCCAATTACTCATTGAACGCACTGAATATTTTGTACTATATCAACTTTATGTATGTTATATATATATATATATATATATATATATATATATATATATATATATATATATATATATATATATATATAACTAATAATAATAAATCACACATCACAGAAAAGACACTTATATCACGAGCGTTAACAGATAGTAATATGTAGCACTATGCCAATCAATCAATCAAATATTTCACCAATAGTAAACATAGACGAAGAATAAACACACAAGAAAGAGTTTATTTTTCAAGACGTATATGTATCTAGAATGCATCATCTTTCAATGTCTTGGACAGTTCCTGTCTTTTCTCCCGTATAAATTATTGACATAATCGTTAAGATACATAGCAAAAAAACTGAAGCACGTGGTCTTTTTTATAACATTGAACGAGAAACTGTAGAATGCTGATTGAGCACAGCTTCAGCTGCGAGATAATCTAGACAAACCTGGTCGTTGACCATGTGCAAAGGACGTAATGAAGTTGAAATAGCTGTCACCAGATGGCAGATGTTATGGGCTATGCGGCATCCAAGTCGCTGGGCGTAACTAAATACATCATCTGTAAAGGTGCTTGACGGTGTATGAGTATAATATATTTATAGTAGCTATTTTCCAAGAAGCAAAAACTTATTTCACGTGTTATAAGGTGAGTATTACGTGCATAAAGAAATGAGTGTGAACAAAGAAGAAATAACGTTCTGCAACGTATCATTCCTTGGGACGGTTGGTGGGCAAATTGTGAGGTTCAAATCTGAGCGCTGATATCTCTTGATGTCCGTAGATCCTCTTCTTCTTAGTGGTGTTATGCTGCATTGAGGTACGGAAAGTGGTTGGAGGAGATACAAATTTTAAAAAAATGAAAATAAAAAAATAAAGGGAGAAAAAGGGAATAATGGTTGAAGTTATCAGTAATATGGGACTTAGTATATGTGTATCTAGGATGAAGATTAAGAAAGGGTGCGTATCAAAAGGGACAAAAAGTGAGAAATATAGATGTTATAATATAAAGAAATAGAAATTGTAGCGAAACAGTTTCTAAGCCGTGGGAAAATTTAAACATGAACATTTCCAAGATGGCTGCAATGACGCAATGATGGGAGTTTGGCCGATGTTTGTTTATAAACAGAAGGATAGAAGCAAAACGAATGACAAATTATAATAGCGGTTTTTTTAGGGGGGGAAACAAGAGTTCAAAAGAAAGGATAATGATATTGGGAAATTAATATTTGACTAAAATAACTGTTATTAGGCTTTTAAAAGGCATTTTCGAGGTCAAGGTATCTAAATTTGGATTATCATGCTTAAATTCAGTGGCGTCTCAAGGGGCTTGGTATTACAAAACAGTGGACTTGTGCAGAAGATTTGAGAATAAGGAAAATTAGGGGAAAATGCGTTAAAATTATTATCCGAAGACTTACTTCCTGTGAAAAACACGGTTGGCAACTCAGGTAAGAATATCAAGGTATCGTAAAAAATGATCAGGGAAGTTAAATAAAGGAAGTGTCGTTATTTGAAGACTGGGAGGGCGGTTTCTATGAAAGTGTGAGGGTGATCATAGTATTTCAGTACAGGTGGGTAGGATGCATCAGTAAAATTGAAACAACAGAAAAACATAAATAAGAAGAAAAAGAAAGAATTAGTATTAGTATAAGTACTTCATATTCATGACCTGACCAAATGTCCAAAATGTCTAAACAATTTCCTATTATAATCTTAAATGCAAATTTCTAAATATCATAATCTGAAGGGGCCGGGGGCTTATTATTTCCAACATAAACCTAACCCATTTCCTGATTAGTTTGGGAATTTTAGGTAACTAGAGGTTAGATATTTTTTTTCGCCCAATACTAGATTGTGTTAGTAAAATTATGTTGGAAAAAAAACACGGAAGAAGGAAAGGAAAAAAAAGGTTCTCTTAATTCATAAAAATGGGTATTTCCGGTAATGATTCACAATTTTATATGGTCATGCGTATATACGTTCTAATATCTTCTCCTATATGCCCTTTCACAAAATGCGCGAATTGCTCCACATCTGAGTTTCCGTATCCACATTTAAGAATACACTATATAGTTGAAAATGTACGAAGATTTCACGTTAGAATTCCTTAATTCCAAGACGGTAGAAAGCTGCACTATAATCTCTGTACCAAAACGTCCGTCACTAATTATCAATTCTGCTGGAGGAGGAGGTAAACTCAATTCTGACACTGAATGCTCATCCTCATTTCTGTTCGAAGTGGTGAACTTTCTGGGATCATTTCAGGTTCTTGATCTCTTTCTTCAGTCCTATCACTACTTTTATTCTCAATACTCTTCATCTGCATTGGCGTATCATCACCAATTTCTTTTAAAACTTTTCATTACTCTATAGAGCAAAACTAAACATACAATTGCAATAATGGTTTGCACAATATGTAAAAAGTAGCTCAATTCTTGCAAGGAAAATTCCGTAGACGCACTACATTTTCTACAAAACCATATAAAATTGAAAATTCCGTGTTCTCTTAGCAAATAAATAAGTAGAAGAGTGATGACGATATTCCAAATAATAATAATTCCTGGTATAAAATATTCATATTTATAGATACGCATCTTAATGGGCGTCTGGATCGAAAGAGGGTTAAATTTCGCTTATTGCAATCTAAACCAGCTATATACTTTTCCAAAAAATCGGCGCCAACCAAAGACTCATAATCAAAGTTTGGAATAACTCTGAATACATGAGTAAACCATTTTTTACCAATCCTAAATTTTAATAAAGCTATCTCAGAAACTTTTATAGACTTGCCTATTACTCCCCGAAGTCTAGTATTAATACGAAAACGTTTAGCATTTTCCAGGACCAAATATTCCCCCAGACAACTAATTTGGCTGCCCCTGTCAATCATCAATTCTACGTCTTTTTCGTTCATAAAAGCTAACACATGAGACAGTATGTTAGAGGACACAATAAGGACTATAACGCAACCTTGAGTAGATTTGTCCCGATCATTTACTCTGTCTGCGTGTTTAAAGAACGCATACGACAATATCTCCCAATATGATTGGGTAATTTGCATTTGTAACAAATAATTTGCAAATTATCCGGAGTCGAACCATACCTGGCGAAGAATTACTATTTGTTGAGGACGCGAAACCACTGCTAGACTTTTTATTAGTATTAGCATTATTATTCTGACTTTTGTTGTTTTGATTTCCGTTCCGTTTTCCTCGGTAATCCTGACAGATTTTTCGGCTGATTAAACTACTTTTTCCTATATTGAGAATCATCGCTTCTTTCACAATTTGTTGAAGGAGCTACGGCTGAAATCTGCAGCGTCAACTTTGATAGTTGTTGCTGTATGTTAGTCAACGGGTCGATTACCGGTTGGTTCTGTTGAGTCTGCTTGTTTTGCAAGTAAGCTGACCGTGCATTATACGGTTGAACAGTAGTCGGACTTTGAACCCTTACGTCAGCATTATTGAGTATTAACATCTATGTTAACCGGAGAAAATAAAGTCCACTGCAAAACAGCAGAATTCTTTTTCAAGAATTTCTCTAATTCATTACGCTTCAGTAACAGTTTAGACCTTTCATCGATAATTAGGTCGTTCAAAAGGTGATTGACCGTGTTATACTCTTTTCGTACTACAACTTTAAAGTAATCGGGTAAAAGTCCCCCCACAATGAATTGTAATTGTTTATTTTCATCGCCAGTCGGATCTGCCTGTAAAATTAAATCCTGCTTCGAATAAACATACTCTAGAACGGATTCTGATTCTTTTTGTTCACGGGCCCGCATATGAGATTCAGATAATTGTGGCACCAAATTGTCCTTAAAAGCGTTTATAAAAACTTGATTGAACTGGTCGTAAGTCATTTGCGCAAGTTCTGGCTTTCTTTTTATGCCAGCAAACCTAGTTTCAGCGGGGCCACGGAGTAGGCTCTCCAGCACCAATTTTCGTCTCATACCATCCCATGAATTTATGCTAGCGATGGTCTCATATCGTCGGATGTGCGTGTTTACATCGTCACCCAACCGAACGTAAAAGGGCTCCAATTTCACAATCATGCCGTGCATGAACGGAGGTGGTTCCTTTCCTCCTTTAGCCATACTGCTAGATCTAGAACTACGAACAGTTACATATAAAGAATCAGGAGAAATATCTGAAAACGATTCCAAAAATTCTAGCTTCTTTTTAAAGTTGTTCTCAATAATTACGTGTGAATGTAGTCGATTTAGGAGACGAACAGGCCGCGGGATCGAAATAGACAGTATCACTTAAGTTAAAAATATCCTTTAAAGATATCAAAAATTCGTCCGCTCATCTTTGCAACATACAATAAAGCCTAATAAAACCATTGAGCACAAGTCAAGACCTTAAATGGATCATACCTACACTAAAAACTGAATACAACACTTGAAACACACACAAGAGTTATTGGGGCTCCACCACTGTCCGAAAAGGAGATAGAAAGAAAGGTAGTTATAGAATAGCATAGGGAAGATTGCTCAAAAATAAAAATACAAGGGAAGAAAACTAGTTTCGTAGAGGGTTGGTAGCGGAGAAGTTGGGGGTGATTTTAAAAAGGCTTAAAAAAAGCGAAAACGGTTTAGAAATTTGAAAGAAAACCAGCATTAATCACCATCTTACGCTGATGGGAGAAAAAAAGATCAGCATCTCCATCATCTTATGCTCTTGCATTTGGTTGGAAAGCTTTTGTCGTCGTTTTGAAGAAAGGAAAGAAACTATAATCGTTACTTTTGGGAAATATAGCTTTCTGGTAGATTTGAGAGATATCTGAGAAGACGACGAGCGTTATTAGTTTGTAGGGCATGTGAGTAGAAATAGATAAGAACAATTATTTTAAAAACAGAGAGTCGAGGGTCTTAGTTTTGTAAGAAAGAAAAGGAAGGTTGTTAGGGCGATTAGGACCTTCGATGCTTGTTCCGTACCTCAGTTCCTGGGTTTCGCTGGTCGTCTCCCTGTCTTGGCCTCTGTACCAATTTAACATGGGAGTTGGAATAGAACTCTCCTGCTGTTGCTCACACTCGCTACTCGTGTATTTCTCCGCTTCTCGTGTGCTTCTCCCATCTTCTCGTATACTTCTTTCACGCTTCTCGTGCGCTATTCACGCTTCTCGTGTACTACTCCCATCTTCCGGGTCCTGGGATGTTTCTATACCAACCAAAGAAGGAAGATGGCCGTCGAAATTACGGAAAACATCCAAAGTACGCAAGTGTAAGGATTCAGGAAAGGGCAAGGTAAATGGAATTTTCGACTTTCATAATTTTCAGGTTACAGAAATTACATACATGTACCAAGAATGAAGAATGGGGAATGGTGTGCTAAAGAGAATTTTGAAATGTTTTCTGACTGTCATATTATTCCAAGTTATGACTGTTTCTCATCATCCACAGAAAATAAAGAAAAAAATAAAAAATAAAATCTTTATTAAATTTTGATTTGTTAATAAACTGAATACTTATAATATGAGCGAAGTTAAATATCTCTACAATAGTTTTAGATCCTTCAGAAGGTTAGTCAGACTGAGGCATATGTGTACCACTATTCGTAGCTTTATTGATATTGGTACTATGAATAAAAGCCCGAAGAAAGATCAGTTTACTTGTTAGAATTGAAAAAAATAATGATTCCGATGATTTGTGACCCACAATTCTCTATAAGAAAACACCAATTCTACGTGAATTCAGCATTTCTAAAATCATTATCTCTGTTGTATTAAATGCTTACAAATAATTTAAGATAATCAAAATACCTGTAGACTTAAAATAACATAGATAATTGAAAACAAAGCAATTGCTTGAATTTTAAGGATAAAATAGACACATTTAGATTTGCTTACTGACAGGAAAATGTTTAGTGTTGAAGAGGCTTTCAGCGCCCCCTATCACGTTGTTGTTTGTTGATTTTAGTGCTTTTTTTATCGTAAAATCTACGTGAGACCTGATCATATAGTTTCAGCAGTTTTAATTGTAGGTTTTTAAAATCCATAATTGGATGTGTTCCTTGCAAAAAATAGGTAATAATTGAGTATACTCGCAAAAGTTAAGCGAGATTATAATGGAACCCGCACTGTGGCTCATTCAGTTCTGCCCATCCACCACCTGTAGGGCCTATACTATATAGTGGGAATGGGAATAATTTTCTTTTTACATTCCTGTTTCAATGCGAATCAGGAATTCACGCAATCTCTGTAAAAATGATATATAAGGAAGAATGGGAGAATATACGTCAGGGCCGTGCTGCTGTATTACCTTTTGTATATGTCGAAGTGTACTAAGCATGGAGACTTTTCTAATCAGAACTTGAGCTTAATATGTACTGTCACTGTTTAAGGTACAATTTAATTTTTGCCTTTACCAAGAATACCAAGTTTTTACTAATTTCTTTGAGAAGTACCTTATTGTCAAACCTGCAGAGCACGCAGTTGTGCTTAAATGAAATGGACGATTAAAAATAACTAATGCTCAATTCCATCTGGCATTTTGTTCTCAAACTATTGCTATTATAGCATTTTGTTACGACCACGGCTAACTAAAGTGCCAAAAGGAAACGTTTTTACACAAAGGTTTGGGTCGATAGTTTTTGTATTATTTCGGTGTCCTAAAAAGCTTCGTACTTTTTCCGAACTGTCTATGTATATTCCACCGTTATGCCATAATTTGACGCGTTTATATTACCTTATTATTGATATACAGAATACATAGTACATATCATATGTAGCTCTGTGGGAAAACAACACCACCAAAATTTGAGAGGTGACTCGTTATGTAAAATGACAGAAAAGAAAAGGTCAAATATATATGCATCAGAACACGCCTGCTTTCTGAATTATAAATAATAAAATAATAAAAAAACAACATTTTTTAAACACTGATCTCAAGAACTGAGACCTATCAAAAGCTTGTCCAGGAACAACACAGAATATAATATGCGCCATATCTAAATATCTACCTCTCAAAATCATCAGGAGTATAACAACAAATGGGAAAGTGGGCTTTAGGGTACGTTTTTAAGTAGTAATTTACCATTAATTTTAACGGTATTGTGAACCATGGGCATATTGATAGCGCAAAACTAGTTCCCGTCAAACGTCTTCACCCGTTTGCGCTAGGTCCCTTGCTTTTTAAGCTAGGGAATTTTAGAAGGTGATTGTTTACAATTTTTACTTGTTTAAAATGCCAATTCCAAAACAAGAAATTTTAGAACCACATTTTTGTAACTGGGTCGTGTATTTTTCTGCAGCATATATATAACTTAGAGGGGAAAGTTGTACTAAACAAAGATGCTAGTGGTTTTCTGGCCACAAACAAAATAATTAAAAAAGTACCATAATAAACATGGACTTGAAACACTCTACAGTCCTTCGGTTCTTGTACACTGAAATTCAAAGTTTCAATTGACAAACTGACTTATCGTAATAAAATACTTTAAGAAGCAAGTGCACTTCTCGCGTTTTGTCCAATCTGTTTAGTAAAACTGGGGAAATCAATACTAAGAACTGAGATTTACAACATACATACTGCATGTTTAGTGTCAAATTCTATTATTTTGGAATTGGAGATCCAGGTTCGATTCCGTGTGGGAGTTCATGTGGTTTGGTTTTCACGTTAAGCTGTAGGTCCACGTCTCATATACCCTCGATACCTAACGGGCTGTTAAACTGAAAATAAGAAGAAATCAAATCAAATTCCAAAAATAAAATATATCAGTAGATTGTCAGAAAATTCAATTGTAGAAGTTAAAATTGAGAAAGATTAAGACATTACAAAATTATGTCATACGCATTGTTTGTTTACATCGACGTAACAGCATAAAAACAGACATTAGCAAAATTAAGTAATGTTATGTTAACGAGTATAATAATTAAGAAAGTGCAATGTGAAATGTTTTGTAAAATGTTTGTTAACAGAAACACACAATTTTGGATATGTCAAAACGGTCAGATTTGCATATATGGATGTCTGGAGATTTCGATCATCTGATGACATTGCAGAAAGACAAGTTTCGGCAATGAGACAGGTAAAACTGAAAGATGTCATCAGATGATGTAGCAGTTTCCCCAACCAAGGAAGAAAAATAAAAAGACGATTTTTCAAGGAATCGAAAAGGGGAGTCAAGGATCAGAAAAAAAATGAAATCTGTAAGTTACGTCCCACGGTTATGCCGGTTGGGCTAAAGGAGACGGTGATGATGAGAGACACATACACAATCGCCACTTGTGGGTTGAGGAAAATCCGCATCAAATTGTCGTAGGCCTCCACCAGAGAAAATTTACAGTGAACGTGGGGGCAGGCATATTCAAAAACCAATTTTATGGACATATTTCTTCCCAGGGCGATTAACTAGAGAGCTATATCTCAATTTTCTACATCATGAAGTTCCACAACTTCCAGAGGATGCATCTCTGGAAGTAAGACGTTCCATGTGGTTCATGCGCGATGGGGCTCCTCATTTTCAGAGGCAAGTTCACGAACATATTGATGTTGCATTTCCAAACAGACGGATAGGAAGGGGTAGTCTATATGCATGGCCTGCTCCTTCTCTTGATTTAAATCCATTGGATTTTATTTGTGAGGACATAATAAGGAAGTAGTTTACGCAAGGAAAATTCATGATATAGACGATCTGAAACAAAGTATCTAGTCTACCTTCCAATCGATTCGTGATACACCCGAAGTACTCAATAATGTTCGCCAGTCATGCCCATGCGTGTGAGCGAGTTAGTGGTGGAGATATTGAGAATTTAGCACGAGTACACAGGAACGACTAAGGCGGATATTGGAATCATATAACAGCAATTTGGCAAATAGAACATGCTTATGGTGAGTACAATGCAAGTGTAGTCTATCCCAATTTATTTCGTTTATTTTGCCACATACCGGATAAACATTTCTTTTCATTTTTGTATTTACCACGGTGTTCATGTGCATGTTTTTTGTTAGTTTCTCATATTCCCTATGCTTTTGGTTACTGCACCTTCTTTACATTCATGTTCCAACGCCAATTCCTATTGCAGGTATACACACACTGTGCTGCTGCTATTCACCTCGAATGGCCCACCTCTCTTAAGCATATTTTTAACTCTTACTTATGTTGCAGTTATGCAACCCCATATAGCTAATTACAAAATTCATGCGCCATGTTGAATTCGTTGAAGGTATCACATTGTCGACAGCGAATTACTGTTTGCTGTTTTTATAGTCTTCGAAACACTCTAATGTACACCTTTCTTTCTCAAGAGAATTGGCAAGGATACCCCAATTAATTTGGGTAATCCCTGGCGCACGGGTTTCACGATTGCGGCATTTAAAATTTTTAAGCATTAAATAGGACAACCTGTATATCCTAAAATTAGCCTTTTGTAATTAGAAAAAAATAACATTAATTAAAACTTAATTAATTTCTTTGTCAGTTCTTTAAAACTTATCTAATCAATTTCATTGTTATTGATACATATTAAATATATATTTTATAACTCACAGGTTTGTGATTTACATTGTTACAGCACATAACTGAGTGACACAATTACTTTTACTAAAAATTAAATTTCACCAAAGTACTTAATCACAAACGGGTAAGCATACTTTTGTTATGACAGTATCAATTATCAAAATGTTAGTAGTGCTGAAAATATGAATTCAATATTATTTTCCAAAATTTTTGTTTAAAACAATATGAAGTCAAAGAAGAAAAGAAGCTTCACGAAAATACATAGAAGAGACAGAAAACCTACTTTTTTTAATTGCAACTACCATATTGTCAGCCGTTGTCACTTGAACAGAATTTTTAAAATTGAGACTAAAATTAAAACTGAGTTTCACTTCCTTGACACATCCGATTGCGATTATTGCACACTTGCCTTTCTTATTTATCAATTTATTTTTTATTTGTTAATTATTTAACGTACATTCATATACAAAATTATTGTTGCATGTCTATAAATATGATGTTGTAAGAATATAATTTGATAACGAATTCGCCCGGTATTCCTTATAATGTTATATGTGTATAATCGACAAAGATATGTATGTGGCAAATTTCATGTCAAAAGAGTAGTAAATAAGAACAATAAAACTTTTCTGTCCATTTACCAGCATTTTGATTTATTCATTCTAATTTTCGTATTTAAAATTTTTTCTATGAAATTTACCGCAAATATACATTTCCCGATTATACACTTAGTATCAGTATTAAAAGTACCCAGCAAAATCATTATCAAATTATATTCTTACAAGAAGACTGTTATAGATATGCGACAATCATTTTGGACATGAGTGTACATACCGTTTACCCATTATTGAAGTAATGAAAACTACATTTTTAAAAATTTCATTCGTCGTGAAAAAAAATGGCTCCTGCGCAAGGCAGAATTCCTAGTTAATTTTCAACCACGAATAGTTGAGAACCCTGAAATGAAGAAGAAAAATCAGTGTTAAATACGTGAACAATCGGATTTGACTGGCCTACATCTTCAGATTGAACATTATAACATTCGCATACATGTCAACTTAGTTGAGGTTATGAAGTGAACGCGACATACTAACAAGTTACATGTTTTAGTCGAACGCGAGGATCAATATAAAACTTGGTAGAAATATACAGAACTAAGAACAGACCAAGGGTTAGTAATTGCCCTGTAAAACTCGTTATCCACCGTCAGCGCCACATATCCTTCGAAACATTGGCAGTTATATTCCGCGTTGTAGACACTGAGAAAGATTCAGGTGCGTCAGTGTGTGTTAGTAAGATCCAGTTCATGTTAGGTGTGGTGGTCAGTGTGGAAAAAATGAGGCACACTGTTAGCATTAACCCACTTCATATGATTGAATTGTTGAAATGCAAACTGAGGCACAAATGAAAGGATCAAACGTTAGTTGGAGTGGAAGATGAGTCATTTGCGATATTTTTTGTGCAAATTAATTATCAGTGAGTACGAAAATGAATTAGAAATGATATACACATCGACACTCGACAGAGATGATGGCAAAAATGGCACGGCACAGGAAGACAGCTATGATAGCAGTTCAGAGAGGGAACAAGGCAGTAGTGAAAGCGAATACGACGTATCTCCGGCACGAAAACTGAAAAGAACAGATTTTTATTGCAGTTTACAGACAAAGAAATCCGGTGTATCTACAAAGATTTTCATGAAGGAGAATGCAACTCCTGTAGGAAGCTTCTGACCCGACACAAGAAAATTATTTTGTTGAGGTAGCTGCAAATCTATATTAGATTATGGACACGCGCTGTCTACGAACTCTGCTTCATTCAAAAGGAATCGGGAAATGAAACTCCAAACAGTGAAATATTAACTCATCTGATTATTTGACGAAGCACGAGAGCATAGTTCATCAGTACATTACTGGCATTTACAATGTTGGGCTCTCCAAGCGGCAAAAGAAGTTTGCTTATTGGATTTCAAAGCGTCAGTCGCCGACTTTCATTGACAATCTTAAGAAACAAGCAGGAATTATTTCACGAACAATTACGACCTCTTTAACATAAAAATACATTGCAGAAGATACAAGTATTCGTGTAAGTGGTGAGGCGTGTACTAGTGAAATAAACGATTACATACATTTACATCGTTTGTCTGCAGCCAGTGAATGGGATTGTGACCAGAGTCAATTCAATTATCAACTGTCATCTCGTGATACTTTATCGAAAAGAGGGTAGGAAGACACTGTTGGAAGCATTCAGTCAGTGTCCAGCACGACTCACAGCTATACCATTAATGTTGCGATATCCATGGATGGGAAACTTGCGAAGAAGTTATACATTGATTTTCAGGATCCGCAAGGACACTTTGGCCCACAGGTGTCAGTGAATTTGCAGCAACGATGTCCTAAAAATCTATTTGTCGACGAATGCTTAAAAGACCAAAGGACATCTGAAAATTTTTTTCAAAGTGTTCTAGCAAAAAACATGGTAAAATACTGTGTTACTTTGTGATTCCTGGTCTGGCCATAAGAATGTCACTTTGTTCGCAGAGGGTACTTCCGAGAAGCACATTGTATGAAAATAATTCCTCCCAAGACAACGAAATAGGTTCAGTCACTCGATGTCTATTTTTTTCTCCAATACAAAAATTATGGCAAAAGAATCACCGACTATGTTCGCTTACGCTTTGATAAACCCTGGTGAAGATTCATGATAGGTGTTTCATAATGAACATGCATTGTGTAATCTATAATCATTTATAAACCGATGCTTCGTTATGCCTAGCAAAAATCGCGATATCAGGTTGAATCTCCAGTTGGTGGCTTAAGAAACGCGATTGACGTAGCTTTCAACTTTACTTGATCTTTTTGTACATGAAAGTGAAAAACACATGATTTGCCTTTATAGAAATGTTTTTACTGCAAAGTTACGTTATGCTTCACTCATTTCATTGTAGACCCATATGTACACTTTTTGTTGATCCTCATTTGTTTTCTTAGCAACGTAATTAACGCTTGTAAATACTCGTCTTGTGCAGTTACTATACTTGTCATTGTGTGCACGCATACTTCGTGCTGTTTTCCTACCTCAAAACTGAATTAACCCTTTCAGGATGTCCAATTTTTTAGGTAAATTTTAGACTTTCACTTAAATAGCTACTACTTCCTTATTATTAATCGTAGGATCATAGTTGATATCTAGCTTTTTTAGAATAGACAATACTTGCCACTGGTATCCCTCGCTTGTAAGTATTATACACCAGACATGAGAAAATCGGGTAAAACCGGGAGCTTTTTCGAAACAAAATTCGAAAATTTGCGCACATCTGGTTCTCGCATAGGTTCACGTAGGGAAACGAATTGCTTTTAAAAGAATACAGTTTATGTACACGATACGTGGGCAAAATTTCAATCTTATATCTTGGAAACTAAGGTCGGGGGAGATTTTCGAATGTCTGAACGTGATCCATTTCTTTCAGATATATACATCAAAATTGTAGTGCGCTATTACTATTTGACCTAAAGTCATAGTTTAAACGCCATTTTCTTCAGTATAATGAGCACTTTCCAACCTACCACCTACGAGTCATATCATACACATTAATCGGAAAATTCAGAAAAAAAACGGAATATGTTTTGAAAATCCCGCCAAAAAAACTTTGCCTCTCTGACCCGAGCCTAATTTCACGTAGGGATCTGATTTTTTTTAAAAAAATAATACGTTGTTGTGTACACACTACGTGTGCAAGATTCCAACCTCATATCTGAAAACAAAGGCCGGAAACAATTGTTGAAAGTCTGAATTTAGGCCCTGTATACACACACACACACGCACACATATATATTGTAAAAATTTAGTGCATTATTACTCTTTGGCCTAGAGTGATAATTCAAACGTCATAGTTTTCAGTATAACAAGATCGTTCCAACGGTAGCACTCGAACGTTCGTATCATACACCTGAACCAGAAAAATTGGGAAAATCCGTTATTTTTTTTTTTTTGAAAAATTCATCTTGAAACATTTGCGCCCCACGGTTCCGGCCCCGATTTTGCGTATTGATCTTTAAAAATTTGAGACATACAAAATGTACCATAATTCGTACCCAAAGTTTCAATCTCATATCTTGAAAACTAAAGGCGTGAAAAATTTTTGATTTTTATCTTAAGAAAAAATAAAACGTCACCCACCTCCGCCCCCCCTTGGCGCCGCCAAGTTGACCATTCGGTTCCAAAACTCGTGTGACGTGTTCTTTGGTCTATCCTTGGCTTGACCAATAAAAAACCGGCTTAAATAGTTATTACATAACCTAAATAAGCGATCAAAGACGATACTACGCCATGGTAAGAAAAGTTACCAAAAATCCTAAAACGGTTAATATTAATTGCTTATACGTAGCGCTGTCCGCGCAAAGCAAACTTTACACAGAAATGACACACCCTATGGTAGTCAGTGCTTACCCCTATATATATCTGCCAAGTTTTATGTTGATCCTCGCGTTCGAACCAGAACATGTCCCCATATTTCTCGTAGTTTCATTTTAATTTCTATTTCGTTCTTATTCCAACGGGTATTCACTTGCATCATATTGCAGCATAAATATAAATCAATACATTGTTTTTAATAAACAATAATTTCATCCGAGCAGAGCAAAATCCAAAGATCTTGAACTAGGGACGTTATTAGATTCAGTTGAGAGAATTTGAACGTTTTAGCTTTCAGACGAATTGCATTAATTCAATGGGAAAAATATAATTCGGTCGGATTGTTTAATTTAACCTTAGTCGCAAATAATGAAAAACCATAGCTACTCGCCTACCAAGCGTTTAATAATAACATTATTGGACTCTTTTGTCTGCCTTTTGAAGCTGCTTCGTTAATACCTTTCTTTCCGTGTTTGATTTTGGTACATTTTTTCTACGTAATATCACAACCACATCAATAAGGAAATCACAATAAATAATACTGAGTCATAATAATCATTCATTCATTTTATAACGCAAGACTTTGGCATATTAGAATTTTTTGGAGGGAGGAGGCATGTTTTTTCGATATATGTAGTTCTTTTTGGTATATTAAAACTTAACAAATTATTCAGATTTTGATGATGTATCAGTATTTAGCAACACAAAAACATTTCAAAGTGAGGATCTTAATTCAATAACATCTCAAGCAGGCTCGTATCCAGGGGGCCCTACAGAGGCCTTCTCCCCCCTAAAATATTCACTGTAGACTGGCAAATGAAATATAATATGGTGATGAAGTATAATATGGTTGCATCGCCCCCCCTAACTTCATCCCCCCAAACATTTTTGGGCTGGCTAGAAGTCTAATCCCAAGTCCAAGAAAATATACTATCATATATATAACAAGGAACATAATATGACCATTCACCAAAACAATGCCGAACGAAAATGTTCAATATTATGTTCTTTATTCCTACTGGACTCTGATGAACGCGGGTCGTTTCTCAATTCAAATTTTCAAATTCTCAATTCAGATTCTCAGTTTTCTTGTATTCAAAAATAACTTATGCATTAATAATGTTTCCAGAAAGTATTAATCAACATGACTGCACCGTACGCGTTGGCTTCTGTAAATAATTGCCGTATTATTATAGTATCGGATCATATTCAGTGGCAATTTTACCGTCGTTTTAATTTTTCTCTTAAGATTACAACAATCTCTTATGCGTATAACCGTATATAATAACTAAACATAACGAAACAAGAAATGGACTATGTCAATGGGCCTCTAATTCTTGTATTCTGGCAATATTGTAAAGAGTAGGAATAGGGATACCTGAGTCAAATTTTGTGCCCGTGGGTCCCTGGCCCAGGGGACATGGTCCCTAATCAGAGGTTATGTCCAGGGTTGAATAGGACCTACACCACCAAATTTTGGCAAGCATGCTATAAATTATTAGTAATACAGGAAACAAAAGCAACAACACATAAGATACTTAGATACGGTATGGAATGTACTATCAGCCGCGCACCCAGAAATTTTTGTTAAGACCTGTCTAAGCTTTCGGGGAGTGTAAAATACTATAAGCCACTACGTTTATATAGTATTGAAATGGTATTATTCTGCATCCGAAAAGACAATAGGTAACTTAATAGAAAACATGATAGAACTATATTTTCATATATATTAACAACCTCCAACCGTCGTGCCTAAATTGCATGGGGATAAATCAATGTGTGACGGTTAAAGATCGCTACTACTCACCATCTGCAATGAGTAGGTACGAAGTGGGAACAGAAGAAAACCACATAAAGTTAACTTTCATTTAGATATTTGTATTCTATGAAATATCATGTGTTAATGTTGTTATCGTAGACTGTGTATAACGCGTCAGATCACATATCTTAAGCATCTAAGAAGTCAATCACGAATAACTCGAACATAGCTGAGATACACACACCTTCTAGTAGATGACTCCTGGACTGATGTTGAAGTTCTAGATGATGAATATCTCGTGCTGCCAATAGTCTATGTTCGCCGACTATTGTTCAACCATAATCCAAGTTAATGGTTGTACTGGATAATGTTAGATCTCCCTAGATCTAGGCCTTTACTGGACTCACAGTTGAATGACTACTGTGATAAGAGTACAAGTGGTTCTCTTTGTTGATCCTCAACTTCTGATGATCCACTTCTGATCCAAATCCTTTCGGACCATAGGTTTTTATACTCAGTTTCCAGACATTCTGGAATTCACGTTGTTGACTTTTTGTATATCTCAGCTATTGGTAAAACATTGGTTTCACCCGAATTACATCGTGATCAAATTCTCAGACCAACAAATTTCTGCAAACCTGACAGTTATGCCACAGTCAAAGTGTGTCAATGTTACAGCATTACATCTTGATGACATTTCAATTCTTCAACCAAAACATTACAAATCAAAATTCACAATAACATACAAACTGACGACTTAGCGTCTAGCCGTAACAAAACATAACATTCAACGCATATACAAATTATTGACGTAAACACATAAACACAAACACGTGTCTATACTATATGTCAACATTTCATTACTATACTTTGATATAACATTTCCAAAATTATATGATCCTAAACCGTATACATCCACATGTCCCTCCTTCAAAATGAGGGAACTGCGTTCTCGAATAAATTTCTTTCCAGAAATTGACAAAATCTTTAGTATAAAATACAAAAATAATTGATTAAATTTCTCCAAAACCCTGTATATATATATGCATATTAATTTAACTATTTATCATCTGTCAAACATCGTTTATTTATTTACATTCATTCTTGTTTTTTTTAAATCTTGTCGAGACTTTTTACAAAAGTATCGGCTCCTGCCATCTATTGGATTATACACATAACTACGTGTAACTGTCTAGCACTTCCTGTGCTCTGAAACACATATACATATACTTTTTGTTCTCTCGTTCTCGAAAACTTTCCGTTGCTTTTAGTAGCAAAGTCCAAAACAGTGTTTGTTATCCCTGCACTTGTTTCACTAGTATCAGTGTCTACATCACTGATGTTTTTTTAATGAACATAACACACTTTATTATACACTCTTTATCTCGTCATGATACACTGATACATTCAGAAACAACGTCTCTTCTCGTTGCATGATTTTTACAACACAATTAAAATTCGAAAAATATCAATCACTTCACTATTAGTATCTTTCCTATTCGTAGAGTTAGCAACTCTGCGTAACTTCCTTCCATAGATTGATGGCTCAGCAAAGTTTTTGGGAATGACATTGAGAAAAGTTCCACGTATCTTTCTATTTGTTGCGTCGCTTCGATACTTACAGTTGACCATGACAACGTGTCCGCATTTTTCGTTAAAATTTGGAAAATTGTTCACAGAATCAAAATATCACACGGTCTTACGTAAAGTTTTTCACTTCTCGAGTTCGTGGATAAATGTCTATCCGTATTTTCCGTCTCGAAATTAGATAATTCCGTGATTTTTAGTGCATCTCTCTGAGTTTTGGTGTTGTTCAACATCTCTTGTGTACCAACCATATCTGAGCTATTCTGTGCGACATCCCTGTGCTTTTGATAGTGATCTGAATTATTTTTTATGTTACTAGTGTGTTTTCTAGTGTGATTTTTATCTACTACTGCATATATTGGAAATGATTCGTAGTGCTCTATGTATTTAACATCGTCATATACCTTATTTTTATTTTCTACATTTCCTATTTGTTCTTTCTTCCTACTAAATTTACGTAATTTAATAACTATATATACTATAACTATAAACGTCGCTAGTACTAACACTGCTAAAGATGTTAATGCAATAATAACTACCATAAACTTCTTCTCCATATTGCCTGTAAATATAAATAACTAGTTGTGAAATCCCGTTTTTATTTATCTTAAAAACTAACATCACTAAATCTTGGTCTATGGTTCTCTTTCGTAAAAATTACGTACTTTTACCATAGGCCTAGTCTCAATGTTCTAAATTCGTTCATTATTCCCTATAAAATGCATAATTGATGCATATTCTAAATAATGACTAGTGTTCTAATAGTTATGTAACCTATTCGGATACTAAAATGCTATCCTCGTTACATTTTAATTCGTTTGACGCTGTATTTCTCATCATTTTTTTTAAAGTCGTAAAGTCCTACATTTTCATGCATATTTATGTACTTAAATACACTTTACTACTAGTTTTACTGTTATATGTAGGTACTACTATCTTTATTGATGTTTATTCCATCATTCTTTAACATTACAACGTTCTATTTACTTAGAAATCATTCATATTACACGTACATCAAAAATCATCATAAATACGAGTAACTCCTCATGAGTAGGCGTGGCTTGTCGCTATGTGGCTGCCATTTTGCTTAGAAGCTCCACCCCTAACAACCGATTCTCCTCTCTCGCGAGAAACATGATTGCATCCTCTCGTGAGTAGGAACTTTCAGTGAACTGAAATGGTACAAGCTGTTTCTCCTATCCACATAAATATTGAAGTAACTAATGAACTGAATACTTTAACTTATTATTATAATAATAATCAATATGCTAATTGATTATTCTATAACAATAATGAATCAATAATTTTACTCTCATTTTAAAAAAAAACTTGAATTTAGAAAATGAATTTTGACTAAAAATAACTTGTTTACATACAACTTAATGATAATTATAGACATGATGCATTATGACTGTATTCTATTTTGACTATTTCTCGTCTATTATCTATTATTTTCTTACTTTTCTATTAAAACTATTTACTTCTTTTAACGACTTTTTCATACTTTTTTATGCTTTTTACGACTTCTATTCTTGATTCATAAGCTTACCTAACTAGTTTATATCACTAGCATCTATAATATCTATTATTTGTCTATTTGTCTAGCTTTTTCTCATAGACAATTCTTTCTACTTCTTCTCTTTTTGCTTTTTTTCATAGCTTTGAGCTACTGATTTCACTAATATTATGCTGTTATATAACCTAGCTATTAACTATTTACATGCTCGTATCTATTTTCATCTATGATGATCTATTTACTATGCTTATTATCTATTGCTTTTCCTTTTCTACCAAAACAAAGAGTTTTGTCGTATTAGTACTGCGTAACCGTTCTTATTCAACAACTTATTCGTTTCACCAAATCAAATAGACCAATCCTAGTTTTGTCTAGGATCACATAACCTAGGCTTTTCGACTCGGAACTACCTCATGCTGTAGGTAAGTATTTCTACCTGTTACCAATTGTTTCATATGCTAATCAAATATTCCTTTTCAGTTTTATATTGCAACTTAGACTTTTTTTTCAAATAAATTCCATTCTTCTTCATATTCGAAAATGTAAAAACTTTTTTTCCAAACCCAAGGCACATACAACCTTGATTTACATATTATGCTTACTTCATTAATACTTATTGATGATGATGATGATGATTATTATTATTATTATTATTATTATTATTATTATTTTTATTATTATTATTATTATTATTATTATTATTATTATTATTATTATTGATTTTGAACTTTATACTGCTGAATTGTTTCTAAAATTTTGATTCTTCCCTTATTTTCTACCTTGATTATCGGGTTTCTCTTCTTCTTGCGTTTTTGCTGACAACGCAAGTTGCAATTTATCGATCTTTTTCTCTAATTCCGCGATCTGCGTTAGACATTGCGGGTCTTGTTTAATTTCGTGTTCTTCCTTACTTTTCCTTACAACCACGTGATCCGACTCGGACTCACTTCCTTCATCTTCTACTTGTTCCCTAATCTTTCTGACTAGGTCTTTAATCGTAACTTTTCCCGTTTCTCTTTTCACGCTCTTCGCAATTTTACATTTGTTCTTTTCGATCTTTTGTAGATCGTCAACGAACTTATCTAAACTAGAGTAGGCTATCGTCCCTACTTTCTCCATATAGTATGGATGTAATCCTCCAACTATTATTCCAATTTTCTTTATGTCCGTCATGTTTGAGTCTAACCGCTCGCAAAGAACGAGCATTTCATATACATAGTTTATGACAGCCTCGTCTTCTTCTTGCAAACGTTCCTTAATTCTGTCTTCGATATCGAGCGTCACATTCGATTTAGTAAATTCTTCAACGATTTCTGCCTGTAAATCCTTGTATTGTATTTCCGCTGTATTTTTCCGTTTCAGGAACAATTTTATCCATTGTCTCCCTACTCCTTTAAAAATGTTAGGTATCAACTCCTTTCTTTTGTTTTCGGCGATACCTGCCATCTGACAAGCATCGTCGAACTCATCAAAAAAGAAACGATGTCACTATCGTTCTTCAAATCAAACTTTGGTAGCTTATTTATGTCCGCGTAAAAAGTAATATTAGAAGCCATTTTAACGTCCTTATTGTTGCTATTTACTAAATTTTTATCTAAATTTATAATGGATGAAAAATCTTCCGACACGGATTTAGTTACCGGACTACTAGGGAAATTGAACACCGGTTCCTTACTTAAAATAATTTTGGGACTCGCGACTTTGTACTGACTACTAGAATTATTTCGTCGTTCAGGTGCCCTTACACCAAATAAATTATGTACTTCAATACTAATTCCCTTATTTGCTTTCTGTGCCCTCGTCAACACAGTATTTTCATTCATTTATCAATATATACTTAATACAACTTATATCTTTGACTACGAAGTGTGGGAGGGTGGTGTGGGTTAACCTGATTACTTAATCTACTAGAGTCAATACCTACGTCTTTCGACATCCGAACCATATCTCGTATTGAATTGGTGAACGTTAACACTACAAAATTTTACCATACTAAATTGCTTAATCTATAAATATTTTAAACCGGGACTTGAACCATAACAATAGTGAGACCTACTCTTAAAACTATTCGGGACTTGAACCGAAACATTTCCACCATAACACGGTGAGAGCTACACTAGGACCGTTACAAAACCAGCAAATCTCCACCATAACAACCTCCAACCGTCGTGCCTAAATTGCATGGGGATAAATCAATGTGTGACGGTTAAAGATCGCTACTACTCACCATCTGCAATGAGTAGGTACGAAGTGGGAACAAGAAAACCACATAAAGTTAACTTTCATTTAGATATTTGTATTCTATGAAATATCATGTGTTAATGTTGTTAACGTAGACTGTGTATAACGCGTCAGATCACATATCTTAAGCATCTAAGAAGTCAATCACGAATAACTCGAACATAGCTGAGATACACATACCTTCTAGTAGATGACGCCTGGACTGATGTTGAAGTTCTAGATGATGAATATCTCGTGCTGCCAATAGTCTATGTTCGCCGACTATTGTTCAACCATAATCCAAGTTAATGGTTGTACTGGATAATGTTAGATCTCCCTAGATCTACGCCTTTACTGGACTCGCAGTTGAATGACTACTGTGATAAGAGTACAAGTGGTTCTCTCTGTTGATCCTCAACTTCTGATGATCCACTTCTGATCCAAATCCTTTCGGACCATAGGTTTTTATACTCAGTTTCCAGACATTCTGGAATTCACGTTGTTGACTTTTTGTATATCTCAGCTATTGGTAAAACATTGGTTTCACCCGAATTACATCGTGATCAAATTCTCAGACTAACAAATTTCTGCAAACCTGACAGTTATGCCACAGTCAAAGTGTGTCAATGTTACAGCATTACATCTTGATGACATTTCAATTCTTCAACCAAAACATTACAAATCACAATTCACAATAACATACAAACTGACGACTTAGCGTCTAGCCGTAACAAAACATAACATTCAACGCATATACAAATTATTGGCGTATACACATAAACACAAACACGTGTTTATACTATATATTTCAACATTTCATTACTATACTTTGATATAACATTTAATAATTAAGATGCTCTATTTCCAAAATAATATGTTTTTAAACCGTATATATCCACAATATGTATATAAGAGAAAAAGTACAGATGAAGTTTAGGATCAAATTCTCAAGCCACATCAATTATTTCCCTTTCAAAAAACTACAGATTTATTCAGAATGTGTAGATACGTATGTTTAGTTAGGTAGTTTCGGTGAGGTCCTTTGGTGCGTTTCTGTGTGCAGTATTCTGCTATTGAAGATATTCAGTTTTATTATTCCTCGAATAATAATAATCATAGAACTGAGGGTACAAGATATAAGAGATATCACTTTAAGTAACATGATTTCATATATTAGTGAATAAAAGTCTTATTTAATGTTCAAAAGTATATCCTTCGTGAATAATTTCGTATTCTTGTCTGTAGATAGTAATGAATCAAAGAAATGTCATTTTTCGATGAAAATAAATATTTGAAGACAGCTTGAAAAGATCCTAGTTTAAGATCAAAGTTCCCTCGTCGTTGCAGAAACATTGCTTATTAATATACCTTTTTATAGGTTTCTCCAGCAGAACAGTTACTGGGTATTAATATTCAAGAAATTTAGAACATCACTCCCCAATCTTGTATTGACAAAAAAACAATTACAAAGTAAGTTGTTAAATTTGTAGTATTAGAAAGGAAGTTATAATGGTTGGCAGTAATTTTGTTTTGCAATGAATAAAAAAGTCTACCAACCATATTCCAGAATTACACTTTTGAATGTCAAGATTTAGTGTTTAGTTACTGTGATTAGTGATTAAATCCATTGAATTATTGTTGAAATTATTCTAGAGACATATTGATTACTAAGATGGCTGAGCCAACTTCACACTTTTTAAAAATGGTTCCTTTATTAAAATTACACTTCATAAAACTTTAGTACTTAAAATAATGCTCTTTATACCACAAGATACCAGAATTTATGCTCAGTAAATAAGGACACACGTGGTATACACATGTTTGAAGTAAATGTGAAGTAGGCCAAACCAGTTTCAAAAAATTATAATTTCTCAATGTCAGGATTTTGTACCGTCAGCAGGGCTGACTTTGGACAGTTACTGAATGCTTTCGTCTACAAGTCAAGTATTGGTGGTTGTAGGAAAAGTTTTCATACTTTATATGGTAGATACACATCTGAGGTATCCACCACATGCATAAAAATAAATAAATTTGTTTATTTGCTAAAAAAATATAAATATGTCTCAAGTTACCCTGAATTGTGGGATTACTTTGGACAGTGTTAAAGCTTACAATGAAATTCAATGTTTACTAGAGACACTGTTGCTTTGGACATCTTTTTGAGTTTTAAAAACATGTTATTCTATTTTAACATTACCGGTTGTACTATAGATAAAAACTATGGATAAAAAATAGACAATGAATTTCATTCTTCATCTTGCTTTGTTTTCATAGCGCTCTTCGCTGTCCACAACAAGAGTAGGATTAATATATTGATGTAAGAACTTGCCATGAATGGTGGGCGCAAGCCTGTAAAAATCATATTATTATTATTATTATTATTGTTATTATTATTATTATTATTATTATTATTATTATTATTATTATTATTATTATTATTATTATTATTAAAACAAAACTTTACGATACTATAGCCCACAAAATAGCTAGGAAATAGCGTGATGCATGGACACGTCATTGGCTATCAGTTTGCATTATTTTTTGGGGTATTTCACCGGAGTTTGCTGATTCTTAATCCAGGCAGATCCCCAATTGGTTCACTATATTGAGTCAAACTATATTATTATTATTATTATTATTATTATTATTATTATTATTATTATTATTATTATTATTATTATTATTATTATGTCTAGCGAGTGTAGCCTAGTGGTTAGCGTTCTTCTTTCGAAAAAGAGAGATCCTGGGTGCAAAGCTTGTGGCCTGCTACCCTGACCGGTTTTACCAGCTTTCTTCGCTGTTCCACAAGGTAAATGTCGGAATGTCATCTTTAAGAGTAAATCCTGCCTGACTTTCTCCTTTCCTTTTTTCCATTATTGGTGTTAAAATATTCTGGTGTAAATTGGCCATAGAGGCTGCATTTGAAATAATGTTACATGAATGTTTAGAGCACGCCAGGAGGAATCCGAAGATTTTTGCGGGTGTAATACATATATGTAGTATTGAACCTGTGTTATTCAACGCCCGAAAAGACGACAAGTAATTGTTAATTAGTGCCTCCTATTAAAAATGACAGTGCTAGAGATATTAAATAACATTTTTAGGCCATATCAATCATTTCGATGATAAACAAGTATACTTATATTAAGAAAGTTCACAAATGTTCGTCGAGTTACGAAGTTTTGTTGGAAGGAATCTGTTTTCTCTGAATCCCCACGTAGGTCCTGGTTTCAATTCCTAGTGGGAGCTAAAGTTCTTTTCCGGTGTTGGAGTCCGGAGTCCAGTTGCGTGCTATGTGCCTTCCTTTTACTTACAGGAATGATGCTGTTGTTTGAGGTTGCAATTTATCAAGTATAAAAGGGGGAAAGGGAGTTGGTAAAATCAATCTCATGTTCAAACTTCACACATGTACATGGAAAGCAATATTTCAATATACACTATATAAAATATTGAGAACAAAACTTGGTGTATATTTTCTTTGTAACGTCGAGAATATGCATCAACTTCAGGCTAAAATCTGTCAAGAATAAAGTGTAAGTTCACCTCCCCCATAAATTATATATATATGTAAGAATTAAGTTAGTGGGTTTACCTTCCTAGCCCCCTGCATTTCTTTTAGAGCAGTGATTCTCAAAGTGGGGTACGCGGACCCCTGGGGGTTCGTGGGACGTAGCCAGGGGGTCCGCACGCCTAAAAATTGAAATGTGTTATAATGAAATAGAACTCATAGTTGTTTTGCAAGAATTATTTTTTTTATTTACTAAGAAGAAAGCAATTGGAACTTATAAATACCTTTGTAAATTGTAATGTTTTCCTACTTTACCAATTTTCTGCCCTGTGAGTATGAAGAGTTGTCTAAAAAGACATTGCAACATTTGATGTCTTTCCCTACCACTTCCTTACGTGAACAGACCTTTTCTGGTCTTTGCAGTATTAAAGCCTGAAAGCGAAATCGTTTTAATGTGGAATCGGACCTAAGATTAATTTTGACAAAACCTATCCCGACTTCAGTGCAATTATGGAAAAGCAAAAATGATTTCATTTCTCGCATTAGTGACCCCACATTTGAGAACATTGTTTTTCAAGAGAATTTCTTTTTTTTTTTTTAAAAAAAAAAAAGGACATTGATTTTCAGTCTTGAAAGTTACAGTATTTTCAATTGAGATTTCGTTCAGTAGGAAACATTCATGCATCTTTAGAATAAATTACTTATTGCAATATTTTTCTTGATGTTTTTCTTTGTTGATGTTTTGTCAGTAGTAACTCTAATCAGTAGGCCTATAGTGTTTAATACCATGTGAAATTTCAGATAGCATTACAGGTGATCTGCGGATAACTTTCCGAATAAATAGTCGGTCCGTGGATTACTTTCCGATTGCACAGGGGGTCCGTGTTATCGGAAAGTTTGAGAACCACTGTTTTAGAGTTCAACGATATTTTTTTTTACAATTCATTCGGTTTCGACACAATATGATATACATTTCCTTTGACTCTTTTCCGCTATCCCCATGGCTTGCGATTAAAATCCTCTAGAACGAGCGGCAAATTTAACCCTCTCATTTAGTATGGATTATCCTCTTCCCCTACGATTTAAAAAATATTTTTCTCAATAGTTTACGTTACAATTGTTCGATTTTAGTGTAATATGTCGTATATTTTCCTTAAGGTTTCACAATCATTTCCACCACTTCGATTTAAACTGAGTGAACTTATCCCTCTCCCACCAGGTAAGTACATATATATATTACTAGCTGAAATACCCATTCTTCGGATGGGTCAGATAAAATATCTATGTAAACAAACTAAACAACGAAAGAAAAAATATGGGTCATTTCCTACTACTTTTACATATCCTGGTAAACGCCCCCTGAGACCCCTGGTTCGAATTTGAAAACACGCCTCCACTCTCCAGCTCATGGAGGCTGTATTTTGAAGTCAATGCCTGTGGGAGTATCATCTGAGCTCCCACGAAAACTATGAATTTGACACTAATATCGGCCACTTTGGATTATTTTACGTGTCTCGGTCTCCCCCCGGTGACCCCCAGCCCGCAGCCGAATTGAGTGAATTTGGAAGTTAATGCGATCGGAGTTTTACCATTGATATCAGCGACCGCGAAAACTATGCATTCGATACTAATATCGGTTATTTTCTACTAATTTTAATGTCTCGGTAGACGCCTCCCCCCTGAGACCCAGTGAGTCGATTTAAAAAAAAAAACTTTTCGCCTTGGTCTGGGACCTGGGCCAAAGTACTCGTGATTAAACTTAGTAACTCTTGGTCCACTCGTCTGGTCCCCAGGCCGCACACAGTCACGAACAAACACAAATATATATATAATGTGTATGGGTGTTCTGTGGTAACTCTCGTCTAGGGGAGAAAAGCCCATCCAATCGTTTTGTTATTGGGCCGAAAGAAAATATTCATTAATGCAAGCCATGAGCACAAGAAAAGAATAGAAGTATACACATACGTGCATGATCCCCACAAAAATTTGTATCATGCAAACAATATACACAAAATAAAGGGAATACGCTTTTCTCCTTTCGCTGAAAAATCAGATTAACGGGGCAAAAGCCCTTCCGGAAGTTTTTAGAGCTAGCTTTAAATAATATAGAAAACCACGTCCAATTTATTTTAAACTTAGTGCAAACAGAGCAACAATAAATAAGGGATAATGTTTATTCACCTTTTCTGTGAGAACTGGTATAAAGAGTTAATGGCCCCTCTCCAAATATTTCTGCAGCTAAATCCGAAAATAGTACAATATGACTAATTCAGTTGTAGCTTCCTTTATGCGTACATTACAACGATAAAATAAGGTAATATGATGTTTATCTTTTATGTCAAAAGCCCGTTTAAGGGAAATATTTTCGCCCCTTCCGAAATATTGTAATGCCAGTGCGAGAAACGGTAGAACACGTCAAATTCACTTGAAGTTGTAAATACGTACATACTAACGATAAAATATGAACGCTTTTTTCTTTCCCGTGGAAACCAGGAAAAGGGACAAAACATCCCTAAACCAGGACGCAAAATTTCAAAGTCAGATCCACTCGCCAATCCAGAAAAGATGGTAGCCAGTGCCTCTCATGTACAAATTATTAGGAGTTCACTGACCCCCTCCCCCCAAAAGCTTTTTGTTTGACAAAGAAACAGATCACATAAAATTTCAAAATCACATATTTAGGTTCACGATAATCAAATTTTGAATTAGATAATTCTTTTAAAAGTTAAAAAATTCATATACATGTTAAAAAAAATTTTATTTAAGACTTCATGTTTGTGTAACGCTCTCTCTCTGCACTTTCGGTTTTCGGCTCAGTGTCCTTAAATGAAGGGCCATTGAAGGAAATTGTCAGCAGATCATCCATCCAGTGTGTTAGTCTTCAGTAAATTTCTGTAGGCAGTCTTAACTGTTGAGACTACTGAAGCCTCTCTCGCATAAAACAGTAATCACACGTAAAACTGCACAAAATGTGACGTTTGGAAGCAAATTTGGGAATCTCGTAATGAAGTTTTCAATTGACGATGGGAAAGGAGGGCGAATTACAACGTTATGAAGACTTCACTTTCCATGCCCGTTGTGAAGACTTCACATGCCATGTTTTCTTTCACTCTGTGACAAATATTTTCGTGCGAAACGGAAACTGTGAGTTTAGGCAAAAACCATTCCTACTGAATACTGGTCGCCAGCTCTAACTTTCTAATCGCCAATGGCGACTTGGCGATCGGAAATTTTGTGCCCTGCTCTAAACATTGTGCAGCTAACACCGCAAGTGGCAAAATCTCCTTGGCATTATTTAGCAGAGATTTTCGAATTCGTAATATCAATATGTACTATTAATTTTTAACTTCGTACAACAGCTGAACAGGAATGAATCCAGAGGTTAGCCTGATGGAAAATACCCCAGAAGATCAGAATTTCCTCAGGAAAATGTATTTTACACCGAATGAAGCAAAAATATAAAAAGTAAAATTAATGTGTTACTCTATTTACAGTATAGTAGAATCTTAACGTGTAGGAAGCCAATTTGTAGCAACTATTATTATACTAGGGTATCTCCGAGATTTTACTTTATACCTGTTGCTTTTAGAAAAAGGAAATTCTATATTATTTGCTAAGATTGCTAAAAACATCGATTTATACAGAACAGTCACTCCTTCCGATAGTATTCCTGGCCTGGACTAGTGATCATGTTAAATGTGTGGTAAGAATGATTTGGGATACTTGGTCCAATATTCGATTCGAGACGAAACAGAGACTGGGTTAGGCTGGGAATTACATTTATTTTATATTTCATCTTAGTTTTTTAAAGATAATGTTGGTGTAGCAGCAGTAATTTAAATTATTTTCAATTATTTTAGAAATGGCATAGTGTGTGAAGATAAGATCATTGAAAATATTTTCTACAAGTGCTGGAGGGTCTTTAATCAGAACGAGAATGAACCATTGGAAAACGTCTAGAGAAGGGGGAGGGAAATCCCTGCCTGTTAGCAGCACATATGTTCTCGAAGATCAAATTGGAGAAAAGAGCCTTTAATACATAGTCCATTACAATGTTACCAAAAATGTTCGTTACTCTTGATCTAAAATTAAGCGTGAAATTGAAACAATCATCCAACTTATATTGCTTTTCTGTGTACATATGGAGCATTTTAAGTTGTTGAGTACCATACTTCATTAGCTATTCATGAAATAAAATTTACATGTTATGTTATGAGGACTGATAAAGCAGTGGTAAAATGTATAAGATCCCCGATATTTATTACACGATGTCAACTCACGTAGCCATAAATACAACTTTTCCTGCTTGTTGATTGCCGAAGCCATAAACAATAGTATGATAATCTGCATCAACTTCGTCTATAATTTTAGGAACACTTTCCCGAAGGTCTGCTTTCACAGTTATCCTAAGGAGCTGATTAGAACATGCTTTTGGTCGGTGGACGAGGGGTTTATTTTCCAATATTTTCATGTGCACAAAAATTAACAAACCAATGGCGTATGGCACGATTATTCACCTATCTCGGACCAAATGCACTGTTTGCATTTCTCTGCTAGATATAAAGAGTGTTCCGACTTGAACTCTTGAAGAAAATACCAATCGCATTTATGTGTTTCTTCACTATTCTGTTCAATGACAAGGGGCTGCGGTGGCTCAGTGATGGAGCATTCACCCCTGGTTCGTGTGGTTTCTAGTTCAATCCCAGCTCGCGCTAAGTGGGCTTTTGTGGTGAACAAGCCGCGTATGCGTGAATTCTCCCGTTTTTTCCCACTTTCTTGCCGTTGAATGATAAACAGTGATAGTTTCTCTTCGACACAGGAAGATATGATGGATCATCTCCACCATAAAACATCATAATATCAGCATCTTCTGCGGGTGGATGGTGGTTTTGGAAACTGTGATCCTGAAGTAATCACGACACAACTAATGTCCTGACCGTTTTCGATTGTTGTTTTAAGTCCTGATTGTTTAAAATTGGAGGTCAATTTTTCACAATCTTATGCTGGAAAACTTCTCGGTTAATCCATACTCAGAAAATGGCATACCTTTTAACGGCGATATTAGCCGATGTCAACTCACGTAACCATTAATCCAACTTTTTCTACTTGCTTAAGTGTTATCTGCTATGTTAAAATAGGGGTTGGAAAATATGCTCATAAAAGGGAACGAGTTCACTCCTAAAATATGCTCATAAAAGAGAACGATTACACTCCCTAAAAAGTGCTCATAAAAGGGAATAAATTCACCCCTAAAATGGAGGTCGTAAAAGACCGTGGGTTCACGGTGTCAGGTGTTCAATTTCCCAGGGGCTCCTGAGTTGAGCAAGTATGGCCAAATATGGCCCAGATCAATCCATTTTCTACTACTCTTGTATATATCTAAGATTACATTTTACATCAATATCACATATATTAATCTCATAATTAAGCATATACTTTAGTCTCACGTTATAATATTAATAACAAGGTGCATCAACAAAAAATGACAATAATAATACGGTCCAATTAATTTTACATTCATTGCGATATATTTAATGGAAATTCAACATAATTATAAAAAGTTAAATACAAACTTATTCTCTATTAAAGTTGATCCACTTACCTTCGTTTAGCGTTCATTAAAATGTAAACACGGAATAAACATACTACACGAATATATATGTAGAACACATAAAGTGATTAAGGAGTAATTATAATATTATGAACGCAATAAAACAATATAGTACACATTAACATTGAAAGAAATAATTGCTATACTAGATAAATAGTTAAAGATAAAAGAACATAAAGAAAAATACAATAACTAAGTTATATAACTCTGAAACACTGCTTTTATCTCATTTGAGATTAAGTTCCCTCTTTTAGACATTATGTATATTAATTTTACTTATAATCTCAGAAGGGACTACAATTTTGACTAAGTTCATCCATTTTTTCTAGTACTTTCGGTAGGCTGCCGTAACTTTATTTCATCGACATTTCGTAACATTTCACAATTGCATATGTTTTAACGTACATTTTAATAATAAATTGAATGAAGAACGCATTAACCATAGACGTAAGCAAAGGTCAATCTAATACAAATCCGCCGGACGCCTTTTTAATGGTTCAAGTTATACGTTCAAAGGGCGCATTTAAGCAACATTGTATAGCACAATCTATAGTACTTCTTTATCTTTCAGAGAATGTTACCATATTTTGATTTCTCTTTACAAAACACCTGCCATTTGCTACCGATTTTGTGCAAAATTACGGTAATTGTTATCTCTGTTGGCAAGCATAAAGTCATTTTCATAACTGGATAATAAAGCAGCTATAAAATCCGAATAAACATGAAGGTTTTCTCTGATTGCTTTGAACCACGTTAAACATGGTGGCTGTAGGACGTGCGGAAGGATCTTCAAGAAATTTGACTCCTTTATTCCTATTAATTCACATTCGTCCTCAAACTTTTCGATAAATACCCGTGCAGGAATATCATCGGGCCCACCACTAAATTTTGTCAATGATTTTACCTCGCTAAATCGCAAAGGTCTGTCATTATTATGGGATTTTAAATATTTATATTTACCTTAATATTTTGGATTCCTACAAGATGAATGTTTCTTCCTTCTTCCATCTTCGGTACTCCCTTCACTATATCCCGACGACTCACTGTCTTCAAAAACTCGATGAGGTGTTACTGGTTCTGGTTCCTTAAAATGAAGCTGATTTCTATATCGTCATGATGAATTACTGTTTCTGAAGCCTGATTTCCATGTCCGCCGTGGGACTGATGTCTATGTTCACCGTCGTGCTCTCCCTTAGTAGAATTGTAACACTCTTGAAAATAATTCATATCCTCTTTAAGTTTTCAGATGTGAAAAGTGTGTTCATTAATTACAGATTCCATTACTTTAACCACATCCTGTATTTCAGTATAATTTTGGGATACTCGTTCCATCTTTTGATCATACTGCTTGAATCTCGTAGAAATTTGCTCCTCCACTTGACCTTCTATTTTGAATTGTAATTGGTCCATTTTATCTTCAAGTCGTTCCTCAATTTTAAGTTGCATTTGCTTTATTGAGTCCTCAAATTGTTGATGAGTTACCTGCTGAAATTCCTCAAACTGTTGCTGAGATACCTGCTGGAATTCCTTAAACTGTTGTTGAGTTACCATTTTCTGCTGGAACTCCTCAAATTGCTGGTGTTACCATTTTCTGCTGGAACTCCTCAAACTGCTGGTGAGTTACCATTTTCTGCTGGAATTTCTTCTGGAATTCCTCAAACTGTTGTTGAGTTACCATTTTCTGCTGGAATTCCTGCTGGAATTCCTCAACCTGTTGTTGGAGTTACCATTTTCTGCTGTAGTTGATTCATTTGACAAGATATCTGCTTTAAGAGATCTGTCATAATTTCAGGAGCAGGAATCTCCCTTTGTAAAAGTCTGTCTTGGACGCCTTCGGTTTCCGACATACCTCTGTGTATTTCTTTACTATTTCTCAGAACGGTAACATAAATACTGGGCTCAATTGTGTTCGTTGCTACTATACTTCGAAACGAAACACTAATTCCCGGTGTGAAGGCACCATTTAATTATGGAACAAAATTCTATATTTTCTTCCTTTCCCGTGGTTCTTAATAAATATTATTTGAGCAACAATATATATAAAAGAACATTAAAACGTAAAATATTGTTTATTTTTATTTTCGCTTAGTGTTCAGGATACAAACTTATAATTCCTTTAACATCAATAGTTCTGAGAACGTCCTAATCTTCAATCTATCATCCATCTATTTCCTTTTCTTCCTTTACAAAATATGCTCCGTTATTGTACCTCTGATCTTATTTCTAAGACCAGTACAGATAAATAATAGTAGAACATAATAATAAAATATACAACATACGACAACATACAACATACCGTTGTATAGTCATATACTGTAATTGTGCTTATACTTTTTAAATATGTACCTTTTCAATGTACATTTTTAAATTCATATTCTACAAATTTTTAAGTCATTTCTTGACAGTACTACCAACATAATTCGCATTAGGCGAATCTTGAATTCAAGATTCGCCTACTTTTTCTCTTGAGTTAACATCTGTAAATTCCATTGCCTGGGGTTATTAGGCAAATCTTGGATTGGTGAAAGTTAAAGTCACTGGACAAACACCGTGTGCGTGTTTTTTCTCGGTGTTCTCCCGTTTCCTTCACTTTCTTCATAGCCCCATTTCATTCATTTCCCACCTAGTGTAGCCGGCATATGCGTGGGACGTAAAACTGAAAGATTTCATTTCATTTTTCTCTATTATTATTGTTATTATTTCTTTGCTTGTTAGTTTGATAAAAGGAGCGCTCTCTAACTTTTTTAGACCAGCAGGAAGAGCATAGCCGTAACTAAAGAGGAACTAGGTCCAACCTAGCAACTGCTCATTACTCCAAAGAGAGAGAGCCCATCGTCTAAGAATAAAGATCACATTATTTGGTAGCCAAGCCTGGCCATTTACAGGCTCAGCTCGGAAACAGAGGCTGTGTTCTACAGCTATGCACGCTGGGAGCTTCCGAGTACGGTTCTCTGTGTTCCGCTTGAAACAGTCAGAGATTTTATAGTCATATTTAAAAAATATTGGAAGCTCTACATTTACCACTTCATAAGATTTCAACAAATTATTATATACAGTATTCTCCAATGTTTTCAATCCCTTTTCTGTGACATATATATATAAAATTTACTAACTTCGATTGCAAATAGAGAGCATTAAACAAAAAAGTGAATGTTAAATGTATACTGTTTTTGCATTACTGAGCTCCAGCTTAGCGGAATTGTTTGTGTGCGCTACTTTGAAGTGAAGGGTCCATTACACCTAGTAGTAGAACCTAAAATTATCCAGTGTTAATTCAGTATTATGAGTACGGTTGCCAATTATGGAAAATAGGAAAACCGGAGCCCCCTCAATATTCCCTAAGATATAGGTCTAATTATGAAGTATCTCTTCGGACCCTCCATGGGAAGGAAAATACTATCGTGAACAAAAGTGCATTATCACCTGTATTCTGCATATCCTTAGTACATTCACTAATAAGCTTAATAGATACTTTTGCTATAAATTAGGGATGGTCAAAATATTACGCAATCCAGATTCCGCAAATTTCACTTTCTGGAATTGGCCATCCCTACTATAAACGAGAAACTGAAATCGGCATTGATAATTGTATTGTATTAATCACCACCTCTTTAATATTATCGAAACAAAGAACAAATTGATCTTTACGTGACAATTTTGGATTTGGAAAATGAAGTTTATTCTTTAAACGTATACTTCAACTACAGAAAATTGCTTTAAGAAGTCCTTTTTTACTCTCAATAAATGTGCAAAATTCCTTACAAGTAAATCTCAAATTTTCCGTGATATAGTCCCTGTCATATCTTTAAAACTATGTAAAAAGATGAATAAAACATACTAGATGAATAAAATATACTAATCGTTGATTGATGGTGAAAGGTGACAGTTTTCGATTTACAGAATTAAAGTTACTTTTTAAATCTATACTAAAACTAGATACAACTCTGAAAAAACGGTCATAAACGGGTTGGTAAGACGTTTGCACAGGTCACCGGCTTCAATCAAAATAACAGCAATATTTCCTGCCAGGCCGGTGAAAATCCGGCCAGTTGGCAACCCTAAGGATTCATAACGCAATTGTGATGTTATCTGAATCAAGAACTATCAAACTGTAGACCAGGAAGTCAAAAATAATGGCGTCTGGGTGGTGTTTGGCTAACTACGCATCACCGAGTACATAGAGCACCATGTGGCCGGCCAGAGATTTTTACGGGCTGTAACGAAACGAAGTTCACAACTTCCCTCTACCTGTAAGCAAATTTCATCACTTTCTCAATACCGTGCAAATATTACTCTAGCCAGCCCTATGGTACTAGTGATAGTGGTCAGGCTTAATTTAGGGCCTAGGATCCAACCTGTGGTCACATATTTGACTCACTCTTTCCCGCACTGTATATTAGAAAAGAAATTGATCCATTTTACTAGAAATTTCCTGTATGGGCGGTTCTCTTTTACATGTTATAATACACTGTTAGTTTACAGAGTGATCCGGCCTATAAACTCATTCAAGGTGAAATTTTCTGTAGTCGGCACTAAATGGAGAATTCGTTATGGCGACAATTTGATCGTTGCAATTTATAAGAAAGAACTACGAATATATTTTCTTTGATGAAAAGGGGAGGGGCTAAATTCTTGGGTGTAAGAATGTGTTCATTTCTCCTGGACATGGCCAGTTATTCGCTTCAAACGCCATATTTCTGACCTTTTCAGGCCAGTATATGTAATAATTTCTATATATCGCTTTCTTATATATTATAGGCACGCCACGAAACCTGAAGTCTGAATCCAGTAACAAGATTATAGAGTTTTGTTGCAAGATATAGTTTATGAAAATGTCTATCGCCAAACTGAAATCTTCAGTTTTTAATGGCGACCTGGCAATCGAAAATTCCAACTTGGCGACTAATTTTGTACATAGGCGTACATGGTTTGGTCTTAAATAGTTAGGCGCCAAATTCGTATTTGTAGCTGCCATGGTGATCCGGCGCTCCGGATTTTTCAACCCATACACACACACACACACACACCCATATATATATATATATATATATATATATATATATATATATATATATATATATAAAATGCTTATCTGTGAGCTCCCCCTTGATGTATTTCTCACTACGTCACTGATGTCTGATATGTATTTGATCCTCTATTTGAAAGATAAACTAAATTGCTAGCAAGCAAATGAAATGCCCTTCCCGCTTTCCTGGTGGCCAGTGTATGTGTAACTTTGGTGCATGTAGTCCCGTGTTCGATCCTTGGTGGGAAGTGAGCTCGAGCATCAATGACATTGGTCAGTGTAAGTCTTTTGTAAAATAGACATATCTGGTGACTACCGGCAGTGGGCTCCTTCGTGGCTAAGCGGTTAGCTTACGCCCCTTTTACTTGGGACACCCGAGTTTGATTCCTGGCCGGAGCTCATGTGGTTCGGATTCCACGTAAAACAGTATGTCCCGTCTCATAATGTCTTTCTTCTGAAAGGGACGTTCAACTCCAAATCAACTCAACTATCGGCAGTGTCACCAGAAGAAGTTAAAGTCTTATTAAAAAGCTTGAATTAAAAATTTCACTGTTTGATCATTTTCTTATTCCTCTTTCAAAACAGAACAATCAAAGTAATACTATTCTCAAAGGACATGTGCCCGGGGTCTAAGGTGCTTATTCAATCTTAAGTATGAAGGGGTAACAGCAGACTGAAAGCCATGTAATTTATTTACTAGCATAACCGCAATTTTTTATAAGCCCACCTGAGATCCCCTGTCGCCAACGTTACTCAAGCGTGACTCCAAGACCATCAGAATTGAAGAGGAAGAAATACAGGTACAAAAGGTAACCGAGAAACAAACGAAAAACATAGAAATGAAACTCATCATAACGAAAATATATCTATTTACACAAAAATGTTTTACAGAATTTCAATATCGCCAAAATCAAGGAACAAAACACCTTGGGTTCGAGAGAGAACTAGTATTTATTGGAACCAGTTTTATCTTAACAATCTCAAACAGGTACGACAGAGGTGGATATTTCAAGTAACGTTAACCCCTCTGTGACTCTAACTACAGTACCAAAAAGCAGAGTGTTCCAGTGAATAACGATACTCAGAGTAACGTTATTCAGAGCATATCATTTTAAAAGTTACACTGACAAATAACATTATTAACTAGGTGTAGAAATGGGTTACAAAATAGTAACCGTAACAGATAACGCATTGTAAATATTGCACATTTCATTTAGTTATCCACCCTTGGAAATAATAGGAGATTTGAAGACATTGAGCTATTGTCATCCTAGAGCTTCTTATAAAAGCGCAGGAAGTCTACGAATAACTTTTGTTCATTGACATTCTTAACAACATCAACATAAATTTTGTGAACAGTCTATAATCCGTTGTGAAATTCATACTTGGTGTCTATCATATCTCCTTCCAGTGATTTGCAGACATATTAGGAGTCCGTTGCTCTACCTCCGTACCGCACGTAGTACTGGAACACGAATTGGTTGTTACACTTATAGAGGACGGTTCATCAGCCATTGAACTGTCATCATCCTAGTCGTGGGATTTGGAGTAATATGCTTCCTCTCTTCGTTATTGGGCAATTCACTTTCCTCTTTCTATGTTCTCTAGTATAACTCATCGACGCCTGGTTTATCTTATCATCTTCAGATTCATCAGAAGACTTCTTTGGGCATTCATTACCCAAGTCCTTAATCGACACGTAGTATAAGAGTTCCCAAGCAGCACACCGACGCCGAAAAGACGTGATTTACATGTCTTTTCCCACGTGGAAATGTCAGGGAATATGACGTGATTTTTATAACGTTTTTTACACGTCATAGACTATGACGTGATTTCTATGACGTCTTTTACACGTCGGGGGGGGGGGGGGTTCTCGAAATGAGGCAACGAGAAGCAAAGGGGTGTAAGTGACATGTGCAATAAAGTATGGATGACTCAAAAATGGATTCTGCACAGCTAAATATACAAACTGAATGGTGAAGCTCGTCGCAATCCAATAGAATGTGTACCCGTGAATGCTCTACGCCGATCTTCATTATGCAGTTTGTAATACCACTGGGTTATTGTAATAAATAACTGATCAGGATAGACCCTAGGAACCCTACGATCTTGGCACAGCGAAATGCATCACCATCCTCTCTCGAAAGTACACATTGGGGAACGTCAAAATATTGTGGTCTATTTGATTAGTCTGTTCCAAGATTTTGGAGATTTCGCTTCTCCGAAGGTTTGTATTATCTATGGATTGGGGATTTGCATATTCAATTGACCACCTCTAGTCTTGTTGATTCTTTTTTTTTAGTATTTGTATAGTAGTCTATTGAAGAGTATATATTCGCCTTTTAATGTGTGGTATATTTACCTACACATTAAGAAGCGAATATACAATAGCTGTAAATGAATAATTATATACGTAGTGCTACAGGAAAGAAACGGCAGCGCTTGCTCCACGAAAGAATACATTTAAAGCAATACATTAAAAAGAAAACCGAGACGCGTTGGAAAAAAAATAAAAAATCGAATGTAAGACTCACCCTTGTGGGTAAAAAACCCTACATGACTTTTAAGAATGAGAAAAGACGAAACATGGCAAAAACAAGGAATGAAATGGAAAAATAAAGAATCATTGTACTTACAGTACTAAGAAGAATCCACTCATTTCGGCACTGGAATTTATTCATGTGCATTTACTGCTACCTTTTTCTTAATGAAATTACCGTACAACACGTGCTTCCATAAATTTTATAGCTATCCATTATTACGCTATTATGCACCCACACACTCACACTCACAAACACAATCACAATGGGTTTTATTGATAGTGCAAAATTTAGGACTAAACATTTATAACTCCAATTCAAGACACCTTTACTTTGGAGGTGAAAAATCGAAAAAGAAAGTACATCTTAAAATTAATTAATCTCTGAGGGATGAAAGCGAAAACACATGACCATTAATTTGAATTCTATATTTATTAGTTGTATGTACAATATGCACATTTCTGTCAAATAAAATATTATTCATACTATTTGTAATGCAAAAAGAAACACTGATTGTCCTTATTATTTGTAATACAAACAAGAAATATGTAGACAATGCATATCTGTTGGTTATAATCTAAAACTTAGAGAGATCTTTTAATAGAATAAAATAAAAAGAATTAAATTTTCCTATTGACTTCGTATGAAGGAAAACACATTTCATAGTTATTACAAGTACAGAAATGCAGCATCATATCAAAAAACCCTCACGTGCTTAAATAGGTTAAAAAGGAGGACTGCGATAAGTATCCCACTTCGTCTATTATTTCAGCATCAGTTTCTTCCATCTTTTAGTTTTCGAAAGAGATGCCTTTACATTGATTTCCAACAAAGCGGGGAGCAGCAGGTCATTATGTTTCAAGAATACCGAATCCTTTTCATCATCGAACACAAGGCAGATGGAAGTGAATATCTTTCTAATAACGTTTTGAAGATTTGATACAATTGTTCATTTGAAGATCTTATTGATGCTTTATTTTTACTTACGACTATGTCTTTAAGACTAGTTTGCACAACGGGAATTTCGCCCTTTTTCCGCGGTAGTTAAATTTCATCTCCAGCTCTTTGGAAACCAAGCATTGGAGAAAGGTCACTTTTCCTCCCAATGATGACAGATAGGAACACTGAAACAGAAAAATAAAAATTATGAACAATCATGGTGCAATTTTTCAGGTGGGGAGAATAAGGAAAAAATAATTACAATACGTCATGTGTAACTACAATCAATACGCAATAAAACGATTGGTTACTTTCCTCGCTTGCATGAAGTCACATATACTCAATAATCCACTTTTAACGGCCTTCCATACAGCGAAATTAAACTACCATTAATTAAAGTTATTCTGTAATACCTTAACTTTTGATTTTATTGCAGCTGTTAACTCTGATTGTTCAGGAGGAGCAAAGAAGTTGGAGGATATAAGACTTTATTTATACACATACATGAGAAATAATAATGAAACGCTCATAGAAGGCTAGATTACGTATGTGCCCACAAAAATATATAAAATGCCACTCCAAGATCAACTTTAGGATATGAGCTAAATGTGACGATCAAGTATTTTGATACGATATCAACTGATGCAAAAAAAAAATCTTTGAGTTTTATGTCCCAAGGTTATGTCGTCTAGGCTAAAGGAGACGGTGATGATGAAGAATGAATGAAATGGTGGGCTGAAGAAAGTAGGAGGAAACGGGAGAACCCCGAGGAAACCCACGAACACGGTGTTTGTCCACTACAAAGTTCACTTGACGGGGGCCGGGATCATAACTGATGCAGACCAACATGGTATGAAACAAAGAACTTTCTAATAATAAAATAATATAGCTACTCATTTATCAAACACAACTAGGCAACGATAGAAATTATTATCTTTCACTACTGCTATGTAACCTACAAAAAAAAAATAAAAATTCCGCATTTACATATCGTGACAGAACTACGCTATCGGATGCAGCAATCTTACAAGCTGCACACAGGTGGAACTAAGTAGATGTATCTTTCTACTGTCATAAGAAATTTCATCATGACTGGATACGATTTAGTAAGTTAAATTTATTATGCAAGTCGAAACATGTATTAGCATTTCAAAATATGGCAAAAAAAATAAAGTGAAAATTACAAACAAAATGGTGTATAACTTTTGTATTCCGAAAGATCCCAAACTGAGAGCATAACGCTGGCTCCCTCACTTGTTACTGGAGTATTTTAAAAAGTAAGACTCCTAGAACCAGAATTCTGTCACAATCAGTAGGGTGAAAATCGTCACATTATTTGTTTCGAGCAGTGTTAGAAGTTGTGGTAGTTATAATAATAATAATAATAATAATAATAATAATAATAATAATAATAATAATAATAATAATAATAGTAATAATAATAATAATAATAATAATAATAATAATAATAATAATAATAAAATATACTTCTCTTTGGTGGAAATTATATTTTACCCCTCTGTTGAGAAAAATTTTTTCGGGAGGAGTAATTTTACCCATTCAAAAAAAAAAAAATAGCGAGAACACAATAACATGTGATATATTCCATATTAAAGCTTTCCTTATATATAAGTACTTAAGTCAAATAAAATAATTGCTGAAGTAATAAAAATTATTAAAAAAGGAAATCTTTAAAAATCTAAAATAATAAATAAATAGAGTGTGTTTGAAGAAGACAAGGGTAGTTGCTGAAACAGTTACATTTAAATAAAAGTGGGGCAGGCGTGGCTCGGTGATAGAGCGTTCACCTCTCGTGCCTGGGGCCCCTGGTTCGATCCCAGCTCACCCCAAGCGGCTCTGTGTTGGACAAACACCGTGTGCGTGGGTTTTCTTCGAGTTCTCCAATTTCTTCCCACATTCTTCATTCCACCATTTAATTCATTTATCATCACTGTATCCCTTAGCCTCAGTGCCTGATCATCGAACGTTAAATCGAATACTTCATTTACATAAAAGTGTTGCCTTGTTCAGCAATTATTTTATCTTAGTTAAGTACTAATAAAATATTACTATTTTCTTTCTTTTCTTCTTGCTCGGCATTTTCTTACCTGGGAATTATAAAATAACATGTCAAAAACTCACCTATCACACCTTCGGTGTGTAAGTCATCCTCCATAGTGATATTATTTCTAGAGCAGCTCGACGAGAAGAAATGGGTGAGAGTCACGGCTTCAAGTTCGGTTAAGAAGGATTTCGTGCTAGGTGGTCTGCTGATCAATTCATCATTTGCAGGAGCATTGGCCACACACTCTGGAAAGTGGGAGTACATACAAGTCTTGTCTTTACAAATAACATGTATTTACAGCAAGGCCTATTGCAACGACTAAATACATTTAACATGAAATGTAACAGTTTAATTTCATGTAAACAGTAAAATGAGCTTTTTATTATATTTTGTTTTTAAAAAACTTAAGAGCATATAGAAAAGAAAATGAGTTGGCAGGAAAATATCAGCCATAAATTTCACATGCTTTCTATTCTGGATATTTTCAGCGTAAAGGACGGTTGAAGAAGAAATATATTACAAGAAAACCATGCTACAAGAAAAACAATTACATCTCATTCCTTCTGAATATACGTTTTCATAATTATCTTTAAAAGTTAAATTTAAATAAATTACATGTCATAATGAACAGAAAAGATTACCCAAACTGTTCTAATGAAACAATTTCTTGTTTGGCACATGCATTACCAATACTGCTACAATTTCGTTCGAAATTAATTTTATATACCAACCCAGAGTTCGTCCTAACCTCAGTGCGGGAATGGTTACTTCTTAAATGGAAAGATACGTAAAATAAATATTATCAAACATGTGGACAAAGATTTTATGGATTATTGTCTGCCCGTTCTTAACGAAGCAGGGATCGGATTTGAGAACGGAGTGAGAAGGCAAAATATCGCATCTTGAAAACAATGTACACAAATGACTACCTGCGTTTTCGAGGGTGGACCTTTTCTGAGGAAAAACACCAAGGCAAGTAATTTCTTGCTATATACTGCTTCATTTAAATTCTGCAACGTAAAAAAATCTTACATACCCATTTGAACCCGTTGTTCAAAAAGTGGAACATTTTTTACTTTACTTTTATTTTTCACATTACGTGAATGAAGGTAACAATTTTTGTATGGACCCCTTCATTTGGCACCAATAGTTTACCAAATGACTTATCTTTGTCTTGAATTGGCGCGAACGATGTGTACTGTCGATATTAGTTGCGTTGAATAAGAATAAATCATGGTGTCTCAAAGGAGGTAAGTAAATTTTATGTTCGTTTATGAATTTTCTACCTGTTTAATGCTCTTTGTTTCGGAGAAGTATTAAGTTTTCAATGCATGTGAAATCCAATAATTGATTATGATTGTTATTAATAAAATAGGGTTATAATTTTGACTGTTCCAATATTGGATCAACGGGCTCGAACGGGTACATGAAGTTTGCATGTTGTTTGTTCCATTATTGGAACAACGGGCGTAAATGTACCCATAAAACTACACAATATGCTAATTTTATTGGATGCGTTAGTAATTGTTTCGTACATTTTATGAGCGTATTTTTATTTGATGCTATTTGTGCCGCTTTTGAGGGCATTTTGCGCTTGCGTTTGGAATTTATTGGTATCATGGAAGAGGGGAAATTTATACACAAAAAATTGATTTAATTGTTACACACACGAGGTACGTTTTTCAGCTGAGTTGAGTTGATTGTGAATTTAACGTTCCTTTCAACAGAGAGGCTATATGAGACGTGACCTACTCATTACAGTGGAATCCGAACCACACCCAGATAGCACAGAAAACTTTTTAAAAATGTTTAAAAATTTGCAAAGGCAAACTAAAAAACTTGCCTTTTCAAATGAGAAAATTTGCCGAAAGTTCAATGCAAATAACGAAGTTGACGCTGGCTGAGTTTGCAGCAAAGTTGCCTCAGAGAATGAAAACATCTGCCAATACAAACGAAATGTTTGCGACTGCACACCAAGAAAGTTTGCCAAGACTTTACTGCAAATATTTTGTGCAAATTTTCTTTGACAGAATTTCCGAAAATGAGCTGATAAATTTGGTGAAAATATTAAAAGGTTTGCAGCAACATTATAGAAAGTGTTTTCACGATCACAATATCATGTTTGCTGCAAATGTATCAGGTAATTGTAATAGTCAATAACATGTGAAGAATGTGAAAGAGTGTAATAGTGAATAATCTGTGAATAATGTGGAAGAGTGTAATATTGGCAGCTACCAAGAAGATCCGGAAGGATCAGACCACCACCTAATAGATTGTCATTGAAAAAAAGGGGGGAAGAGTGTAATAGTGAATAATCTGTGAAGAATGTGGAAGAATTAAATAGTGAATAATCTGTGGGGAATGTGGTATAGCAAATAGTCTGTGAAGAGTGTGAGACGACTGTCAATAGTCTCTGATGGGCACGAGGATGGCCGGCTTTGGATGAGTCAAAGAGTTCGTTTAAGCAAGAATGAAGTTGGGGTATGTAAGTGGGCTTGTTAGAAGTACTGTGAAGAATATTATTTAGTAGCATGGGGATAGAAATTAGTAAAGTACTTTTGAAGTTTGTGTGCATGTACCCGTGTCCGTAAATAGGTGGGGCCACGGTGGCTCAGAGGTAGAGCGTTCACCTCTGGTTCTAGGGGTTCCGGGTTCAATCCCAGCCCCCGCCAAGTGAACCTTGTGTGGTGGACAAACACCGTGCGCGTGGGTTTTCTCAGGGTTCTCCCGTTTCCTCCCACTTTCTTCATTCCACCATTTCATTCGTTACTCATCATCACCGTCTCCTTTAGCCTAACTGGCATAATCGTGGGACGTAAAACTCAAAGATTTCATTTCATTTTTTTTCCGTGTCCGTAAATAAAGAAAATGAAATGAAATCTTTGATTTTTACGTCCCGCGGTTATGCCGGTTAGGCTAAAGGAGACGGTGATGATGAGAGATGAATGAAATAGTGGAATGAAGAAAGTGGGAGGAAACGGGAGAACCCCGAGAAAACCCACGCACACGGTGTTTGTTCACCACAAAGTTCACTTGGCGGGAGCAGGGTTTGAACCCGGGACCCCAAGCACCAGAGGTGAACGCTCTACCACTGAGCCACCGCGGCCCCATCCGTAAATATAGAGTACCTTAGTTTGGAAGTAGTTATTTTTAATAGTAAAAGTAATAGCTCTATAGCAATAATGTTTGCTGCAAATTTATAAAGTGAAACCTAACTTTATGAAACATCAAAATTTTTATAATGTGGATCCGTCTTTTCTTAGTGGCAAGCATTAAACATCTTTAGCTACTTGCCAAAGGTAAGAAACTTACGAACGATAAACGCACAAACAAAGGATATCGCAATTTATCTACTTACTCAACGATCAGATCCCTGTACTTACTCTCACACACATTCACAAAATAACGTCAGGCTGCCTGGGTCAATAAAACATCTGATAAGAGACCAGTGAGTTTATTCTGGAGTCCTCTGGTGTATTGTTTTTTCTCGATTCTCACTTCCCGCTTGTTTTGTCACAGTTGATGTAGCGCAGTGAGTTCTGGGTACGATGCGCACTCACTCGGTAATATCATCACATATTTGCTTTCAGCAAGTTTTTCGAAACAAGTTTTTTTACAGAGTTGCAAACTGTTTGCGACGGCAAACTTTAAACGCTATATTTTCAAAAAAGATGCAAGTTAATTGCAGTGGTGAATTTATTTTTACAAATCAGCGAAAATTTGCAGATCACATTGAAAGCTTTTAATACATGTTAAGAAATTTTGCCTTCGCAAACTTTCAGATTGTTTGCTCAACTAAACGAAGCAAAAATTTGCCGCAAGTATTCGTGCTATCTGGGACATGAACGCTCGCCGGAGATCGAACCCGGTCTCCCATGCCAAAGGCGTGTACGCTAACTGCTTAGCCACGAAGGAGCTCTTTTTCAGTTGAAAGACGGTTGCCAAATATAGTTGCAGGTGTCTTGATCGCTGATTCACTGGAATGTACATTTATTTACCTATATATAGAAGTTGTTAAGAATGCCTAATTACATTTTGTAACATTTATTATTGAGTTCACTTTACTGTAGTGAGATAAAAACAGTAAATTTTGGATATAGATAAAGGCATAGTATATAGATATATTTTATAGGTACTGTAGGGGAATGATTAGCAGCCTACACTATTTTACAGGTCCTGGCCACCTTTCTTTCACTTCCTTCCCCAATGTTATCATTACGTTGATCACTCCATATTTTAAATGTGTATTTCACAACTTCATATAAATTTTATTTATTTACTGTTTATTTATTTATTTATTTGCTAGAAATACTGTTTTATTTCAGATTAAGGCGAACGGCCCCGGGTTCGATTACCGGTGCGTGCTCTCGGTCGAAAAAGTGTAAGAAGCTTTTTAGGCCTGCCATCCTGAATGAGGATTTCCTGGGTTTTCCTCGTTTACACCAAGCAAATGCCGGGGTGGTACGTAACATCCCAGATAGCATGAATACTTGCGGCAAATTTTTGCTTCGTTTAGTGGAGCAAACAATCTGAAAGTTTGCGAAGGCAAAATTTCTTAATATTTATTAAAAGCTTTCAATATGATCTGCAAATTTTCGCTGATTTGTAAAAATAAATTCTCCACTGCAATTAATTTGCATCTTTTTTGAAAATATAGCATTGAAAGTTTGCCGTCGCAAAGAGTTTGCAACTCTGTAAAAACCTTGTTTCGAAAAACTTGCTGAAAGCAAATATGTGATGATATTACCGAGTGCGCGCGCATCGTACCCAGAATTCAATGCGTTACATCAACTGTGACAAAACAAGCAGGAAGTAAAAATCGAGAAAAACCAATACACCAGAGGACTCCAGAATAAACTCACTGGTCTCTTATCAGATGTTGTTATTGACCCAGGCAGCCTGACGTTATTTTGTGAAGGGGCCACGGTGGCTCAGTGGTAGAGCGTTCACATCTGGTGCTTGGGGTCCCGGGTTCGATCCCAGCCCCCGCCAAGTGAACTTTGTGGTGGACAAACACCGTGTGCGTGGGTTTTCTCGGGGTTCTCCCGTTTCCTCCCACTTCCTTCATTCCACCATTTCATTCATTACTCATCATCACCGTCTCCTTTAGCCTAACCGGCATAACCGTGGGACGTAAAACTCAAAGATTTCATTTCATTTTTTATTTTGTGAATGTGTGTGAGAGTAAGTACAGTGATATGATCGTTGAGTAAGTAGATAAATTGCAATATCCTTTGTCTGTGCGTTTATCGTTCGTAACTTTCTTATCTTTGGCAAGTAGCTAAAGATGTTTAATGCTTGCCACTAAGAAAAGACAGATCCACATTATAAGAATTTTGATGTTTCATAAAGTTAGGTTTCACTTTATAAATTTGCAGCAAACATTACCTGATGCATTTGCAGCAAACATGATCTTGCGATCGTGAAAACACTTTCTGCAATGTTGCTGTAAACCTTTTAATATTTTCACCAAATTTATCACCTCATTTTCGGAAATTTTGTCAAAGAAAATTTGCGCAAAATATTTGCAGCAGTCTTGGCAGATATTTCATTTGTATTGGCAGATGTTTTCATTTTCTGAGGTAACTTTGCTGCAAACTCAGCCAGCGTCAACTTCGTTATTTGCATTTAACTTTCAGCAAATTTTCTCATTTGAAAAGGCAAGTTTTTTTGCAAACTTTTTAGTTTGCCTCTGCAAATTTATAACATTTTTAAAAAAATTTCTGTGCTATCTGGGATATATGTCCAAGGCCGCTTCCTTCCTTCCCCAACACTTTCTTACTTTCCTTTCCCTGGAGAGTGTTCTCGCCGAGGGAAGTCATCCGTCATCGTGAGGGGCTAACTTGGCGACAGATGCCGAAAGCCCAGAAATCTAAATCCTCCCTCCCTATTTCAGATTGACTGTTGACGAAATTATCAATATGCTTGCTAAAGGAAAAGGTATTCTTGGTGCAGATATTATCATTACACCACCAGAAAATAAAGAGTTCTCGGAAGAAGATTAGCAGATATAGACAGGCTATCTAGAAATCAGTTGCTCGCTAAGGGAGGAGTTTCTTTTACAGTAATGCAAAGCGGCCAGCTGAAAAATGAATTTATAGGTAAGAGTTGGTTGGATGATGAAGCTTCGAAACCTAGTACATGTAATGAAAGTCAGCCTTCTGCAGAGTCACATAAGAAATGTAATTCCAACAACGTGTAATTGCTCGGAAACCTGTTTCGAACCAATTGCGACCAGTCAACAAACAAGCAATAAATGAAGTGGGATATGACAAAGAATTACATTTCATTGTAAAATCAGAAAGACAATCAAGATGTGGACAGTGAATGTAACACAACATGGAAGTGCTTCTTTTACTTCTATCAGTAGTAAGAATATGATGTATGGGAAAATAAGTATAATGTAAAAAGTCTGTTATTATGTGAATATCCATAATATTAGCATGTTTCAATATTTGTATACTTTGTATCTAATGAATATTGCAAATTATTGTAAAATTTGTATCCTAAAATTTTAAAGAAATAATACTTTAGCCTGGCTAAATTGAAATATTTTCTTTCAGAATAATGTACCTTTTCAGGCCCGTTGTTCCAAAAATGGAACATTACCAAATTAGGGGCCCATGACATTTTCGTGAACCATAATGTATTTAAACATGTTATTTACCTTTATTTTTACCAATCTGACAGGAACCAAGATTAAATTCGACACAAAAATAATTTGGGTTTAAATGGGTTATACAAGCTTAAAAGAAATCAAGAGCTCCAACTCTGGGATGGGTTTTACTTTTTTAAATGTCCTACTCTGGGAGGGGCAGTCGTCACCTCTGGATCCGCCCCTGTTGTGTACAAAGTTTCCTTCTGGCAGCAGCAGATATGTAAGCCCCGAAGCAATGAGATATGTTTCTTTTTGCTGATGGGGCTGCAGTTACTCAGTGGTAGAGCGTTCACTTCTAGTGCGTGGGGTCCCTGGTTCGATCCCAGCTCGTGCCAAGTGGGCTTTGTGGTGGACAAACACCATGTGCCTGGGTTTTCTCGACATTCTCCCGTTTTCGCCCATTTTCTTCATACTACTATTTTTCACTTTTCATTGTCATCATCTTCCTTAGTCTCGGTGCCTTATCCTGGGGCGTGAAACTAAATATTTAATTTAATTTCTTTTTAATGATGAGGATGTGGTGTTCTACCTGAAAGCAGGTTTTTGACCCAAAGAGACTTCCATTGTTATTGCACGCATAAATATTAGGAGGATATACCCTATGTCAAGAGCTCGATTAAATACATCTGACTGGGACCACCACAAGCCCCTAACCACGGACCCTTAATAAGACATTTGGTTTCCTTTGAATCGTTTCACGATTAGCAGTGGAACTCATAATAATGTTGTCATGTATAAGATACTTAATTGAGTTGGAATATATTTTCTTGAAATTCAGTGGCAACATTGATCAGTATCCATCATCACATGTTGGCACAAGAGCCTAGAATGCAAGGGAGCTCTCTACTCAATTAATGAACAAAATATTCGAACACTGTCAAAAACCCGTTACATCATTATGATTCCCACACCCAATTCTGTGGCACAGCTACGGTAGGCAAGTGTATTGTGAGGGTACGTAGGTGCAACAGGACGGTGGTCGCAGTTTGAGAATTCTCTCAACTGGGGTAATATCCTCCCACTGATTATGCACATATACAATGGGGGCACTACTTTAAGAAACAAGTCTATCAAATATACATCTATCTTGTGGATTTTTTCACTAGATTTAAGACACTAGTCTTACTAAAGGCTAAACAAAACATAACTGAGTGAGCGAAGGGGTTAGAACTTCCATAGGGCACATTGTTTCTAACTTTGAAGTCATACACGATTGGCATTGCAAGCAATGCCGAGGGTCATTTCTCAAAGGGGTTCACTCGAGCAGACGGTTCTACCTAACAGAAAATTCGTAGGTAACATACGATGTGAAATATATTTTTCTCAAGGAACGTAAGTATGAATGTAAGTAATTACTGTCAGTACATAGCAAATTGAAATGAATTTTGGACTTTACTCGAGCAGACGGTTCTACCTAATTTTGACATATTTCTTAGTTTCATATCAGGTTAGAACAATGTATTTCTTTTAGCAGACCATGAACTAAATCAGAAGCTCCATTCGTGCTTGCAGATTTACTTCAGGAGGCCTCAGTACAAATACAGCGTGGACGTAAAGCATAACAATGTCAGTGAATAAAACACGAACCAATTTACACCAGCTGGTCACTAAAAAGCAGGAATGCTATATAAGGAGCACAGCAAGAAGGCCCGAGCATCAGCGACGGGACGCGTTCGTAGGGAGCAGGCGCGTCAGCGACGGGAAGTACACGTATAAAGGAGGATAGTGTAAGAGCACATTTATATGTACGATATTTTCACTGATCACTTAAAATTCATTTTAATCTGCTGTACTCTGACAGTAATTGATTTTTTCACACTCTCATTCCTTCACGAAAAATGTTTCTCATAGTATTTTACCTACAAATTTTCTATTTAGTAGAACCGTCTGCTCGAGTGAAGCAGAATTTTGAGTGATGGTGAAAGCATTGTAAGCGTAAGTGTGCTTTACAACTATCCTTGTTTACGTGTATAGTCCCCGTCTCTGACATGCCTGCTCCCTACGGACGCACCCCCTCGTTGCCGCTCGGGCTCTCTTGTTGTGCTCCTGATCGGACTCAAATAGAATGCATTTGCTTTTTAGTGGGCACCTAGCAAAAGGTCGTTCGTGTTTTATGCACTGTGCTTAATATGCCATACGTCTACTCTGTATTTATACTAACCCCCGGGAAGTATATCTCCAAGTAGTAATGGAGCTCCTCACTTAGTGCATGAAAGCTCTAACCTAACCTGAAAATGTAAGAAATGTGTGAAAATTTGGTAGAACCGTCTGTTCCAGTAATGCCTCCAAAAGCATACACTTACTGGGTAATATCAATAAAAATAAGTAACTACTCCTGAGAAGTCCTGCTCGAGAATCGGAATAACTAGAAATACACCTGGAGTAATCTCCGCCCTCAATTTCGTATCAATAAAACAAGCCACTACTCAGGTCTAGTTTGCTCCAGATTTATGAACGTTTAGTCGCGCTTCCTGTGCACGTAGTACTGAGTCGTGTCAATAAAAGAAGTGATTACTCATTTCTCCCATCCGTCGCGTGGTCATTTCGTTGTTTTTATCCTATGGCGTAGTACCTAAACGCCATGGAATAAGCAAGTAGCAACGACAGTTTCAATTAAAATGCATTTGTGGATATTATAAAAGTTCCACTGATACTTTCAAAGTCACAGTTACCAGAAAGAAAACGAAGGAAAGCCGAAACCTTGAAGGCAATTACAGTGAAATGCAAAGAAATATCAAATACATCTACCAATGAGACACAAATCCAAAAGAGAATCTTTAATATCCAGGCGAGCATTAAAAAAAAGAAACAAAAAAACTAATTTGAAAAAGAAAACGGGAATCAAGAAAGTAATACTGAAACCACGGGAACGAATCTCTTGGAAGTAATGGATGTTGATTGGAACTAAGCAATATCAAGATTAGCACGACAAGTACATATTACGTGTTGTCCAAGGTCTTGCACAAGATTGTTTGGCTTTAAGAACGAAATCAGACATTTGGTCCCTTTGTTTCGTTTTTTAAATAGTCCAGCCAGTCACGTCATAAAGCACATCCATCTGATTGCGTTTTACACATCATACGTGTCCCCTTTCACCTTGGCATAAAAAATATACATACTCATGTATACACCCTTCCTATCAGCGTTGAGTTGAGTTGATTTTGAGTTTAATGTCCTTTTCAGTAGCGAGGCTATATGAGACGGGACTCACTGATTAACTTGGAATCCGAACCATGTGAGCTCCCGCCGGGAATCGAACGCGGGTCTCTCATGCCAAAGGCATGTACGCTATCCGCTTAGCCACGAAGGAGCTCTTCCGATTAGCGTATTCGTCTCCAAAATACTAGGTTTCTTTATCGCCACGTCTATATAGTCAAGTGCTCCGATAGCACCCGGAAATGTATACTGTTCTTGCCACTCTGCCTTTGCTGTTTCAATATTACACACACCTGCGGAAACAATCAATTTTCAGATTTCGCAATAATCGCATCCATTACACTTGTAGTAGTCATAGACACAGTACTTTGAGCCACAACAGAATCCCCTGACATTCAGACCTGGAATCCCGGATCACTCAAGTAAAGAAAGAAAACCCGCATCTTTTCGTCATTACGTAGTGCACCACCAAAATTTCCGTTGATTTTCCTAAAAAATTGTTGTGCTAACTACTCTACATTTTCTTTCATGAACCTTTGTTTTTTGTAATCTCCACTTGCAACATTTCTATGCAATTTATGTTTTGCTACATAGCAAAACAATCATATACTCTGCCATATTTCGTACGGAGTCACCTATTTAGCTTGCTCCACAAATTTGGAGAAGTTACTAGCATCACAGAAAAGTCTTTGATTTTTATTGATATCAAACGCAGAGTAGTTTCTCGGCTCGAGAATAGAGGTATGGTTACTTCAAAAAGGCGGGGCTTCGCCGAGGTCAGCCGAGACGACTAGTGCTCAGCTCTCTTTTTATTGATACCAATGGGAGTAACTACTTCAAAATTGGGCCTAATGAGTAACTTCTCCGTTTTATTGATATCACCCAAAGTCACCTCGGCGTAAAAGTCCCGGGTTCAATTCCCGGAGGGAGCTGATGTGGTTCGGATTCCACGTTAATCAGTAGGCCCATGTCATATATAGCCTCGCTGCTGAACGGGACGTTAAACTCAAAATCAACTCAACTCAACTTACTGTCACCTCGTTCTTTGCTTGTATCCAGCCCTCTTCCGCCTTGGCAAATAGTTCCACAATGCTTGCAGCTTTATTATACGGATCAATTGTATAAGTAGTAGTTAGTAGTAGGAACAGATTAGAAGCCCCGCGGAGATTGGTTGGTCCTGTTCTAGACATAAATGCGCAAATTAAAGACTTGTGCAAATTTTTTCGTACTTTTTACAATCTATGGATCCGTATAGTAAAACTGCACCCCAGAATGACATACTTTCCCATGCATACTCACTCCCATATACGGTTTATTGAGTTTAAACACATGCATTATCATTTTACTACCTTCACTATTAATATTTTATGTAGTATTCTACCTAAAATATTTAATTTGCTAGAGGTGTCTGCTAAAGTTAACCTAATGGAAGTATCCTCGTTCTTTCTACGGTATTTTAATACGCTGTAATAAGAAACCATAGACAACGCTGTATGAGAGGAGCTAATCTTCACAATTACAATACTCAATCTGCTGAATTTTACACAATACACCCAGATAAGAATCGGATAGGAATTATACTTACTTGTCTTAAACCTGAGCTTTTATCTTCAGTTAAAACCACGCATGTTATGGTTATGGTAAGTGCCCGTGCAATAGTTCTTCAATAACAAAACACATTGTTTATATTGAAACAGAAAACATCTTAACACACGGAATTTTGCAAAAGGCTCACGATTCCCAGCATGCTGCTCAAACTGCAGTTACAGTACGGGGAACGTCCGCGCTTTCAGCACTTAAAAAAGACGTCTATTTTTGGAGATGTTCGACACGTGATTCTTTGTATCATTCTTGCACGTGATGAACACGCACAATTTAGGTCATGTTTGACACGTCATTTTTGTTACCATTTTGGTACGTAATAAAGACGTTCCAAATTATCAAAAGACGTAATTTTGAATTCGAACCCCAAAAAAAGACGTGTTAATGACGTGACTGTGCTACCTGGGATGTAAAATGTTAATTCATGTTATTTTGTTTGTTTTAGAAACAAGATGAGAAATTTCTCTTCTCCTGGGCAACGTTAAACAAAACAGAAATATTCTTGGCAAATGTCACGTTTCTGCTTGTAACGGTGTGACCGGAACGATAATTAGCTCCTAGCTTTTTATCTTCTACGACATAATAATAAGTATTATTATTACTATTGTTATCCCTGAAGATTTGGTAGTTCAAGTTTTGAAACATCCGATTATTGAAATATCTGAATATAATAAAATGTGTCATCGTCGATCAATCATCATCGCCATCAAAAAACCTAAAGTAAAAAAGTGCTCATAGTAAGACTTAATATCAAGTTTGAAACATCGCAAGTTAAAGAAACGCATGTAATAACAAATATAATATTTTAAAATAATTTCAAATTAAACTAGCTGTGACTACATTACTTCAAAATTGAATTTGTGGAATGCACAGTGTGAGCGTAGCTCAAAGAAAATAATCAATAACAATGCTGTTGATTCGAAGCTCGGACTATACACGTAGGAGTAACTTACATGAACCATTCACTTAACAAATGATCTCGCACAGGGTTTGGCACTTCTTTGTCAGATGGTTCTATCAAATGTAACCTAATTAACACAATAGTAACAAATTTTACTGCCCTAAAAGTGTTCTGAACAAGGAGAAGTTCATTATGCACATTGCAACTAAGTTACAAGAGGTTTATATCCTATCAGAACGGCGCATCCACCAAGTCAAATTTTGCAATATTCCATTAATTTAACTTTCAACGTAGCTAAGAGAAACGTATCAGAATGTGTACAGCGTTCTCCGTAGCAGAATGGATAAAGTAATGGTTCGATAACTACAAGGTTCGCGGTTCGAAACCCGTCTCGGAAGCTGCAGATTTTTAAATTCTTAATTTCTCAGTTCTCAAGATCTTTTTTTCCATTCGTATTCATCTGGTGCTCTCAAAAGTGTTCTCCACCTTAATTCAACAACTGCCCAATGTGATCCTTGCAGTTCGAAACCTTCCCTTTTTCTGTCTCACAAAATCATAATTTTCGTCATAATACGAATGCTGTCCCATCATTTTCCTCTAGTTCTAAATCTGTGTATATAAATCATTCCTCTCTCTCCATATTTCAATCTCTCTCTGTCTGTCTCTCTCAATGTTGTCCAGGAACGAGATCAAACCTTCGACTCTTGAAACCAAATGTAAGCTCTCTAGCAATGTGCTATATATTTGTTGCTAAAGGCAGTATCATTTTAGATTTTATTCGAGGGGAGAAGAGTCTCCGCCCACAAAAATTTCACTTTTTTATTAGTGTATTACTATACATTTGCTCAAACAATATGTATTTATGAAGCTCAAGGGAGGGGAAATTACACCCTCCTGTACTGCCCAAATGACGCTGTTGGAACATTTGCTTGCAATTACTGAAAAGATATTAAATGAATCATTGAATAACACTTATTTCTGTCAGTAGATATTGTGGAGCTCTGTGCGTGCATTACAGACTTTAGGAAGCACAAAACGTACTGCCGTTATTGGCAATTTCCATAAATTTCGTAGGGAGCATCCTACTAGCTTGCAGTCTTTAAAGAAGGCAAAGAATGAAACTAAAGTTATTAATAAAGCTATAGGAAGATTGTATGACTTTTCTTTTAAAAAAAATAGGATCTTTAAAGATATTTCAGAACAAACGAATGGAAAAGGATATTAGAGAGCTATAACATTGTGAACTTGATTCCTATTTTTTTTCGTCTGAATGGAAAGAGTGTACTACGTCACACACACTGCTTTAGACAAGGAGAGGTGGAGGAGGGAGGGAGTTGGGTTGAAGACAAGAAATAACGAATCGATCGACACATGTATTTCTGGATTGCATAAGAAAACGGGGCAAGAGTTTGTTATTAATTTGGACTTTGAAGTTTTGTAAACATTTCTATGCCGCGGACTGTACATAATACTTTCAATTTTATTATATCCGAAACAAGAGTTTTACAGTATCAAACCGTGAAAGTTTGCAATTTGCTTAAGATATTTAACACCAAATTATTCCTCCCGTTATTAATACCGATGTCTTAGGGTAGTGAGTTATGCTTTTTTTTCACATCCCTGTAGTCGCAGTTTCGATTTCCGTTGGGTAAATAAAGGGATTTTTCACATTTGGAATATTGATACTTCCGTGAGAAGTTAATGGTTGGAAAAATAGGAAGATACATTTCTAAGATGGCGGCAGAGAATTGATGCCTGTAAACGCAAGGTATAATGGACTTAAAGATAGCGGCGACGTTAAAAGTGCAAGGTAAATACAAGAACCGGTAAATTAATATTGGTATGTTTTAGGAAGGGGGTGGGAGTAGAAAAAGAAGTGAGAAACTGAAGCAGATGTGAATACACATAAGTTAGTGCCCAAACTCTTGAATCAAATAACTTTATATATTAAAATGACAATACTCTAACTTTGGGTGGGGGTAGTTAGGAATGTATCTCGATCATAACCCCAATGCACTTCCTCCAAGGGGGTGAAAAGGGGGCTGTGTTAGTTAAGGTCGCACAGCACTCGACCTGAAATTTAGTATGGTCACAATAAATGATAGGAAGGGAGAGAGAGAGGTTGTTTGAAAGAAAAAAGAGCAAAAGGGAATTCAAATAAAAAATAGAGGGGCTAGGGAATAGAGTGGTCTTTTAAAGGGGTCTTTGATCACTCTTTAATTACATAGTTAATTTAACTTTCTTAATTTAGAACAAATAAAAGATATTTGATAAGTGTAGTGTACTTATCTCAATGATGGAAGAGCTAGCTTCTACTTGTGAATTTTATAATTCAAACAATGCAAAACTAGGGAAATATAAATAATGCACTACAAAATGCCACTCATTTTTGTAACATGTCCACTAACTGTTTGACTGTTCTAATGAAACAGTTCGCTTAGCACATTTTCTTTTCAAATAATACTATAAACATAAATACCATATAACTTTAACGTTTCACGAATATCAGCATATGGTTTCCTTGTAGACATTTAGACTCTTTTGAAGGAAGAAAACGATTGCAAATTATGACGTAATATTATAGCACTAGTTCTCATTACAAAACAAAGTGCAAACACACCAATTTGAAGCAGCATTATACTGATAATATCTTCAACGCTAGTCTTTTACATTCGTTGGAATACTGAATATAAAGCTGGTTATTTTATTATTGCCATTCAATGTTATTAGAATTCACGCAAATGTCCCATTTTAATTGTTTCATATACGGTGTAAAGTTCACACATACACAGACGTATATATATGATATATATAAATTCCTTCCTCCAACCTTGCAGTTTCGTTTTGCTAACACACCATACACAAAATTTTAACAGCGGGACTTTTTGCCTTTTATGACATTGTTGTCCTTCTTCCTTTACTCACACACTCGCTATTCAAGGATCTTTTTTTTCTTCCGCAACTCAAGTCATTTTTTTTTCAAACGTCATAGTTTCATACTCGCTAAAATATAAAATATAAAATTGTAACTTTCTGGTCTTTGACCTCAAATGATATTTCTGAACTCTTCGCTTAAAAAAAAGTCATTCGGTTGACACGTTATGCATACCCTATTTAATATCATCTTCAACTAAATTAATTATGTACAGCTTCAAGCAGAAATATCTGCCCTCTAAGTGTTCTTATTCCATTACATGGAGTCCTAAAAGTTCGCAGTTTGTAAAACATCTGGGCATATGCAACCCATCTTACTCCTAACTTTCCTCTGCACTGACAGCTTTTGGTAGTACTGAGTCATTTCTTTATGCAAGGAAAGATTGTGAGTGGCTGACGCTCGAAACCATTCTCCATTCTAACCCCTCCCCTCCAAAGGTGACACTCCGATTTTGATATAATTTGGCAGGTAGATACTACACATGAAACCAACTAAAACGTGTTTCTTATTTTCTGCAGTAGAACGGTTTTAAGGGGCAAAGGCTACCACCAAAAAACTTAAATGTTGGCTCCCCAAGAGCAAAAGAAGTGGAGCGAAGTGAACGAAATATTGCATTGATATTGTAGACGTAAAATGAGGGAATATGTGTTTGGTATTTTCCCGCAAGAAACGGTTTTGTGGGCACGAACCCCTACAAACATTTACTGACGAAATATCAAAAGTGCTGATAACAGTCTGCCAGATATGTCTAAAGTACATGAAAATTTGCAATGAAAGTTTGTATAATAACAATACACAAAAGAACGAAAACAATTAATTTCTTAGCTTCAAACAACCGAGCTCTTCCCCTAAATAATAATTTCACTTAAAAATAAAAAATAAAGCCCTTAATTTAAATTATAACTTTCTGTGCAGAAACGATTATAAGGACAAAAACCCCACCAACAATTTTGAAAGACGACGCCGGAAAAGCAAACTCAAGTGGACCGAAGTGAACCAAATTGTGCACAGATATTGTAGAAGTAAAATAAAGTTATATTTGTTTCGTATTTTTCTGGGAAAACGGTCGGGTTGGGCACGGACCCCTCCAAACGTTTCATCACCAAATATCAAAAGTGCTGAAAACAGTATGTCAGAAGGGAATAAAGAACATAAAGAACTACAAAGAAACTTTGTGTTTGACAATTCGCAAAATAATAAATCGACAAACGAACACACGTTTTCTCATTTTCTGTAAGAAAACGGTTATAATCGCTAAAATCCCTTACCAAAATTTGGAAATTTAACGCCAAAAATGCAAGAAGAATAGGACAGAAATGAACGAAAGTGCACAGATATTGTAGACGTAAAATGAGGCAGTACGTGTTTCATATTACACTAGAAAAACGGTTGAGTGGGGCATTTACCCCTGCAAACCTTTGATCACGAAACATCAAAAGTTCCAATAAAAGTATGTCAGAAGTGCTTAAAGAACATGAAGAATTGGGACAAAACTTTGTGTCGTGACATTACGCAAAAATAAACGATTTTTTTGTTTTCTCCGAAAAGACGGTTTTAGTTGAAAATGTCCCAACCAAAATTTTGAAAGTTGAAAGCCCTACAATTCTTTTCATTCTAACATGTTTTTCTTTCTGGAAAGGAGATCGTGGTTGTCGCACTGAAATTGATATTAAAATATTTGAGAAAGTTTGAACCTAGCTTGGGTTTGAACACGGGTCCGCCGATAGAGGTTTAATGTGCTAAACACTTAACTAGAGCTTCACTTCATCTTTCACCTAAATTATTAGGTTGTTAAATTCGTTGCATGTAATATGTTACACAAGATACTAACGATCGTTTAAGGGGACGACCCTTTGTGAAAGCCACAATGACTTACTCAAGGATTATTCCTTTTACTCAAAAATAATTTATATAGACATTCATCTGTGAGGATAATATCACGAAACGTTATTCACGTTGAAGATATTTCATCGTTTTTAACGATGGGCAAGATTTATATTATTAGTATTCTTCGTCATCATAACTTCTAATTGCGAAAGAGGAAAGGACGAAGGACACTATTTTCGCATTCCTTGAATTATAACAACACGTGTAGAAATTAAAACTTCTATTTTTATCTTCCCTAACTATTAGTTTATTTTGTTTCTTTGTATGATAAATTGTTAGCAGAGTGGTAAAGCATAAAACTCACATGGTAAAGACGGGGTTAAAATCACATTGTGACAATTACGGTTTTTTTTATTGGAAGATACTTTTATATAATTTACATGAAATTCTGCCATTCCATTATTATTATTATTATTATTATTATTATTATTATTATTATTATTATTATTATTATTATTATTATTATTATTATTATTATTATTATTGGAAAGCCGAGACCGGTCTAAATATTTTATATATATTGAAGCTTTTGATTGCATTTCTTTTTGGTGATATGGAATGTATCTGAAATGTATATTGTTTTAAATATTAATATTTCTAGCACAAGGAACAGTAGAAAAAATACTCGTAGTAGGAACTTATATGTAAATGCTGCGAAACAAAAGCGTTTGTATTTGATCATCATAAGTTTCACTAATACTAATGATATGCTTTACGTATTCAGCAATTGTTCTTTTGCTAAACGAGTTGAGTTCCCTGACTGTACGAATCAAGGTTGGTACGGATTTCGTCATGTTTTGTACTTAACATTTCTATTGCGATTGCACTGAAGACAGTCGTTTCTACACTAAGAAAGAGGAGATTGGAAAATTTTTGATGCTATCTTACGTTGGAAGTATCAATATTGCAAATGAATAATTCCTTTATTTACCCAACGGGAAACTGCGACTACAGGGATGTGAAAAAATACATATCCCACTATTCGGTATTAATAACGGGAGGAATAACTTGGTGTTAAATATCTTAAGTAAATTGCAGAGTTTTACGGCTCAATACTGTAAAACTCTTGTTTCGGTCATAAGAAAATCGAAAGTATTATGGACAAAGAACAGCTAAAACAATTCAAATCCAAATTGTGTAAGTAAGTTGTTGAAGATGAGTGATAGAAGTAGTAGTTGCAGCATTTAGTTATGAGGAAGTTTAACACTATACTTGGACATCGAGGCTAATGTTAACTAAGATTAAACTAAGATCAAATATATTTCTACCGGTAATTCTTTATAATTACATTCTTTCACAAGCACTTATCATTCTAGGTATATTGTCCAGTTGAACATTTTATAAGTTTATCCAATATAGGGAAAATCTAAATCTCTAACTGTTGGTTCCTTTACGTTTATTCATGTTTTAAGTATAATGCGTCATTTTGTGCGGAGGGTTTCTCTTTGTGCAAGGTAGAATGAAAAGTTCATAACGTAAACAACCCTAACTCAATACCAATACACAATACCAAAAGCGTCGATGGGCCATTGATTTTCAACTTGTGAACTCTCGGCTAGAATTGGATGAAACAAAACTAGTATTTAATTTGGCCCCACGTTCGCTTGGAAAATTATACCTCCAACATTTTACCACCGGCAAAGACGCGATGAAATGCCAAGAACCACATTGATACTCCAACAAAATATGTTAAATTGCCTATATCCGTGATTTGTTTACATTGAAGTGTGCATAAACAAAAGTAGTACTGAGTTGGCGCGAACTACCCACCTTACAACTACGAAGCGTGTGTTCTTCCAACATCACCACCAGAGCGATAAAGGAAACGTCACATTTGTAAGGACAAATCTTTGAGGTTCTTCTACTTTGGCCAATCGGGGCGCTCCTTATTAGATACAACCTGAAATTAAAGATATTGGTTTTTAAAATCCAGGGAAAAATAAAGTAGTTTTGAAGTAAAAAAAACATTTGTGTTAACGACGTCCATTATGGGAAAACATTAAAACAAGATTATTTTCATATTTGGCACTTCTCGATATGCATTTTAACAGAGCAATTTCTTAAAATCATATTAACATTTTTTTTAAAATTGAGACTACTAGAAACATCAGTTTTTGGTATTACACTTTTACAGAAATGTTGATTTTTTTAAAAATAAAAGTGATTTTTGGGAGGACACTGCTTTCATTCTTTTAATTGGGCACCGTGATACCCAACGGGTTTAGTGGAACGATAGGTACAATACAATAATTAACAGGTTTGGGGCCGGTTAAAATTTCAAAACGAATGTGTTGGTTTATTTCAGAAATCAGACCATAATTGTTTCTGATTGATATGAAACAGACACAGGGTTGAATGTTTTGAAAACATTTTATATACTTTGAAACAAAGCACGCAATATAGGTAATCACTTTCTAGATATGGTAATTGTAAATCTGCTGTTTCACTTGTGGATGAAATTATAAATCCTGGTGTCTTTCTCTCAATAACTTACTTTGGAAGAACACATCAATGGTCAATAGAAAATACAATAATTTTTCGGAACAGTTTTGTTTCGGTTAACCGTTTGAAACCAGTTTATATTACAAACCGAAACTATGGTTTACGATTTCACTAATCTAATCCTGACCATGCCATGAATCCACGCCTATATATACACACTATTTGATCAAAAGTATTCGGACACGTGGCTGAAAAAGACTTACAAGTTCGTGTCGCCCTCCATCGGTACTGTTGGAATTGAATATGGTGTTGCCTTGATGACAGCTTCCATGATCGCAAGCATACTTTCAACCAGGTGCTGGGAAGTTTCTTGGGGAATGGCAGCCCATTTTTCAACCACCGCTGAACTGAAAAGAGATATGGTTCTAAGTCGGTGAGGCCTGGCACGAAGTCGGCCTGTGGTTTTCTATAGGAAGCAAGTCTGATCTCTGTGCAGGTCAGTCTATTACGGGGATGTTATGGTCGTGTAACCACTCCGTCTGTGGCCATGCAGTATGAACATGTGTTCGATCGTGTTAAAAGATGCAATCGAGAAACCCGGATTGCTCTTCAACATTATTAAGAAAGCAGGTATTTAAAACATCAGTGTAATCTTGAGCTGTGAGAGTGCCACGCAAAACAACTAGGGGTGCAATCCCCTCCAAAAAAAGCACGACCACACCATAACAGCACCACCTCTGAATTTTACTAGTGGCACTACTCACGCTGACATATTACGTTCACCGGGCATTCGCCATACCTACACCCTGCTATCGAATCTCAAATTGTGTATCCTGATTCGTCACTACACACAACGTTTTTCTACTCTTCAATCACTCAATGTTTACGCTCCTCGTTGTTCTAATCAATCTTGCTACTTGGTCTTCTTGATGTGAATTTGAAACTTTACTCCACTTACATTCATATGGAAACCTGGCAAATTCGAAAATATCCTTGTTTTAAGATTTATTTTTCCCATAATGGACATTGTTAATTCAAATGTTATATATTTCCTACCAATTTTAGGGTCTTTGGGCTGTAAATAATCCCCATACCATAAACGTCAACACCTAGAGGCTGACTTTGTGGTAAATTTCGATAATCCATATATCGTCAGGTTTATGGATTATTAGTAGTGTTCCAGGGACACAGTGGCTTCGTCGATTCAAAACAGATACGGAGAGTCGGGGTGTTGATGTTACTACCGAGTACCAGCGAGCTGTGGTTGACAATGAGATAAAAGCTCAGGTGGATATTAATTATGGGGAGGCCTCTCTCTCCGTATACACACACATTTGCGTATATCTATATCAGTTTATCTATCTATCTATCTATCTATCTATCTATCTATCTATCTATCTATCTATCTATCTATCTATCTATCTATATATATATATATATATATATATATATATATATATATATATATATATATATATATATATATATACATATATATATATATATATATCCTGGGTGTCAAAAAATTCCACCGATAAACGTCGGGAGGTAATCCCTCATACGAAGAAACAAAATCGCTTAGTAAAGATGTGTACGGAAACGCGTTATTTCGAAGATATAAGGGGCTGAAACCGTGGGAATTTTCAAAGGCGTATATTGAGAAACTATCCAACATAGAGGGTACGGTTTGAAAACTCACCAGCGAAGTCATACATGCTCTGGTTAAACATGCATGTTTCATAATCTTGCAATGCTTGCGGAAGGGATTCCCCAAAGGAGCTTAGGGATTCCCGGGTAATCTGCCGAATGAAGGTGGCTTGAAAGAGGTATGAATGATGACTTCCTCACCTGTTAACAGTGCTTCCTAATACCAAGGCGATAACTCAAACGGATACAAAATGGTGGACAATTGTATACCTGCTGTGTGTGGTTGCATAACCACCACGTACGGATGGTGCCCAATAATGAAGTTCAAAATATGACTTACTGTGAATTTGCAGTCGAAGGTTCGTAGTGAGGCACGTGCGGTGTTGCTACTGCATAACACACGAAGCAGAATATTGAAATAGTGAAAACTCTTAATGCAAAGGAAAACGCCAAATAGAACGACAGCGAACACAATCAGCAAATTTCCAGATATGAGTATTATTTAGCAATGGCTAGAAATATCGTTATGTCTAGGGAACTGAGTGAATGTCACTAATAAACGAGACCCAATATTAAGTACATTACATGAATGATCTGATTAAATGTATAAGTGATTTGTTATTTGAAATCCTATGCATTATCTTAATAAGTCTGCAACCGTCTACCTGATTTCAATGGTACTTGTTCCTTTCAGTTGTTGCACCATACGTGGATAAGAAAGGAAGCAACAGAAGATACACGTTGACGCGCCGTATCGCGGGGTCAGTTCCCACTAAGAGTCCAAGCTTTGGAGTCAACAACCAAGAGACGGAACGGATCCCATTTGAAACTTTAGTTCCATATTCCAAAATATGTAAACAGAACAATTAACCATTCTCATATTTTATACCTTGTCTTTATTCCTCCATTTAAAGTTACATCAAAATTGTCTTCATGCCCATTTTGTTAGGTCTATATGGCGGGAACGTTATTACAAAATAATAATCATAACGTCATTATCTTCTCATGTTTATTTTTGCTTACAATGCATCAGCTGGAGCCTCGAATCTATTCGCCTATTTCAATTTAGCACATCAGAGTAGATTAAGTGTAGAGAGAACCGGGTACGATCATTGTGTTCAGTAGCCGATCTTGAAAGTAAAATGTGGAGGGTGAGGGGGTGTCAGTATTTTGCTATGTAAAATACGTAATTTTTACTTTGTTTTGGTATTTATGACATTAGTGATTTTCTAGTAACTCAGCAAAATTGGGGGACGAAGGGCCCCCAACCCCAGCCTAGATTCGCCAGGCTTTGTTCAACCATTATGAGTGGCTTTCTTCAGTTTCATAAGTAGAATGCCAAGATGGTACCTCTATGAACGCTCTGGCCGCAAGACCGTCTGAATTTGGGTCTGAACTTTAGTCGTCGGATGTAATTAACTCTCATAATGTAGTAATAGGATGTAATTAACTCTCATAATTAACTCTCATAACAAAAATACGATAGAAGAGATAAAACAAACATTGACTAACAGAGTCATGATGTTAGTGGGATTCTACTCTAAGCCATATGACAGACGAGCACCTAAAGAATCAAGTCTACCGAAGACTGACGTGTATTCTGGAAGCGACTGTGCTTGTGTGCAGTGCTTACTGTCTGTGCTTTATCAAACACCGTAGTGGTTAATGGAGTTTACTTGGGCTGAATTAAGTGATATGCACCTGGCATATGGTGCAGCTTTGTGATATGCAACGGAAGCACAAAGACTGTATAGCGAACGTTTTCCAGAACGACGGTTCCCCCATGACACTACATTTACGTCAATTGGTCTGCAGCTGCGGGAATCAGGTTCCTTACATATTCAACGGCCTGACGGAGGAAGACCACGAACAGTGAGAACACCAGCATTCGAAAAGAATGTGTTGGACCAATTTGAACAAAATCCCTCAACAAGCACGCGGGCCGTTGGACATGTGTTGCATGTTCAGCACCAGCAAGTGTGGAACGACCTACATGAAGAACATCTCTATCCATATCATCCTCAAAGACTACAAGTTTTGCATCCTACAGACTATCCCAAACGTGGGCGATTTACCAGATGGTATCTGCGGCAGTGTGTGGAGAATTAGCAGTTCGCGCGTCATGTGTTGTTGACGGATGAGGGTAGTTTTACTCGTGACGGATGTTACAATGCTCATAATAGGCATGTGTGGGCAGCAAACAATCTGCATGCAACGTTTCGCCGAGGTCATCAAGAACGATTCACAGCTAATGTTTGTATCGGTATGGTGGATAATGTCTTAGTACGACCTTATGTATTACCTCCACGAATGAACATGCATATTTCTTCAGTGTGTTTCTTTCAGAGATACTCCCGGAACTGCTAGAAAATGTCCCCCTTGCAGTCCGGCGGCAAATGTGGTTCCAGCATGACGGAGCTCCATCCCAACGGCCGCAGCGTGTTCAAAATGTACATTCTGATATGTTTGGGAATCAATGGATCGGGCATGGTGGTCCTGTAGCATGGCCTCCTACATCATCGGATATGACACTTATGGACTTTTACCTTTGGGTACACATGAAGGAGTTGGTCTACCAGACACCAGTGGAGAACGAATTGGACCTTGTTGGCCGCATTGTCGACGCTTCCGAAAGAATTCGTGTTAACCACCACGACTTTCCTCGTGTGCGAGACGAAGTGCTTCGCTGTTATCTCTTCTACATTCAAGTCAATGGTTCACATTTGTAGTAGAGTTCGTGACGTTGTAATGTACAAGTGAATTACAAACATCATTTCCTGTATTAACTCGTCTTTTTCTGTCTTTGTGCTTTGTGTATATTATTTGTGTGCCTGGAGGTTATGCTTTACAGAATTGCACGCCACCAACTATGCCACTAAAATGCGAATCACATTATCGCTGTTTCCACGAGGTCATTTGTCAGCTCTTTCTTATGTATGTTAATACTATACTCCACAACGCTCCATATGTTAACATACATTTGTCCACGATAATTTATGTACATTTTGATAGAGGGTTTGCATCTAGTTTCAACAGCTCTCAATCACTCTGCTTTATGTGTTATGCTGTAGCAACACCGCACGTGCCTCACTACGAACCTACGACTGCATATTCAGAGTACTTCATATTCCGAACTTCATTATTGGGCACCATCCGTATGTGGCGGTTATGCAACCACACACAGCAGGTATAACATTTTCCACAATTTTGTATCCATTTGAGTTATCGTCTTGGTACAAGGAGGTACTGTTAACAGGTGAGGAAGTCGTCCGTTCATACCCCTTTTGAGCCATCTTCACTCGGCAGATTATCCTGGAATCCCTATGCTCCTTTGGGGAATCCCTTCCGCAAGCATTGCAAGATTATGAAACACGCATGTTTAACCAGAGCATGTATGACTTCGCTGGTGAGTTTTCAAACCGTACCCTCTACGTTGAATAGTTTCTGAAATATACGCCTTTGAAGATTCATTTCCCACGGTTTAGCGCCTTTTATCAACGAAACAACGCGTTTCCGGACCCATGTTTACTGAGCTATTTTGTTTCTTCGTATGAGAGGATTTACGGCCCGAAGTTTGTCGCTGAATTTTTTTGACACCCGATATATATATATAGTCCGGATTTAATAACTTTCGTTGTCTATATACAGTACCGAAAGTGAGTAGCTGATAGAAACACTTTCGAAACACTTCTGGCGTCATGTGATTCTGATAATCCTTTTGTATACACACGTATCTATAATTTTCGAAGTGTCGATGATTAGAGATATTCCTAATATAAAGAAGGAAATTAATTATATCATCAAATTAAAGTTTCCATGAATAGGGAAATTCCTGATCCAAAAAAAAAAAACAAATTAATTAAATCAAACATCCTTGGGTCAGTTGGTAAGACGTTGACATCGATTTCGAAAAGTCATGAGTTTAATTCTCTAGACCAGACACAGAATTTTTCTAGTGCTTTTCCTCATTCACACTACACATGCCAAAATGCAGAAAAACATATATTATTTCTAATGTACTGGCACACTTCTGTCATAAAATCCTGAATCCGAACATATATAAAGTCTATAGGTATGCATAAAGGATAAGGTATTGGGCTCTTTGCGATGACATTCAACGGATTTTAAGTACGCAATTAAACAATGTTATTTGTAGCAATAATATATAGTATACACTAAATATAGAATACACAAAAAACATCATAAATGCCCTTAATATATTATACGCTGCACTATCTATGTAATTTCAAAGTTATTGCAGTTACAAACAAATAATATAACTACATATAATGTAAGAGAAGTAATTAACTCTCATAACTTCGTACACACGGATAAAAAATTAGTTCTTTGATTTCTCATTACACGTGCGTTTCATACTGTTTAACGTATCGGGCTTGATATGAATATACGACACAGAAACAAATGTAAAACAATCAGCTAACATAAAATAGTTTGATTACTCCCACTGTATGCAAATACTTTTATTGATAATTAAAAAAATAACAAAACCTCCCAAAAGCTTTCAATTTTAATTACATTGCTCCTACCAAAAATAGAACACATGAGAACTGAGGGCTACAATTCAAGTGCAAATTATAGGGCTTGGAGTTCGGATCTTACATGTAATTATTTGGGGGCTGTACTTTAGAATTCTGTCGCATGACCCCCAAGTATGGAGAATTGGATTTAAAGGATCTTGCCAAATGTACGATGCTCTCGTAAATTCGACACTTTATGGCACATAGGATACTCGACCACGGGCTCTGTTCCTTGTAAACATGTGAATGTGTGACACCTCTAGACCCCCTTTCATTTCTTCGCCTTCAATTTCTGAAAATTACGTTCCTATAAAAAATATTCAAAATCAATCGTTGAATGTCCGAAATCTCAAGAGCTGTCACTGTCACTGTCAAGAGCTAGGGACATTCATCCTAGGAAATTTTGGAATAGCCCCAGCTACTCTTCAGGTCCTGGCAATAAAGCGTTCGATACTTTCGTACAGCTATATTCGAAATATGTTATAATTATGACGTTATGGTAGCTCTGCCCTTTGGAATTCAATTTTTAAATAAGATATTAAAACTTGCCTGTCAAAATGAAGTCCTGTTGTTATTGTGCACGTCTTTTTAGAAGAGTGTAACCTGACATTTGATAAAACAAATTATAAGAATCGATGAGGACGTGGCCGAACCCAAGGGGGCCCCATCATATACAGATGTTCGCATGTTCTATTATTATTATTATTATTATTATTATTATTATTATTATTATTATTATTATTATTATTATTATTATTATTATTATTGTTGTTGTTGTTGTTGTTGTTGTTAACTAAAGAGCCTGAAAGGGAATCCCCGCGTTTCATCCGGGGCCAGTCCGGGAGCAAGGATTTCATTTTAGCCGCGCACCTTCGATTCATCGTGAAGAATCCCGAACGGACCGACACGAATAATTGCCAGTCATGTGTATTCGGTTATGATTATATACTACATGTTCAGATGAATTGATTCTACACTCAGTTCCGGGGTTAAGAGTAATCCGAGCCTCTACATCACGAAATGAAAAATATAGAGATGATTGCATATAATTGTATAAAGGACCCCGCACTTTTCTTATGGAAAGTGGCTTTCGGCTAATGTTGTTGAAACTTAGCTGGTTGATAGTTCTTAACATGTGGATCAAAAGTCTCAATGGGCACAAAGACCGAAATCCACTCCTTCCCCCCCAAAAACCGCCTCCAAGTAGCTGGGGGGATTGAACTGATTTCAGCATGTAAAACAATTTGTTGTTTTAATCAACTCAACAAGGACCCCAAACAACCACATGTTAGACTATCAAACTACCCCACTTGACACCGCCCTTTTCCCCCCACATATCACCCCCCGCGAATTACCTTACGGATGTTCCATATTACTGTAGTTTATAGTTGCGCGTATCTATTGAAATACCTACAGTTTTGGTCTCACCGACGATATAATGGATTTCACGTATTGCTGATTACGAATCTGAGGTGAGAGTTCTAGAATTCAAGATGGAGGATCAATATGGCGGAACAAAAACACGAAACTCCTGAATGTAGCCACAAATAGCTGTTTACTAGGGTATTTTGGGTCGTTGGTTACGAATCTGAGGTCAAAATTCTTGAATTCAAGAATGCAGATCCAATATGGTGGATAAAAACGTCGAAGCCACAAATCGTAGTAGACTAGAGTGTTTTTAGATCGCTGTTTAAGTACGCAACATTCCTTGATACTTCAGCCACCATGTAGAATTATTCTGCACCCTTGCCCTTTACCAAACCCACCACAGATATCTTAATGCTGAACGGTGTTAAAATAATTCATCAATTATCTGTTCATTATTTTCATCATTTCGGTTTGCAGCATCTAATGTGGTACTTAGCAATGAGTCATCGGGATATCTAATATTCTGTAAATGTCGTGCATGGCCTAAATACCACAAGACACTTGCAGCGTGCGCACATTTACCTAATGTACGAACACCGCTTTGACATGTACAGTAGCAACCGTGAATAACATTTTGATCATAATCCTGGTCATTGTGTTAGTAGACAGAGGATACCGCGATGCAATTCCTTTACTGGAATATTTAGGAATTGATCATAGAATGCCAGCACTCCTACTACCACGTGAAAGACAACTATCAACAGAAGATGCGAATACTTCTCGGCTAGTTACTAAAAGTCGATGGATAGTCGAGGCAAGAAACGGGCATCTAAGATCTGTTTTTAAGTTTCTAGCACAAACATTGAATCTGCAACATGCAAAGAAACTGAATAGTTTCTATCGCATAGCTGGAGCTATTTTGAACAGATACCATCCCGTTATTTTCATGCAAGATGCAACCATTGAATTAGCTAGAGAAATGGGAAATAGGTCAATCATGCCGAACGTTGTTAAAGCAAGAGTGGAGGTAGATAATCTTATTAGAAGGAACGGTCAATGGGTACCGCTGAATGATCAAAGCCTAATTGATTTCTCTGTCCTTAACTTAAACTACTTACGAGATTTGACTGTAGGCACATATCAAGTAGATCTCTCATCCTCTTACGTCCAAGATAAACTAATACGAGATAAGGATGAGCAATTCCAGCTTGACGAAAACGTAACTGAACCGGGATTCCTGCGCATACGTCTCTACTTAAGGTTCCGCAATGCAACTAAGCATCAAGTTTTCATAGCATATGTAGCCAATGATGAAGATGACGAGGATTATGATCAAAATGTTATTCAAGGTTACTACTGTATATGTCAAAGCGGTGCTCGTACATTAGGTACATGTGCGCACGTTGCAAGTGTCTTGTGGTATTTAGGCCATGCACGACATTTACAGAATATTAGATATCCCGATGACTCATTGCTAAGTACCACATTAGATGCTGCAAACCGAAATGATGAAAATAATGAACAGATAATTGATGAATTATTTTAACACCGTTCAGCATTAAGATATCTGTGGTGGGTTTTGGTAAAGGACAAGGATGCAGAATAATTCTACATGGTGTCTGAAGTATCAAGGAATGTTGCGTACTTAAACAGCGATCTAAAAACACTCTAGTCTACTACGATTTGTGGCTTCGACGTTTTTATCCACCATATTGGATCTGCATTCTTGAATTCAAGAATTTTGACCTCAGATTCGCAACCAACGACCCAAAATACCCTAGTAAACAGCTATTTGTGGCTACATTCAGGAGTTTCGTGTTTTTGTTCCGCCATATTGATCCTCCATCTTGAATTCTAGAACTCTCACCTCAGATTCGTAATCAGCGATACGTGAAACCCATTATATCGTCGGTGAGACCAAAACTGTAGGTATTTCAATAGATACGCGCAACTATAAACTACAGTAATATGTAACATCCGTAAGGTAATTCGCGGGGGGGGTATGTGGGGGGAAAAGGGCGGTGTCAAGTGGGGTAGTTTGATAGTCTAACATGTGGTTGTTTGGGGTCCTTGTTGAGTTGATTAAAATAACAAATTGTTTTACATGCTGAAATCAGTTCAATCCCCCCAGCTACTTGGAGGCGGTTTTTGGGGGGGAAGGAGTGGATTTCGGTCTTTGTGCCCATTGAGACTTTTGATTCACATGTTAAGAACTATCAACCAGCGAAGTTTCAACAACATTAGCCGAAAGCCACTTTCCATAAGAAAAGTGCGGGGTCCTTTCTAAGGCAACTGTCGCCGATCATAAGAATGTGAATATAGGTAAATTATGAAACAAAGTAGATTGATGCGCGTATCATAAAATTACATAACGAACGTATTTTATCTCATCCCAAACGGATATAGAAAATATACACAGTTTAAGTTATACACAGTAGAGTAATAAGTAATACTCTGATTCATTAAATTAAAAAGACTTCAAGAATTTAACACTCTACATGCAACGTCTTGATCTTCTCCGTGGCGAAGTTGAAAGAACACACGTCTTGTAATCTCAAGGTTGGTTGTTCGCGACTACCCCGAGATACTTTTTTAGTGTTTTTAGACTCAATTTAATGTTAGCAAATGAGGTATATATGTGATTTAACATATTTCGAGGCACAAATCTGGTGATTTTGGCATTTTATTTCCTGTCAGTCGCAGGTGGGACGTTTGGTGGTATTACTTTCAGAGCGGAAGTGTTGCATTGGATCGCAGCTTCGGGGAACCTAATTTTTGCTTAGAGGTTGCTAGTTGCCCATCGCTGGTCACCGGACGCTTTCGGCACAGATAGCATGAAATTTATGTTTTTTTTTGCATTATATCTTATCTTTTTCTACCTTCCAGAGAAAAAAACTTCCTTAATAATTAACATAATAAACGAAAGATATGTATAAAAAGTTTGCTTGAGTGTTTGGCCCACACATCTCGTCCTCGGGCCTAAGCTAACAGATTATTTCTCGAGTATTTAGTATACTGGATAAAACTTTGAACTTGGCAATCTGCAATATATATTAAGTGCTCGTGAAAGAATATACTGAAATTACAAACAAATAAACGAATATATGTATATCCAAGGTTGTTTCACATAACAATAACCCCGATGTTCATGCAGGGAGTTAAAATTCCTCATATGTAAATGCTGCAACACCTACTTCTATCATGCATTTTCAACAATTTATTTGAGAATCTAGATTAGAATTATCTTGCCTATTCTTTCTACACTTTTTATTTTACTATGATCGAACCAACAGTTTTTTACACAGAAATCATAAATGTGTGTTATTTGCTAAAGAAACATCTGCAAGTTTTCCTCTCTAAAATAATGGTGATGACTTAGAGTAGTGAAATAACCGTTTGTTCATATCCAAGTGTTCTGTGTGCGAATCACATTGCCTAATTAAATTATTTTTTACAATTTGTAATATTAATACTTCCAATGTAAGATAACATTGTATACATTCACTTTCTTTCGATCTTGGTGTCAAGACGGGACTCTTTAGTGCACTCGCAATAAAACAGTGACCTGCGAAAAACATCTACAACATGACCTCAGCCGTATCAACCTTGATTGGTTCTGTCAGAAAAGCAACGTGTTTAGCGAACTATTAACGTAAGGCATAGGTAAGGCATAACGTTAATGTGTGTAAAAATATGACTGATCAGAAACAAAGGTTATTTTTGGCAGCAATGACTCACGTTTTTACTACTTCTTCTAACAACTAATAAGAAGTTCAATTCGCTAAGCACTTAACTACTTACTTACTTATTTTGTTGTTCAATTGCTTGTATATATACAAATAAGTGTACAAGAAACGGACTTACTCCGGGTTTAGTACAAAGAATAGTTCCTTTATACAAGAAAAGAACACCGAAATTTAAACAATAATCACCAAAATTTATGTAAAAACGAAAAGAAAAAACTTACATCAAAGGTCAATCTCATGTATTTCCCTCCTTATTAGAAAGAAGGAGCTCACTGTAACACCAGTTCCGAAAGAAAGTAAAATACTGTCTGTCCAACTCGAGGAAAAGTCTTCGGCGAGTACCTTTTAGAAAATCTAAGTAGGTGCGACTATCCAGAAAAGGCACATGGTAATGGATATAGGCAATTGTACATGCCACAAGAAAGAGCACAGCTAGATGTTTAGTCTGTGGAAAATTAGGAAAATCTGGAAACAAAACTGATGGGGAGATTGTCGACAAATTCGTCCTAAGAACGACGTAAAATAGTTTCAAATAGCTAGAGTACCAAAGCACTGACCCTAACGCTGGGCCAGGGTGCCTTCACTGGCGCACTGAAACACAGTGGGTCAGAAAAACGATTCAGCTCAAATAAACGAGCGCATGTAGGGACCAACTGATGGACCACTTGAAACCATTCAACCTGTATATATGAAGGCAATATCGGGGCGGAGACGTTAACCCATACCTCTGTCCACATAATCTGAGATTATCGCTGGTTACCAGGTAAATGGAAACCACTGAAATGTAATCGGATTCTGTACTGTCACGTGGAAAAAACGGCCGAAACTTTGCAACACTGCAAAAACCTGTGTCACAAGAACGGGATCCACGTCGGTGGTTGTGACGTCGTGTGCGTACGCAAATATATTTTGAATTAACCCTTACGATACAAGGAGGTGTTCGTCGAACCCACAGCTAATTATATTCGGAATTGTGCATCTCTGCGTGGACAAGGAAGCAGCATTGTGTAATGAAATGCTAAGAAAGGAATCTTGCTACATTTTGCTCTAAACGGGTATTCGTTTATTGTGTATATTATAATAATGTAAAGTGAGTTCAACAAGACACTTTGTGGTGCATGTTATCTTTCTGTCGTTCTCACTTAAGATGTCGTTCCGGCTTGGTGCTTTTGTTTTCTACTACAAATAAATTCTGACATGTCTGTGCCTGGAAACACCAATGTTTTGCAACACTGATGCGCTTAGCAACACTGATTATCTTCACTTTGCTATTGTTAAACGTGGTCGGTGATTTTGCAGTACTGAAAAGAGAACTAATATTATGAACATCCGCGAGATTAATGTTTTGATTTATATCATTGCAGTGTTCTCGTAGCTTCAGTGCTAATATTCTGAAGTGGAATATTGTTTCTTGTGTGTGTCGTATCGCGAAACACTATCAGTGAATGTTTTGAGAGCGGGTTATTCAATACCGATATGTCAAAAAAACGTGCTCTTCCAAGAGAAGAACCCCAGGGTTTTGCCGAAAACTTTTATGACAATGATGATTCGTGCAATGATCCAAATTATAATGAAAAACTTGAATCCGAAATTGTTGATGCAGTTGAAGATCATAATGCTGTGATCGGTAGTGACAAGATAGTGGATGAGGAAATTCCTTCGGATAGTAAGTGCAGTGATTCTGAGTACATATATACTTCTGCTAGACGTTACGTTTCTCAGCCTCCAAGATCGTGCAAAAGAGGTCCTGAGATTATAATTCGCTTTACTGCTGGACTCACAAAAGAAGGATGAACTGAGAAGAATGTTGGAGCGTCCTTGAAATATTTTGATGATGATGGTTTGAATATAATTCTTCATTCCAAAAATTTAGAAGCCGATACAAAGAAATACTACGAACAGATAAAAGTCAACTCATGGCTTACCGTGGTTTGCTAATTTTGATGCCATAACCAGCATAACACGTTTGTGGTCAAATCTGTATGGCCGCCCAGTATATAGTGCTACAAGGAGCCCAACAAGTTTTCTACAAATAATCACCACTATAAGATTTGTGGATAAGAGCACCAGGGAAGAATGACGAGCATATGACAAGTTCACACCAATAGGAGAGTTCTTTATTGACAAATGATTTCCTTACTAAATTCAATGTTCCAGGTCCTGATACCAAAATAGATGAGATGCTGTCATTGTTTACACGCAGATCCTTTGAAAGTTTTATGAAAAAAAGCAATTTAAATATGACATTCTTATAAGTATACTTTAATATGCTGAAACACGTTATGTTCTATCTATGGAGCCAGATGCAGGGAAAACATTTTACCCTAGTATGAAAGAGAACCCAAGGGAGTTGTAAAACGGATTGCAAAAAAATCGAAATGTCTCTACGCAACATCGCCACTCTTTGATGGAACCATGCAGCACTAGAGAAAATACATTTCCGAAGAGCTCAAGATTGTTCAAGGACGAAAACTGTTTTCTTCAGAATTTGCGTTCACTGATCCATCCACAGGAAAGCTGAAAGTAACCCATGTATTCCATGTTGTGAAAGAGAAGCCATATATATAAATTATTAATAACGATGCGGAATGCTAAAGAAATATCCATTTTTCAACTTTCGAAAATGAATATAAGAAAATATATCGTTCAAAAATAGAAGTGTTAATGAGAGGTATGCGTAGCATGGAGTGATTCCTGATAGGGACTAATGTAGTGACGGAATTTTGTCGAAGTTGGGCTGTAAGCACTTTGGTGAAAAACTTAGATCGACGTACAATTCAGAAATATGTCTATATTCCTTAACATAATGGGATTCACAGGATTTCCGAATGGGAACTAAGATAACGCTATTACGACACACTCCTTCTCTTAACCAAGCATCAAATAAGGCGGTAAGATGTGGAGTAAGGAGAAACTAATAATTTTTATAAAACGGGATCTTTTATAAATTTTCTCCGGGGCACTGCAACCTCTGTCCACCCGAGAACTACCTCCTCAGAAATTGGATTGATATATGTCTGACCCTCGGCATACGTGATTTGTTGAGATAACGTGGACAAAAACTCAGAGGCATGTGTGTGGTCTATGAGTCGTGCATTAGCAAATTATGCGAACTCTCGTAATATGTCCGTAGAATTAGTAGTAGTCGTGCCATCTTCCAGAAGGAGAGAATGAATTATTGTAGAACGCCGTTGTCGTAAAATCAAATTTACATGATAAAAAGTAATAGTCTCTTCCGAATAACAGCAATAAACGTCTTCACACAAATACGCAGGTCATCGAACTATGAGAGTAAATCGTTTTCAATTGGTATTTGATGACGTAAATGCAAGCCATGCTATCTAGGGAAGGCGGGACATTCTGAAATTCGAAAAGAGCTTGTTTTAAAAATCCAAGTAAATGGTGGTCATCTCTTGCGAAATGCCATTGCCAGTGAAATAAAGTGCGCAATTTAGGTTTAAAAAATTAATTCCACCAGGAAATCACAGAGGGCTAATAAAGTTCCATACTGCATTAACAAGCTAGTCGACGCGAAAATTCCGCCACAACTTCAGTGCTATCACCGGCAATAATACAATGAGGAATCCCGAAGGAAGTAAGGAAAGCATGGTAGTTCCATAAAACCCATTCGTCTCTTTTGTACGTTAAAGCAAGAATGACCATATAATGATATGAAAAAATATGTTCTGAATATAATAAGTATAACCCTTCCTTAAGCTGCTAACACAACGCGATTAATACTTAGACGCTTTCGATCCACAAGCGCGACTCCAGTCTCTTGATCGCGGGTAATAATAACTTGATAATTCGTAAGAATTTCCAAAGATGTAAGGAGAGGACTGATTTCTTATAGAAAGCAAACATCTGGTCGTCGGCTCTGAATAAGCTATTTGAGGAGGACCTTATTATGAGCAGAACTTGTGCGTTGAATATTAAAAGCCTCTAACTTAAAGAAATCTACTCTTAACATTTTAAAATCGCGCAAAAGTAAACAAAAAGAAAAATATAAAGAAAATACCTACAAAAGTAAAAGGAATTCTTTCCCACGAGCACTCTAATAAATTTATGTATTTTGAAACTACCAGAACACAAACTGTGTGAACTCACGTTTCCTAACACAAAATCAAATACTGCCAGATACAACAACATAACATACAATCTTGAAAAAACCTTGGAAAACCGGTGTGAAGGTCAATACCGAAGATTAACCATGCAACGCCTCAAGGAAGCTTTGAGTCAGATATTCCCGATCTTGTGAACGTAATTAGCTTAAGTCTGCTGACCTACCCAGCGGGTAACCTCCAGGACAAATTTTTCTTGGGCTTACCAATAAATGTGAAGTGACATACAGTAATTAAAATTATCACTGAAATGAGTATGATATATTTCAAGAAGACGAGTGTGTCCAGAATGTTGCAGAAATAAAAACCCAGGGATGCTAACAAATGTATCTAAAGTAAGGCCGCGCTAAGAAGAGCTCTAACAACTCTCACCTGCGATCAAGCGCGGTTGCCACATTTACCTTCTGTAACAATAGAATATAACAAAGGGCACATTTTCTGGGATAAGAATCACCTATGTATTACAACAAATTATTATTTAACATTATGAATGACGAAAGTATTAATCAAAAGAAACAAACAAATTAGTATTGCATTAAAATACTTTACAAAATCCTAATGAAAACGGCCGTAACTTCTAAACATATAGGTCCTTATGCAGAGTCGTTTTGACGTATGATTAGCGTCATACTAAATGTTACTGCATGGAAACATATGTTAGTCGACCTCTTTACTATGACATCGAGCTTCTTCGTGAGTATGCCGTCACTGTGCGCCTTTGGCATGGAATACCCCAGTTCGATTCCCGGCGGGAGCTCATGAGGTTCGGATTCCATGTTAATCAGTAGGCCGACGTCTCATATAGCCTCGCTGTTGAAATAGACGGTACACTCAAAACCAACTCAACTCTTTAGTATGACACTAAACACGTGTCAGAACGACTCTGCGTAAGTCTCATAATGTTATATATTTAAAAAAATGAAAACTACTTACGTTAGAAAGTGAGTTGTAGATAATTTAATTCCGTTTACTGTGGAAATCCTACGCTTTTTCCTAGGGTCGTTAAATTTTCCCTCGGTTCATGGAGGTATTTGGGGCACTTCTCTTATGAGACTCTTTTGACAGTTGTAGGGCTAATATATGAAGATGAATCTACCCCTTCAATCACTTTATTCAATGGCAATAAAGGACCGTCGTCTATTGATTTCTGATTTCAGTCTTGTAAAAGATAATTCAATTCATTTATGAGAAACCAAGTGACTTTTCGATTTTTCCTGTAAATGAAAATAAACATTAAATCTTCTAATCATTATAATCATCAGAAGTAATTAGTCACATTATTAGTGGACACCTGTGTAAAGGTATAATGATATTTTTCTACCATTAAATTTGCACGGAAAACATAACCAGTTCTTCGTCTCTCCGAAAGACTTTTACATAAGCACCGTTTCCACTAGGTCTTTATCGGGTAAATGAATGAACCTTGATGAATGAGTATGAATTTCAATTTCATCATTTAGTTTGTATAATTGGAATCTCTTTTTGTCCCCATTGATAGTTTCCATACAGTTGGTAGCAGGAATATAAATACTTGTCTTGACTCTATTTTAGGAAAAACCCAGCTTTGGTCTAATATCTAGCACGATTCAATTCGGTTCTCATAGTCCCAGGTTCGATTTCCCTTGGTGTACAGTTGGACGATCAAAGTGGTTCGGATTCCAGTATAATTAGTATGTCCACGTATCTTATTGAATAGCACGTATAATCGTTGAATGTAAAACTAAAACCAAACCAAAAATCTATTTTGGTCAATGTTAGATGCTACATTACAATCTCCTAAGCAATTTTTAGGCCTCACGAAAAGACCCTCATTGTTGCAGAATATTTCTTACGCTCGTACTTGACAACCTTTAATTCGTCGTTACACGCACCCGCGGTAAATTGCCGCAGTTTTGCAAAACCACCTGCACTTTCCTTATTCTAAGACAATAGGGGCTGAGGGGCCGAGTTATCCCCTACCCACCCCACCTTCACCTGACCCTGACCAGTTTTGCCAGTCACGCGCATGGTTCGGGAGTGGAAGGGTGTGTATTGGTCACCATGAGAAAATTGCTAACTGCGCGTGTAACCACGTAGAGATTGCTGTGAGCAAGGTGCTAACGGGCGTGTTCTAGTGTTAAGTGTTGGATTTTAAGGATCGTTTGCTCAAACATTCTTTATACGTATTGTTTGAAGAGTAGAACAACAAGTGGCACTAGTATCGTACAAAGCTGCAAAGAACAAGTATATTGTATTACTTTCCACGTAGCACGAGGACGATGAGATTGATGAAAGTACATGTGATGCATGCAAACCATCAGTTACCTTCTACAACCAAAACAAATGTAGTGTAGATGTCAGTGACGCCATGCCAAAGAGTATAGCGTATCGAATGTATCAAATCGCTGGCCACTAATCATGTTTTACTTTGAATTGAATGTTGGTGGAATAACTTCGTTTGTTATTTGGAAAGCCAACAACATGGGAGATAATGAATTCAACAAGCCTGCAAGAAAAGACTTCTTGCAATCACTTGGCTGACAGCTTATTTTGTATCACGCGCAAAGAAGAATAGCTGCAAACAATCCAATCGCAAGGTCAATAAAGGAAATATTCCAGCTTCAGCCAATTAGGCAAGAACTTCAAGCAGCACCTGATCAGCGAGGTCACAATAGAGTTTTCGGTATCTGCCCTCGTAGAAAGAACAGGAAAACTACCGTCTTATGCATCAGCTGCAACACTCCGATATGAAAGGAATATAAGACCATCATTTACGGACTGCACCGAGCGTGGCCAAGGACCAGCTGCAAACGATAAGTACGTAGAAGGTGACATGTAAATATACGTTCTAAATTTCACTGGACTAGTTTCATAACATCACTGTTCTCGGGGAGCAGGGGAGCAGTTATTATATCTTCAACATTAGGAGTTCGACACATTTGAGATTTATTCTGCGGGACATCAATTTCATCTCACTTTCGTTTGTGGCAATCGGAAACAGATCATCACATTTCTCTCTAAAAAACACATTTCACATCGGATCATTGGGGGGACAGTCCCCCACAGTTCAAAGATTGGAGACGAGATGTCCCCCTCATATATATACAGGGTGGTATGTAACTCCACCGACAAACTTTTTGGGAGGTGATTCCTCATATTACATGAAAGAAAAAAGTTCTTATAAACATAGGTTAAAATACGTCTCATTTCAGAGTTATGAACCGCCAAAAATTCGAAAAATCATGTTTCGAAACTTTCTGCCTTACAAAACTATAGGACCTATAACAAGCGGTTTAAGGAATTACAGAGGAACTAGTATGCGAACTATCTAAATATCCATGTTTTACAATCCTCCGTTATCGGCGAAACGAACTGTCAAAAGGAAATTGAAGTATAGGGATACTCCTTCGTTTCGCCGATAACGGAAGATGGTAAAACATGGATAGTTCGAATAGTAGTTCCTTTGTTATTCCTGAAACCGCTTGGGATCGGTTCTGTAGTTTCTAAGGCAGAGCGTTTCGAAACGTGAATTTTCGTATTTTCGGCGGTTCATAACTCTGAACGAAAACGTTTTTCGTCCCATGTTTATTAGAACTTTTTTCTCTCATTTCATATAAGGAATCACCTCCCAAAGTTTGTCGGTGGAATTACCTACCACCCTGTATATATAATCATATAGCGCTTCAACATTTTTACGTACAACTTGTGCAGGTATAATTCACATGCTACTTACAGGTAAATTTCTGACACTTTGCGCAACGTAATGTGCTTTTTTTGTCTGTATTTATAAACAAATAATATCTTCTTCTTTTTCTTGATGGTGTAATACACGACGAGATCTGTGACTGTTGGAAACTGTCTGCTTTCTTCTGAATTATTTGCACTATGTTCTTTAAAGCTGATGTTCTTGGTAGTGCCGCTCTTCTTTCAATCTGCTGATTGATCAAGTTAGCTGCCAGGTTTTCCAAAAAATCCTTCGGCCATCGAAACATTTTTCTCTCCATGTTGAATTCACAGACTTGAATAGTATGTACGCGTTAACAGCTGCAATATCTAGCATGTTGCAAAACACCACAATTGGCCATGTGTTAGTGTTCCTCTTGCAAGAAAAAGTGGAAATCATTCTATCTAAAGCATCGACAGATCCTTTTATTTTATTGTATGTTGTGATTATTTCCGGTTTTTCTCCTGATTATCACTCACTTTCTTATCACCATGCATAGTACTTTCTAAGATAACGCATTTATTTTTCTTTGGAACATAGGACACTAGAGTTTTATCCTTTGTAAACGGAAATGTGGACTCATATCTCTGCTTATTCTTGGTATTCAAGAGTGCAGGTGGTATTGAAGGCTTATTTTTTTCTGATTGTTCAAACATGAGTAAGATTACCCTTCAGCAACACTTGACCCAATTGGTATGAATGAGCCGGCGGGGACTCATGTGGTTCGGATTCCACGTTAATCAGTAGGTCCACGTCTCATATAGCCTCGCTGCTGAACGGGACGTTAAACTCAAAATCAACTCAACAACCAATTGGTATGAAGTAAAAAAAATGTCAGTCGTTATGTTATGTCCTTTTAGACCTTTTGATAAGTCCTGTACAACCCTCATTCCTTGATTTTTTCTCTTGCATCACCATCACACTTTCCTGTATACGGCTGAATGTTCCAAACATAACTGGAATCGTTATCACATAACACCCAAAACTTGATACCATACTTCGCCGGCTTTTTTGAAATATACTGGCGAATTGGCCAATTGCCAAAGAATACCACAAGCTGTTCATCAATTGTGACAAACACTCCTGAATAATAACATTTTGGTAAGACCTCAAGCCATTTTTCCCACAACCCTCTGATAGGTGTGAATTTCATTCAAAGTCGGGTGTGGCCTTGTATCAAATCGAAGAACTCGCGAAATCATATTGAAATGTTTCAAAGACATTGCTTCTCTGAAAATACTGCGTCCTTTATCAGGATGCCACAAGGATTCAGTACATTCGTTGTTAGATGTATACACACCATCTAATAGTAGCAAACCGACATATGCCATCAAATCTATTTCATCAAGGTTTTTCCATTCGACACCATATACGCGCTGTTCTTCTAAGTTTCTGTATTTCAATATTATATGCTGAACAGAAAGGGAGAAAAACAACATAAAAGCCGACTGTTCATCAGGAATACACCCTGTTGCATATTTAGTAATCCCAGGAATCAAACGGACCACATTTCACGAAGGACCTTCCTACATTACTCGGGAGTTCCGTTTCCTACACAACTGTTTTGTCCTTTGACAACAATAAATTACTCACATCAGCTATTTCACATTCACTATCAGCTTCTGACGATGATAGGTTACTGTGTATAGATATATTATCCGGTATTTCCGATGCAACTTCTTCCTCATCTGACTCAGACACGTAGCCAAGGGGGGGTCCGGGGGGTCCGGACCCCCCCTTCGAGACCAGAAATGAAAAAAATTAAGGAAGGATAAAACATAATGAAATGACGAAAAGAAGGAACAGTGTTAAAAATTAAAAAGAAAACTACACGAAGCTTTTGCTTACTCTTTCTTATGAGGAGATTTGTATTACTTGCAATATGGTGACGAAGTAAGCGAGATATTCTGGAAAAGTCAGGGAATTTGAAATTTCAAGAAAAGTTATGGAATTCTCAGAATTTCTGCTACTAGCCAGGGAGATTTCAAGCTTATGAAAGCATAAGTGCCGTTGTGTAACAGCGTGGACATTTTAAATCATAATTTTTCGTCATCGCATCCTTGCAGTATCAAACATGTTATTTCAAGGACAAACATGTTATCAAACATGTTATTTCTATTGCTCCTTTAACCTGTCATTTGGAGCCGACAATAGTTCACGGAATAATAAAAACGAAAATTTATGTTGAAAAAAAGTTCTGTTAGCATTTGATTCAACAGAGAAAGGAACGTATATATTGTAAAACTAGTTGAACATACACATGCTTCGCACAGGGGCTGTATTTGGAAGTCAACGCCTGTGGGAGTATCACCATGGATCTCAGCGACGGCGAAAACTATGGATTTGATACTAATATCGGTCATTTTGGGCAATTTTTACATGTCTCGGTATCCACCCCCCGATGACTCCTGGCCCGTACACAATTGTAACTAAATTTGCAAATCATCGCTAATGGAAGTGTCACCATTGATTTCTGCGGACGCGAAAACTATGGATTTGACAATAATATAGGTCATTTTGGATTACTTTTATATGTCTTGGTATCTCACCCCCTCCGGTGACCCAAGGCCCGGAGCCGAATAGCGTGAATTTGGAAGTTAATGCGATCCGAGTTTCACCATTGATTTCAGCGGCCGCGAAAATATAAATTCGACCCAAATAGCTCAAGTGGTAGAGCGTTGGCTTCGCATTCGAGAGGTCGTGGCTTCGAATCCCGCTGCCGACCATCCTGAGTGAGATTTTTCAGGGTTTCCCTCAGTCCTACCAGGCAAATGCCGGGATGGCCTACTAAACAGGCCTTGGCCGATACCTTCCTAAATTCTTTCCATTGTTAATGTTGTTGGATATCCAGTGTAAAATGGCCTCTGAGCTGTATGTGGTGATTGTTAAATAAATAAATATCGGTCATTTTCTACTACTTTTACATGTCCCCCCTGAGACCCCGCCTGGTTCGAATTTCGACAAAAACGTTTAACTCTGGTCTGGAGCCTGGACCAAGGTATTCGTGACTAAAATTTGGTAACTCTCGGTCCACTCGTCTGGTCCCCAGGCCGCACACAGACAGAAAAACACACAAACAAAATCTTTATTTTACTTATATTAGAAGATTACAAGACAGTATTGAGTATGTACTTTTTCTAATAATTGAGGTCATAACGAAAGAAAAATTGTTATATTTGAATAAACAGGAGAAGGACGTAAATATTGTAAAATCTTTTTCAATACTTTTTTTTATTATTTTGCTCGAAATTTCTTCATAGTTTGTTATTAAAATACTTGCCAACATATCCTCATTTTATTGTGCTAACAATCCAATATATGTTGATAGAAAAGTAATTTAGATTGATCGAGCTTGTGGGCCTTCAGAATTTCATGTCACTTCTCTCCCCCCCCCCCGTTACGAAATCCTGGCTTAACGAACCAATATATGTTCCAGTAAAATAGTTTAGAATGATCGAGACCCTTTTGTGATGACCACAATATTTCATGTCACGGACACCCCCCCTTCACGAAATCCTGGCTACGTGCCTGTCTGACTGAAATATTTCTTCAAGAATTTCCTCACGTGATAGCACCGCCATCCCACCAAATTTCATAATAATTATTGTTGCCAGTTTACTGAACAGAAATTTCCTTTGCAAGACACCAAAGTCCCTGGACTGATTTACATTTCCCTTTGAACACAAATGCCCTCGCGCACACACATATACAATAAATCTGAAAGAGTAAGGCCATAGAAGGCTGTAATATTATGGTTTATAATGGAAATATAACAATCTGAAACCTATCCGCAAAAATATGGAGAGAAAAAGCAGCGATGCAACCACAAGTGGAGCGGGACAGGGGTAAGGCAGATATCAATATATACCCATACAATATAAATTGCAAATGTTATAATTTTTATATATATATTGGCCACCGACAATCCCCCCCAAAAGTATCTTATTGCACCATGAAAGTAAGAGTGCAGGAATAAATGATAACCTCACTGATCAAGTATAATGTTGAAAAAAGTGAAGAATTCAAGAACTTTCCGATATTTCACTGTTTTTAGGAAAGTGCCTGAATTTCCCTTACCAATGTGAATTTCCAGCTTTGTGGCAAATTTTCCAATATCCGAAAATGAAGAATGAGTTTACCACAGCAACACGTGAACATAAACAGGTTCATTTCAAAGAGAACTGGTCCGAATACAGCATAAGATTTACACAGTAAAGTGTTTGGGTCCAATTGGACCCAGAGGGACTTAAGTGTAAACATTTTTATTGCTCTCCATTTTAAACACCTACAGAGTTTATATTAATTATGTATGGAAACATAGTAAAATTAATGAAAGTCATGCAGTATTAGAAGTTTAGATGATATACTTTAGGAGTTATGTGACATCAAAAACAAAAATGGGTCAAAATGGAGTCGAGGACGTTAACAGTGTTAATATTAATAACATAATACACGAGAAACCGTACAACACTGAATGCATCTTTAGTGCTGATACGGCTAAGTGTCACGAAATTACTTCTGGTAAAACTCTATCAGAAATAGATAAGAAACATACTACAGCAGTTGATCAGTCTTTTTCACACACCATTCAAACAAACATTTCTCATGGCAGCTGGGCACACTCATGTATATGTGTTTCCCAGAGCCCAAAAGATTGCACGGAGCCAAAATGAAATAACTGTTACCTAAACATACACCCTCCAACATTGTTATTGATGCGAGCAAATCAAGTGAACTCACTCGGAAACACGTCAGGCGATGGCTATAAAAGTGCTTATTTCTGATGAGAAAAAGACGGTCTTGCTAATGCTTGACTCTTGGAGTGGACAAACAGGTGAAGACGTGCAAGAAATATTACATGGAGAACACACTCGTGCTGAACTTTTATCCCAAAGACCACAAGTGTAATCGTCCTCTTAATGTATACTTTCATCTGCAGGATAAGCTAGTAATTCGGATAGTTGAGGATTATCTTTGACATAAATTCATTGTTTGTTATACACCAAAAAAGTTACATGACTCAGTCTGCATATTGAAAATACATTCTGTTGTGTATCATCAATTTTCTTCACTAGCTCTAAAGCACATGCTCGATTTGCATGGCAGAAATGTGGGAACGTTACAAGAGCAAGAGCAGACTCATTTGGAAATATCTTGAGACTAAGTGGCGAGTAGATAATAGTGTCTGTGGCCATAAAGATTGTGTCGAAAGTGCATTGGTAAAGTCTGCAAAATGCTGTATGCTAGTCACTTCATTATGGATCTCCATCACCAACACTGAGGAGCAAAAGGTTAATAGGTTAGTATTTGTTTATATGCACCGGGGCTAATATTTTTTTATAACTTCGAGATACGTCCTTGAAAACTCATATGTGTGGCTGCACCTTACTTATACTGCATGATACATTACAGAATGTAAATCCTGTACATAATCGAACTATACTTGTTATTAAATGCCGCTTGGAAATGGGTAAAATGTGTTGCATTTCAATTTTGACAACAGGTATTTCAATTTAATTCATGATTTCTCTCACTAGGCTCAATAACCGAATGGTGTACTGGCTCTTGTACATCAAGTGACTACTACTGCGTTAGTTAAAACAGTGCAAATGCTCGCACGACAGTAATTCATTACAATAATCTAACTCACACAGTTTTTATATGTTCCTATGGATGAGAGAGTTCTTAACTCTGAAGTGAAAACAAATATGCGATGTTTTGTTAAAGAAATTGATTCAGGCATAAATTTCAGTGCTCTTTGATAACACACGTGACCCCACATGACCAGACACAACATTTATATATTTGCCCGCGATTAATTAGGGCGTCTTAAGATGGCGATCATGCAATGAACTATTCACACATATAGATGTTCTATCCCGGTTTACAATGGTAGAGTCGGATCTAGCAAAACGATTTCATTTTTGTGCCAAAAGGGGAATTCTTGGGCTTTGCTAACGGATTTCAAAATTGCGTCTTTGTAGCAGCTGAATGAAGCATTTTCGCGTCGAGTGACTGTTATTAATTTACTTTGCAATTCTAATTGAATCTTGTCACTAATTTTCTTTAAAATTCAATCTAGTGGTTTATGGACCTTTCTTGTAAGTAAGGAATTAACATTTTCGAAATACATTTTTTTTGAAATGGAAAATAATAAAATAAAAATGAATAGAATGTGATTGTTGTATTTTTAAATGGGTTATTATAATTTTTTCTTGTATCTATACATCTAGAAGCGAACTAGAAATTAATAGAAATGCTTAATGTAATAGCATTCAATCTCAGTATTAGGGATTAAATTTGAATATTAAAATATATTTCTTCTATCCTGTTTTCAAGTAGTTTCACATCATGTGCTATCGCTAATATTGGTCAAAAAATTTTCACTTTATTTTTTACAGAAACGAAAGTAGCCAATCTTTATAGATTTCAACAATTGTTCCGGTAACTGGTACCGTTGGGAAATTATATACCCATATATTCGAAAATATCCCACTTTAGAGGGAACTAGGATGTTTTATATTTTTACTGGCAACCCTGCAATAGTAAAATTATAATTTATATTTGAAAAGTAACCTGTCAATATTGGGAATGTTTTCTGCAAATGTCGTCATGATCGAAGCGAGCCGAACTGTAAAAAAATATTATCCCTTCTACCGAAATGTCGAAATTTTATATACCTTTACAACATGTACATTAAAAATGTAATATTTACTTCCGTATGGCGAACAGAACTATAGGACAACACATTCAGGCAATGTAACTATCATTTCGGTAGTCTGTACTCGGGTGGGGGATTTTATGTACTAAAATATTGCACGAAAATTTCACTTTCTGAAAAATCCCGCCTTTTTTCTGTCTACATTTGGCAATCCTGCAATAAATAACTGCACTGGCAATCCTCGGATAAATATAATCATAAAATATACGTTGACACCAACAATTTATATTCTATTCACATCCACACAAAGAAATGTTCTTCCCATGGGGTGACCGTATTGTCAAGAAAGTTCGAAGGGGTAAATGTCACACGTACTTAGGGAACAAATGAATTGCATTGTTGTTATAATAGCAATATAAAAAGAAGTGTAACAACGGTTTTGCTGCCGTCGTTAAGCAAGTTGTACTTGTTGGATCTGGCAACAATGCGTAAAACTCACTCATGTGCCCACGATCCAATCACCTGATCATTCGACAGGCTGAATCTTGTTGGCGGCGTGTGTGTGTGTGTCCGCGCTCTCTTTCACTGTACTGTAATGTGTCTTGGTTGAGAGGTGGTTAGTGGTGAATGTATATACAGTAAAGTATTTGGATTAAACTGCCAGTGTTTGTGTTATTTGAACGAGTGTCGGTTTTCAAGAAAATTGCCCCGCACCTGCAAGAACAATCCTGATAACTTTTGTTATATTTGTGCAGCCGCTATTGGTGGTAATAGAAGTCGACCACTTACTGATGCAGTAAGGAAAGCCTAGTCATTGTATTTAGGTTGTACATTGGGAGACCAAGACAAATCTTGGGCTCCACACGTGTGTTGTACTTCGTGTTCCTCCGTACTAAATGTTTGGATGCATGGGAAAAACGTCTCGATGAAGTTTGGCGTGCCTGATGTTTGGCGTGAACCCACAAATCATATGCCTGATTGCTATTTTTGTAACGACACCGCCCTTGAAGAAAGGAATCAATACCAAAAGGGAGAGAAACATCGAATAACCCTGACATCCCATCTGTAATTCGCCCTGTGCCTCATGGACAAGGACTGCCAGTTCCTGTTCCCCCAAACGCAACAACATCAAGCAGTGATAGCGAGAATGCTGATTCTTCACATCCAGCCGAAGAAGTGCATCCATCCAGCAGTGTTGTTGATCCTTCATTTACGCCATCTTCATCCAGCGAAACACACAAAATCACACAACGTGAACTCAGTGATCTGATTAGGGATTTAGACCTCCCGAAGTGTAAAGCTGAAGTGTTAGCCTCACGACTGCAGCAGTGGAACCTTTTAGCTGAAACACTGTGAGTCTCAGTTTTTCGGGATCGTCAGAGAGAACTTGAGAACCATTTCAGTACTGAAGGTGACATTACATTCTGGAGTGATGTTGAAGGTTTGATTCATGACCTACATATTTCATACACACCGGACGAGTGGAGACTATTCATAGATGGTTCCAAAACAACCGGAAGGATGTACTGTTACATAATAATGACGAACGACCATCCATCACTGTCGCATATGCAACTTTAGCAAAAGAAACGTACACTACTTTGAAATCTGTTCTACGCGTCATTAGTTACAATCAGCATGAATGGCTAGTATGTGAAGATTTCAAAGTAATTTCGATTTTGTTGGGTTTGAAAAGAGGTTATACTAAGTATTGTTGTTATATATGTGAGTGGACAGTCGCGCAAGAGATAAACACTATACATAAAAGGAGTGGCCTTTAAGAACACCTTTGATTCCTAGCTCAAAAAATATTGTCAATGAACCTCTAGTGAACCCCCAGAAAATAGTTCTCCCACCACAGCATATTAAGTCGGGACTTATGACAGCGTTTGTAAAGGCAGTGAACACGAATGAAGCAGCATTCGGATATTAGAGCATTAAGTTTCCACGATTAAGTACAGAGAAGATCAAACAGGGAATATTCATTAGTCCACAGATACGCCAGATCCTAAATGACTCTGACTATGAGGCCACTCTAACCCCTGATCAGCTGCATGCGTGACGTTGTTTCCGTAATTTGACCATATTGTTCTTGGGAAACAAAAGAGCTGACAATTACAGGAACCTTGTGGATGAATTAATTCATGCTTATCAAAACATTGGCTGCAACATGACACAGAAAATGCACTTTCTTCACTCACATCTCGGCAGCAGCAGTTTGTTGGTGCTGAACCTCACGTACTCAAATGCAGTGTTATGCACCATAGAGCAAGCTACATCGACTTGCTAAACATGATTATTATTATTATTGAGACATCTTGTTCCCATACATTGCTGCAACTTCAAGATCGGCGCTTGAGTTAGCCGTGTTCCCATCTCAAAATACGTATATTCGGAACATCTATCACCTGTATAAATTTGACCGAAGAGGATATTGACACTATATATGTATATACTAGCATTAATTAGCCGTCTCGTCACCTCTTTTTCCCTGTTGCGTCGAAAATTTACATTTTAACGCGATTCAAAGTCACTATTCATCACAGCGAGCCCGGAAACTGTGCATTCGCCACTAATATGTCATTTTCAATGATATATATATTCATCCTCACGGCATTGTCAAGGCTCTATATTTGTATTTTACATTTATTATTGCAACCGGGTGTTACTGACTTCCGTATACGGTAGCCCTATCATCACCCTTGTTCTTCGCGCGCACAGTCATTCGAAGAACTGAAAACGTACTCTGTACACAAACAGTTTATGGTTGTGAACTCGGAAAGCCTGGTACTTCTAGTTGTCAAGGTCAAAAAGTGGGAGAAAAAAGGATGTGTAGAATGTAAAGAGGGTGCAACAGTGACTGATGCTTGTAAGGGAACATATTCATTTGTAGTTCGTGCACATTCCGCCTGTAGCGCTACTGTGGCACGACGTATATTGTAACTGTATAACTCTTGTACACCGCTAGTAGGTCTATTCGCGTTAGTAACGACCGAAACTATGTTGTCAGCTCTGACTGCGATAAGGCACTGCCGTGCTGCTTTTCCTTCTCTTTTTTCCCCCTTTTCCATTTGTGAGACGCCAAACATGTTGTTTTTGCTTGTTGCACGCGCTGAACGGGTTTCGGCGAGCGAAGTATTTAAGAAGTTGACTACATATTCTTGTTTGCGATAGTTTTAAATTGGTTAACTGTTGAAAAATATACGAAAATAAAGCTGTACTTGTTAAGGTATATTAGTCGAGGACGTAGCTACTGACAGTGTTGATTACAGATTTTCTCGAGGAAGAATTTAATTACAGTAGAGGTGAAAAGGAGACGTCCATTTAGACAGCCCCCCCCCTTATCAGACTCAATCGGAAATGGTCTCAATCGTTTGTACAAAAATGTGCAGGAGAAATTTTCGTTTGTACACAATTAAGGGCGCCGTCAGAACGAAAACAAAGTGGGGGCTGTCTAAATGGTAGCCCCCAAACAACATGTCCTATTCAAGCACAAATTGTCGCAATCATTTGTACATCGTTTCTACAGAAATGTGAAGGCGAAATTTTCGTTTGTACAAAATTAGGGGCGCCGTCAGAACGAAAACAAAGTGGGGGCTGTCTAAATGGTAGCCCCCCACCAACAAGTCCTATTCAAGCACAAATTGTCGCAATCATTTGTACATCGTTTCTACAGAAATGTGAAGGCTAAATTTTCGTTTGTACACAATTAGGGGCGCCGCCAGAACGAAAACAAAGTCGGAATTGCCTAAGTGGTAGCCCCTCCCACCATGTCCAGTTGAATCACAAATTGTCGCAATCGTGTGTACTTCGTTTGTACAGAAATGTGCAGGCGAAATTTTCGTTTGTACACAATTAGGGGCGCCGCCAGAACAGAAAAAAATGGGGGCTGTCTAAGTGGTAGCCCCCCACCATGCCCAATTGAATCACAAATTGTCGCAATTGTTTGTACTTCGTTTGTACAGAAATGTGCAGGCGAAATGTATGTTCGCACGCAATTAGGGGCGCCGCCAGAACGAAAAAAATTGGGGGTTGTCTAAGTGGTAGCCCCCGACCATGTCCTATTCAATCACAAATTGTCGCAATCGTTTGTACTTCGTTTGTACAGAAATGTGCACGCGAAATTTTCGTTTGTACATAATTAAGGGCGCCGCCAGAACAGAAAAAAAGGGGGCTGTCTAAGTGGTAGCCCCCCACCATGTCTAATTCAATCACAAGTTGTCGCATTCGTTTGTGCATCGTTTGTACAGAAATGTGCAGGCGAAATGTTTGTTTGAACAAACTTAGGGGCGCAGCCAGAACGAAAACAAAGTGGGGAGCTGTCTGAGTGGTAGCTCCCCCCACGATGTCCAATTGAATCACAAAGTATCGCAATCGTTTGTACATTGTTTGTACAGAAATGTGCAGGCCAAATTTTCGTTTGTACACTATTAGGGGCGCCGCCAGAACGAAAACAATGTGAGGGCTGTCTCAATGATAGCCCCCCCCCATTTCCAATTCAATCACAAATTGTCACAATCGTTTCTATATCGTTTGTACAGAAATGTGCAGGCTAAATTATTGTTTGTACATAATTAAGTGCGCTGCCAGAACGAAAACAAGTGGGGGCTGTTTAAGTGATAGCCCCCCACCATGTCCAATTCAATCACAAATTGTCGCAATCGTTTCTACATCGTTTGTACAGAAATGTGCATGCAAAATTTTCGTTTGTACATAATTAGGGGCGACCTCAGAACGAAAGCAAAGGGGGGGCTGTCTAAATGGTAGCCCTCCCACCATGTGCAATTGAATCACAAATTGTCGCAATCGTTTGAATATAGTTATAAAGAAATGTGCAGGCGAGATTTTCGTTTGTACACAATTAGGGGCGCCGCCAGAACGAAAACAAAGTGGGGGGCTGTCTAAATGTTAGCCCTCCCACCATGTTCAATTCAACCACAAACTGTCGCACTTGTTTGTACGCCTTTGTACATAAATGTGCAGCTGAAATTTTCGTTTGCACATAAATGTGGCCCCGCCAAAACGATAACAAACTATGGGCTCTCTAATTGATAGGCCTCCCACCATGTCGAATTCAACCACAAACTGTCGCACTTGTTTGTTACGGTTTTGTACAGAAATTTGCAGGCGAAATTTTCGTTTGTACACAATTGCGGGCGCGCCAAAACGATAACAAAGTATAGGCTAGCTAATTGGTAGCACCCGCTACGTCCGATTCAAAAGAAAATCATCTCAATTGTTTGCACATCGTTTGAGCAGTAATGCGCAGGCGAAATTTTTTTTCTAAGCTATCAGATGCGTGGACAGAACGAAAAAAAAGAGGAGTTGTCTAAGTGCTAGCCCCACCATGTTCGATTGAACCACAAATTGTCGCGATTGTTTATACATCGTTTGTGCAGAAATGTGCAGGTAAAATTTTCTTTTGTATTAAATAATATACGGATGTGAGTATTTTTAATATCTGCGATCAACATTAACCGGTTTGAATAACGGTTGATGAGTTTGAAAATGGTTCCTATTGCACTTGTTGAAAAAAAAATTCTTTTTCACTGGCACACGGAAGAAAATGCCTGATTCTAATAGAACTTTTCACGTAGAATTCGAATCTGCAATCAGTTTTTCTCCATCACCCTCAGTTTTCCCGTGACAGAGGTGTTTTCGGAAAATTTCCCCTCAAATTTCTGTTCTTTTTCTTTTTTTCTTTTTTTAAAACCATTTTCATACTTGTAGCTTGGGTACTTTAGGTATATACACGCACGCCTGATTTATACTTAGTAAGCCCTCTAAGTTTCATAAGAATAGCATTATTCTATCTAGAGAAATAAACATATTTATATAAAAAATATGCTATGTGTACTGTTCATTTTACAATATTCATTAGTGCAGATAAAATCACATATAACTTCCACGAAAATTACAATATAAGCACGGTTTATATCTTATTGGATTTGAAATAAAACATGTTTTCAATGATGTATACACCGTGTCACCATTTTATATCTACTTAATAAATAATACAAAAGAAGTGAGTGGTATCTTCTTAATAAATGGACACTTACTTACCTCAACTAATATGTTTTACTTGTCGACTTTCTTCTGTATTTGGTTTCTGGAACATCTCTTTTAAGTGTCCAACAGTAATCATCTAGCATTTTTGAACTACACTGTCACTGGTACCTCTTCTCCATGGAGGAAATGTCCTGATGAAAATGTTCCCCATACTCATCACTAACAGCACCAAGCTTTTCAGGAAAGAAATGCAGGTGGGATTCTAGAAAGTGAAATTTAAGGGACATGTTGCAACCCATTTCATTGAATGATTGCCGGAAATCACTCACAATTTCACGGTAATTTGGGGCTTTCTTGTTTCCTAAAAAATTCTCTGTTAAACATTTAAATGGACACCAAGCTGCTTTCTCAACCAGAGTTAAGAGATCCTCAAATTTTTGGTCACGAATCAAACATCTTATTTGGGGGTCTACAAAAATCCCTAGCGTCACTAACCCGAGGAATTTTTTCCTTGAGGTAACAAGATCCTGCATTACTTTTGTCCATTGTCCTAACAAAGTTTTTGAAGAGCCCCAACTTTATGTGAAGAGGAGGTAGAATTATCTAGTCAGGGCTCACCAGTGAGGAATAAACAGAATTCTTCTCTCCAGGAGTTAATACATGCGTTGGCCATTCCTTCTTGATGTAATGTTCCGCTTTGTTCCTGCTGTCCCATTCGCAGAGGAAACAACAATATTTCGTATAACCAAGCTGCAAACCCATTAACAAAGAAATGACTTGTAAATCACAGCAAACGGTCCACTTGTATTTCTCATACTGAATTTTTTCTAACACTATTTCGATGTTTTCATAGGTTTCCTTCATATTAGTTGCATAAGCCAAAGGCACTGAAGGAAATTTGTTGCTATTCTGCAAAAGGACAGCCTTAAAACTAGTTTTCAAAGAGTCAATAAGCAATCTCCACTCTGTACTTATATGTGCATGTCCAAGTCTATCCATCACAGCACAGACATTATTACAATACACTAAATCATTTTCTTGAGAATAGTAGTTTTGAAACTCTGTATGAAGGTTTCGAAAAATACACACTTTAGTGTCATGATGGAGCAGATTTAAGCCTTAAGTTTAGAATCAAGAAGTTCTGTCTGTGTATTGGAGAGTTTAAATCCCGTATGAGGTCATTTAGTTCACCCTGAGTTATCAGATGGGAATCCAATGTAGATGTGCTTCCTACATAAGTAGGATCATCATCTTCATTTGGAACTTCAATAGTTGCTTCAAGTACGTAATCCTCATTTACCGTAAGATGAGGAGGAGGTACCGGTACAGGTAATTCTGCACTGTGTGGAACTGGCCTAATTGCTGATGCAAATTTAGGGTACTGTACTGTGTGGTTAGATTTACTGCTTATTTCTTTTATCTGTGTCATACAAAAGTAGCAGTCTGAAGAATGATCTTTTGGTTCCCTCCAGATCATCGGTACTGCGAAATTCATGTTTCGTCCACCATTTGCCCACCCAGTCAGACGTTTCACGCAAGTACAACAAATGTAGTGAGGAACCCAGTTCTTATCCTGGTCTCCTACACAGCAACCAAAATATAACTGATAACACTTTCTCACAAGTGGAGTAAAACATCGACGTTGTGATTTAAATATCAGCTCCCCACATACATAACAGAAATTGTCCGGTTTATTTACACACTTCCTCGACATCTTGTATCCTGTAAGGTATCACACACATACATACACACACACACACACACACACACAGGAATCTACACTCCAACAAATTCCCACAAAACCCCTCTAGACATTCCCTCATACAAAAATGGTGACATGGTCTACACATCATTGAAAACGTTTTATTGGAAGTCCAATGAGGTATAAACCGTGATATATTGTAATTTTCGTGGAAATTATATGTGTTGAAGATAGACCCGACCCCACCCGTGACCCAAATTGACTGACCCGACCCGACAACCCGACCCGAGCTGACCCGATTGGCCCGACCCAAAGTGACCCGAGTGAACCAACCCAAGGTGACTTAACCCGACAACCGACCCGAGTGACTTGACCTTACAATCTAACCAGTTTGAGAGAGCTAGAACTTTACAAAACTGCCACCAGAAAAAAATGCTGACCAATTCTTATGCATAAACCATTGTTTCGGCTTTTTTTACTTGTAGTATAATTATCCTCCTCCTCCTCCTCAGTGTTCTCCCATTAATAAACAGGCCAGTTTCCGTGAATTAGGTAAGAAGCTTCCATTTTTCCGATTTCCCGCTAATATCTGCCTCGCAACCCAACATAATGTACCACCCTCCTTATTACAATATATCAATTCCAACCTTCTTACACACTCTCGCTCTCCTGATATCACCCCCTTTACTACATCCCTCAGAATGCAATCCCTTAGCAAGATCAAAACTTGTGATCCGTCCATTTTTCGCTTCCTTATATCGTCTAATATTGCTCTCGTCTCTTGCATTTTTTCAGCATTTCCTAATTCGTTTTCCTCTCTACCCTGCTAACCTTCTTTATTTTACTCCACATCCAAATTTCCAAGGTTAAAATTTAGGCAATCAAGTTCAAAAGTCAAAATAAAATTTGACTGAGTTCTGAAGACAAGTTCTGAAGGCTAAAAGAATAAAAGTTCTGAAGACATTATTTTCTAGTAAGGAATGTATATAGAACTTCTTTTAATATTTTTTGCTGGGTAACAAACAACAATTTCATCACGTTAACATTCCGATTTTTCTATTTAAAAACAGCGTTGCTGTCTGATAGAATCATAAGGAACTAATTGCACTGAAATATCATTCTGTAATGAATTACCTTTTATTTTTTCTTGATTAATTTATCTAGAAGATATTTGCAACGTTATATAAAATTAGCAAGTATTTTATTGCGGAGAAAGTAAAATCACTACCCCAGCAATAATAATAATAATAATAATAATAATAATAATAATAATAATAATAATAATAATAATAATCTGAAGGTGACCAAGAAAGTTCTGTCTCTTTGTGGAGGTCTGTGTTCAATTGGCCCTCACACCGTGAGTTGAATGCGAATGGATATAAGGTGAAGGTCAGTTGTTAGACAAGACGAGACGAGACAGAATTTTCATGAAAGGGTACGAGATGAGACAGAGCTCTTTCAATAGAAACATATGCACTTTTCCAGACGAGACTACCTTCACGACACATTTTCGAAACGAGAATGCCCCAAACCAGGTCTCGTGAGCAACACTAGTAAGTATATCCAACATACTACTTGGTTGTGGCTGTTCAGATACACCGTGAACGTGCGTAAGGACTGAGTGAACATGGGGCCTTCACAGAGCGTCATAAGGGCTTGTTTGCTGTACGAGTTCAAATTGCTGCTCCGCGGAGCGGAAGATATGACAGGCCTTTGGTGAGGGTGTCGTGACTACGCGGAGAGTGCAGTGGAATGACGGTTTAAGGACGGCGACGAAACACTCGAAGACGCACCACGTGCCGGAAGACAAACAGATGTTCAAAATAAAGATCTTCGGGCAGCAATTGAGGCGAAGACAGACATATGAGGAACTGGTACTACCTTTCAGTGTAAGTGGAGAAACCATTCGGCACCATCACCATCAACTTGGGAAGCACTGCAAGTTGGGTTGATAGGTCCTACATGATTTGACTTGGAGCCAGAAAGCAACGCGAGCAGACACCTGTGTTTCTTTGGTGTCTCGTCTGAAAAAGGAGCAAGTTCTGAACAGGGTGTTGACATGTGATGGGAAGTGGGTCCTGTACGAAGCTCCACGGCGCCGTCATTGTTGGTTACACTCTTAAAAATTTCCTTGCTCAGAAATGAGAAAAATGCAAGTTCAAAACAAAATAAGTAATGTTTACTCATAATTGAGGAAAAATGTCTCATTATTTCCAAATGTGTTTTCATTTGTGAGCTCAAGGCAAATTTTCAGGTTCCCATTTATGAGATTTTCTCACTTCTTAAAAATGAGAATGGAATAGTGCGCAATTTGCATTATCATAGATGATTTAAAAATAACGGTAACAATCTTACCGAAATAATATTACTATGTTTTACTAGGGAGTAACATTGCTAGGGCTCAATTACTATTCAGAAGACGAGATAAAGGATTTCAGCTGTAGCAGAGTGCGAATGGATATGAATACGCAGTAGGTGATGCAGCTGAGGTGGCGTATGGATACGTGTCATGTGACAGCGGCGAGGAGCAGCATACATATCAACTTTCGAACTAAGTTTGGGTGAATTGTAAACATACTACCATAGACTAAAAGTTACTGTAGTACATTCGTTAAGGCCCACGTCATTCAGGTTATATAGGCTATAGCACTCAGGTTGGCTCCCTTATGTATCAAAGCTCAGTACTCAATTCACATAATAACGAGTGCAGCTGCAATGCAAGGCCGGTCAGAGCCCCGTAGGGCACGTTGTTTTCTATAGGTCTATTGCAATAGAACGGGGTGGCATGTCAATGTTTTACACCCTTCGCCATTTGTTGTAATGTGCAAAATAGCTTATGTACGGAAACAAAGAATACATAAGTCATCTGTGTAGTTAGCATCGGCGCAAATCTGTCTTCAAAATTGGGGGGGACGGGTTAAGACCGTTCCCATTATATATATATATATATATATATATATATATATATATATATATATATATATATATATATATATATATAAGCGATGCTCAAACTATTTATGAAGTTGAAAAACAATGCTGTGAAGGATCAGGGGAGCAGAATTGTCTTCAGTGGCTTATTTAGAGGGTTCAAGCTCCTCCCGAAATAAATTTGTTAGTTTTTCGCATACCAGGCACAACAATAATCCTTCTTACCATTTCTAAGAATGTCATTCACTTTCCATTTTCTTATGCTCTGTTCAGAAATAATACTGTATTTGTCAAATTTCATTCCATGTAAGAACTGCGTCCTTTTGTTCTTTCTTTCGCCCTTTCTACTTTTCTGTTTCTTTTTCGTGATGTTACTTTCTTTCATTTCGCTTATCATACTTTATCGACCGTTGTCAGTTGTGATTCAAGTTTGCCGTCATCAGTAACACCAAAACTAAGAGGAGTTGATAAGCGAAACTGGTGTTTCACACCAACTTGCGCGGATATCAACATGACAGGACTTTGGTTATTATAACAAAGGAAAAATTATATCGGTTAGTTATTTTTAAAAGAAAGAAATGTTTGAATTAAAGAACATCAAAACAGTGGAATAATTAGCCCGGGAAATTAGGAAGACCAAGAGGATGCTTCCTTATTCTTGTATGAATAGAATAAAGGGTTAGATTCACTCCTAAACTTTTCTATCATATCATACAGGATTTATCGGTCTGCAATTCTTGCCATTATAACTTTCTTGCCATTATTCATAAATTAAAATATATTTAATTCTCAAACTCAGGTGGCAATTGCCCACTTCCTTCCTTGTGTTGGACATAGCCCCTCGAAACAAAATACTAAATACGCTATTGGTTGTCTTCAGCATTGGGTGGTGAGCAGATTTGAGGCTTATTCTAGAGAATGGAGATGAAACTCATATTACAGTAGATGAATCTGATTTCTGAGGTGAACCTGTTGTAGAGTATACAGTATTATATATTAGGCGATGTAGATGAAGTAGTAGTACATATCACTATTACAAATCACTGCCGTGAACACATTCTGAAATCTGAATACATGCATATTTACAATTTGTATGTTTTTAATTAGGCATCCACAAAGATCCACGTTAAAATTGTTTTATAATACTATAATAATATAAATAATGACTTACCCAAAACTATGAAGAAACAATATCAATTATGTAAAACGCAACAATACTCGTATTTGAGCAAAATGATGATGATCTCAATAAAATTACAGTTAACAGATATAACCTTAAGATTATAGAGAAAAAAATATTCCAGCAATTTAATCCTTTTATTTGCTTACGAAGCATCCTCTCTCAAAAGAAAAATTGGGACACGCTGAAATACGTAGGAACAAACCGTGGTTCAAAATAGCAGAGAAGAGAAAACAGGAAAATTACGTTTGCTACAAAATCCGAATGAAATAACTACACAAAATTTCATAGACATCATGCTGGAAACTTCCAAAACTTTTAGAACAAAGAAACGGGAGTTTTTGAAAGCTAAAATTAAGGAACTTGAAGATAATAGTTAAAAAAAATTGGGACATGTATAAAGGGATCAACGAATTTAAGAAAGGCTATCAACCTCGTGCTTATATTAAAGAAAGCTGATGGAACAGTTCTCACTGATACAGATGGCATTTTAAATAGAAAGATTTCTTTGACGATTTGCTTAACACGCAGCCAAAGACTAATGTGCGTGGAGAAAGGGAGCTACACACCGCAGAACTGAATATTCCAGAACCCAACCGAATAGAAGTAGAAATCGCTATAAAGAAATTAAAGAAACACAAATATCCGGGTGTAAACAAAATTCCGGCTGAGTTAATTTTAGCTGGAGGCTAAAAAATGTGGAACAAGATACACAAACTGGTGGGGTGCTGACTGCCACGACTGCTGACTGCCACAGCCAATTATTGGTGCTGATTGCCACGACTGGCGCTGATTGCCAATATCAAGGTGCTGACTGCCACGATGGCGTGCTGACTGCCACGAGCCTGAGAGAAAGTTGCTAGACGTAACATTACTGGACGCCAAGAAACATGAAAGAAACTAGATAATCCTTAGGATCGTGTTGTTCAGACGAACACCTAACAAAGGTAAACAGGCCTTTGTATGTACACTCATGTCCAAAATTATTGTCATATGATTATAAATATGTTGTTTTAGTAATATAATTTGATAACGAATTCGCCCGGTATTTCTTATAATGTTAGTATGTGTATAATCGGCAAAGACAAATATGTGGTAAATTTCATGTTAAAAGAGCAGTAAATAAGAACAATAAAACGAAAATAAAATTTTCTTGCCCATTTAGTTACATTTTATTTTACTCATTATGATTTTCGTATTTATAATTCTTTTCCTATGAAATTTATCACAAATATAAATTTCCTGATTATACACATAATATAAGTATTAAAAGTACTCTGCAAAATTATCAAATTATATTCTTACAAGAAGACAGTTACAGATATGCGACAATAATTTTGGACATGAATGTACTTTCAGTTTTGTCAGGGAGCGGTGCGTACAAAATTGGTAAGATTTATGTATTCTCACTTGAACTCCCTATGTCAGCATGAACTGTGTACAGCTGTGCAAATTGTTTCGAGCAGCTCTTGAAAGTTCCATCAAAAAAGCACTGCTGACTGACCATCACAAGGGAAGTTCAGGAGAAAGCACTCGCGTGCAGAGAAACTAAGCATGCCATTTGAAGTCCCAATTCATGCTGATTATAACAAGCTAATAAAATTCCTGTACGGTTGAGAACGGTTCGAGATATTCAACTTGGAAGTTTATATGAGAAAATGAGGATATACGCATTTATACAACAACATAATTAGTAACGAATATTGACATGCGAATTGAAAGCTATCGGAAGTAACAGAAAAAAAAATTATTTCGCAATAACTAACGGGTTTGTTAGATACAATTAGTCATTACATTGTTTACAATAATCATAGGTTAGAGATGAAAATTGATCACTGTTGTTCTCCTGTTTTATGAAGAAATGACGCAGGCAAAATACTCCCTTGCACCATGAACATTTTATATATGCAATTGTGTTGCATCCGTCAAGAGAACAGTTCGCAGAACCAAAGCAAAAAGCAAATTCGACAAGTGATTCAAAAGTTATAGGCCTATAATTTGTTCATAACCTGCCTTGCAGAACGCAAGCTGAAACAATCCAATGTATCGCGGTGATCGGAAGTGATTCGTATGGACAGGAACTTTATTTGATTGTTTCGTTGGTACATTATAACATCCAGATGAAGAAGATTCATACTATGTACAAATCTCCTGCCATAATCTTTGATTCATCGGAATCAAAACACATCAAATGGTTACAGAAATCGTATGCAATTCTTAGGTATCTTCTCAACCATTAGGTCTTTGCCATCCGTCATGCAACTTGTAATGGACAATTTGTCTGTGAATGGACCCCAGTGATCAAGCAATAGCAAGTTCAAACAATCAGGCTTCGCCATGGGTGAGAATACTTAATGCATTGAAACGTGCATCCACTCATTTTCTCATATAAATTTCCAAGCTCAATATCTCGAACAGTTCTCAACTTACAGGAGTTTTATTACCTGTAGTAATCAGCATGAATTGGCATGTTTATTTCTTGGCAGGCGAGTGCTTCGCCCAAACTTTCCTTGTCAGCTGGCTTCAGACCATCATATCCATTAAATAATACAATAAAACAATTAATATAAACAATGAAACGTGCAAATTGTACATATAACAGAAAAGACAATCCTTTTATAAACATCCAAGTGTATGTCGCTCCACTTAGTGAGCAACTTTGTAACTTACAGGATGCCACATAGATTTGCTGTGATGATTACTAAATTAATCCCTACTAAATTAATTAATAATCATAAATTTAATATGAGGGATTAATTCCTCCCTTTCCAAATACAGTTTCTCCCAAGCTTGTGGCAGTCAACACGCCGTCGTGGCAGTCAGCACCTTCATATTTACAATCAGCGACAGTCGTGGCAGTCAGCACCAATAATTGGCTGTGGCAGTCAGCACCCGTGGCAATCAGCACCTATCCCACAAACTCATCCTTCTTATCTACAACAAGGAAAAATTGCCACAAGAGTGGAAAGAATGAATCATTGTTCCAATCCACAAGAAATGCGACAAAATGACTGTAATAATCAGTGGCGTATTTACGATTTTGTTTCGGGAGGGGCTTTGCCTGGAAATGTGAAAATTCTGCAAGATATTTCATTTACTTTACTATACTTAGTAAGATTTCGGGGGGGCTTAAGCTCGGAAGCCACCCCCCCTAAATACGCCTCTGGTAATAATTATCGAGGCGATGGGGTCAATCTCTCTTCTGTCAATATCCTATAAAATCCTTTCAAATATTCTATTAGCAAGATTGACCCCATACGCAGATGAAATTATTGGAGATTATCAGTTCGGATTTAGACGAAATCGATCAACTATCGACCAAATATTTACCATTCACCAAATACTCGAAAAAAAGTGGGAACACAGTAGCCCGATACATCAACTATTTATTGAGTTTAGAAAGGCTTACGACTCGGTTAGGAGAGAAATATTGTACAACATTATTACAGAATTTGGAATACCGAAGAAAGCTAATTAGATTAATTAAGACATGTTTAAATGAATCCCAAAATAAAATCCGTGTAGGAAAATTTTTGGTCACGAGCTTTCACATCGAGAATGGCTTGAAACAAGGAGATGTGTTGTCCCATTATTATTCAACTTTGTCCTGGAATACGCTATAAGGAAAATCAAAGATAGCAACCAGGGCCTAGAGTTGAACGGTGTTCACCAGGTTATGCGTACGCTAATGATGTAATTTTAATAGGGGATGATATGAGAACAATAGAAAGAAATGCACAGAAAACTAAATACATGGAAGTGCGTCAGGACCGTAACACGGCCAATTATGAATACGTTAAAATATTAAATAATACTTTTGATAAAGTAGATACAGTAGATGATAAAGTAGTGATAAAAAAATCTAGGATCAACATTAACAGACGATAATCATATTCACGAAGAAATTAAATATCGACTAAAAACAGGGAATTCGTGTTATTATTCAGTTCAAAATCTCTAGTCGTCGCGTATTCTGTCGAGGAATTTGAAGCTTAAAATATATAACATGATAATCATGCCTGTTGTTCTGTATGGTTTCGAAACATGGTAGCTTACTCTGAGGAACAACATAGACTGAACGTATTTGAGAACAAAATCCTCAGATGAATATTCGGATCCAAGAGGAACGGGAATGGGGAATGGCGAAAACTTCATAACGAGGAACTACATAAATTATACGGCTTATTAGACATTGCTAGGGCCATCAAGTCTAGGTGGGCAGGACATATAGCCAGGATGGAAGAAAGTATGAACGCTTTCAAAGTGTTAGCGGTAAAACCAATTGGAAAACGGCCATTAGGAAGACGTAGGCGCAGATGGAAGACAATTTGAAGATGGATCTCGCAAAAATAGGATTGCAAAGTAGAAACTGGATCCAGTTGGCTAAATATAAGTCAATGGAGAGCTTTTGTGAACATGGCATTGAACCTCCGGGTTCCATAGGCCATAGAGTTGGCTTACGAAGCATGAGTAGATGCCTAGGCTGATACTACAAATATATGAAATGCGCATTTGCTGAAAAGATGGGTTCTACTGACATTGGGTAGTCTATATACTCTTCGTGTTCTACGGCCTAGGGGAGAGGATGAAATAAGATTTCACATCACGTTACGTCACACACAATCACACACCTTCATTTTTATTAAAAATGGAAAAACCAAGAGAAACCAACTTCATCTCATATTTCTTTGTGGCAGTCGGACACAACGCATCACAGTTATCTGCAAAAAGGACTTTTCAAATCGGATTATTGGGAGAGCCTCCAGTTCCAATGTTGGGGGGGACATGTCTCTCCATTTCCCCGGAATTTGTCCCCGTACCTACTGCGGAGATAAATTTCCAGCATGAAGAGAGGGGCATTTATTGCAACTTGTGCCCAAGTAACGAACGTGGAATTAGTACATATTGATGAGACTACTAAACGTATCTACAGCACGAAGTTCAGTTTGAAATACTACAGAATACGATTCTTTTTAAAAGAAATGGAAAAGCCAAGAGAAATAAATTTCATCTCACATTCCTTTGTGCCAATCGGACACAAATCATCACACTTATCCCAAAAAGCACTTTTTAAGACAGATTATTGGGGGGACAGTCCCCCCAGGTCCAAGATTGGGGGGACATGTCCCCCTCGTCCCCCCTGGGATTTGCGCCAGTGGTAGTTAGGAACAGCGTTACAAAACAACGTGCGATTTATTATCACGGAATTGTAATACAAAAGTACTTTGTACTGATCACCGAGCATAGATTGGCGCCTCCTTTTTTTCATCACCAGTAATCGTTTTAACCCATATATGCCCTTATCTTTTTTGTTTTGAATTTTGATTTTTCTTGGAAAGTACATAATTTTTGGCCTATTCTGGGTGAATTTAGTGTCATTTATTTTTGCTGATCTCTCGTTGGCTAATTATGATACTTTGTCAAAAACGACCTGAGGGGTAAATATATAAGCTTTAGTAATAGCAAAATATGTAAGTGGGCCGTTTTCGACCCGGCAGGCTTTTAATGACACGTTTGCAGGTTATTTGTGGCATAGTACTGTTCGCATTTGCTCTTAATTTAATATAGAGATTGCGGTAGCTCAGTGGTAGGGCGCTCACCTCTGGTGCGATGAGGCCCTTGCTCTGATCAAAGGATTTCCAGCTCGCGGCAAGTGGGTTTTCTGATAGATAAACACAGTGTGCATGGGTTTTCTCGGGGTTCTTCCCAACCCCGTAGCCAGCCCAAAAAATTAGGGGGGGGGGGCGGTAGAAGTTAGGGGGGCTCGACCCAATCATATTATCATATTATAGTTCATTTGGAAGCCTACCGTGAAACAAATTTTAGGGGGGGCCGGTCCCCTAGCCTTCCCGTGGATAAGGGGCCTGGTTCAACCCATTTCTTCCCACTTTCTTCATTCCACTATCTTTTTCATTCTCATCATCATCGTCTCCTTTAGCCTACCCAACACAACTGTGGGAAGTAAGATTCAAAGATTTCATTAGTTTTTAATCCAACGTCCCACGATTGTGTTCCAAAGCTAAGAGAGACAGTGATAGAGATGGATAATAATGGTGTAATGAAAATGTGGACGTACGTTTCTTGGCAGTTTTTGCATGGGTTTGTGACCTTGTTTCCAATCTGAATTGAATCCTTAGCAGTGGAGTTTGAGCACATTTTTGAGGGGCAGAAACTGTCGCATGCCCCTGCAGTAATGAAGAAGGTGGAAGGTAGGGGCTGAGTCCTGGAACTCCGGACCTTCCCCGAAATCGCTACTTTTATGTAAATTTTATCAAATTTTAGGGGCAATTTTATATATTTTAATACAATTTGTCCTCGTATTGAACTTGGAAACCCTCCGAAATAAATTCCTGTGTACATTTCTTGTAGAAGGAAACTGGAGAATCCTGGAAAAGCCCACAAACATGGTGTTTTCTCATTTTGGCAACTTTTTCTTTTATGGTAGAGAAGTAGGCATATTAGACTGCGATGACTCCGATGCATGGGGTCCCTAGTTTGATTCCACCTCCGTCAAGTGGGCAGTGTGAGTAAACATTTTATGTATGTTTTCTCGGGATTCCCTCACTTTCTTCATTACAGCATTTTCGCTCATTATCATCATAACGTGTCCCTGAGTTTCGTAGCATAAGCGTGGGACGCTACACCCCAGCAAAAATTGTTGCCGTTATTCTGAAGTAGACAGATAATCCTTGATTCTGAATTATCAAGAAGTTGGTATAATGTCGGAGGAAACGGAAGAATCTTGAGTAAACCACGTCGATGAAAAAGAAAAGTCTTGAGAAAGTGGACAGTGATAAAAAGGAAAATGCTCAACTGGCTGATGCAGTAGGAATAAGTAACGCACCTAAAATACAAGCCATCGTGGTATTCGTGGAATTTTCTTGAGTTGAAGTGAAGATTTAAATGTGTTATGTTTTAAACAATATCTATAACTATAGGTGTTCATTTAATACAAATTTTGGGTGGACTAATAGTTTGGATTTTTTGCATATTTATATTTTGTTTATATCCTTTTACGTCTTCTCGTATTTGAGAACCGCGTTTCTGTGCACCGTTTCTCGCTTTTGAGGAAGATATTTCTCAAATCTTTTTGAGAAATGTGTTTCTTAAAATTGGGGTTATATGTCCCATTTCCTCAAATGTTACTTTCTCAATTTTAAGAAAAATAGATTTTTTCTCAAATTTGAGAAAGCATTTGCACCCTCAGAAATGAGACATAATTCCTCTCATTTGAGTCATTATTTCTCAAAATGATTTGAGAAAATCGAAATCTCACTTTTAAGAATGTATTACTCGGTGCACAAGTAAGAAACGGATGTTCTCAAATGCGAGGATTTTTTTCTCGAATTTAAGAAACCATTTTTAACAGTGTAGCATCCCATGAACCGGTTCAAAAACAGCCCAAGCCAGCACTACGCCAGAATAAGGTTCTCCTGTGCATTTTGTGGACTGCTCGAGGCATCGTCCATCGGGAACTGCTACCAGCTGGTCAGATCATCAATGCAACTGTGTACTGTCACTGTGTACTGTCTGGATCCAGCAGTTCTGAATCCCAAAGGGGTCCTCTTGTTACAAGGCAACGCTAAGCCCCACGTGGCTAAAATGACCCAGTACATCATTCTACGCCTTGGATGGAAAACACTATTGGATCCGCCATACTCCACGGACATTGTACCGTCCGATAATCACCTGTTCCATTCCTTGGACAATCACCTTAGAGAACGCCAATTCAAACAGCTAGTAGAGGTTCAATATGCACTTGATACCTTCTTCACTTCACGTCCCACCAAGTTCGACTGCGATGGAATCCATGGCCTTCCAGAACGTTTTCAGAAGATCGTCGAGGCTGATGGAGACGATTTTTGATATTCCAGGTACGTCTTAGGTTACATACCAATGTTCGAAGGTGTTGGTGAAAAGGCGGCGGAACTTTCTTGGGCACTCTTAAAGTTATAATAATAATAATAATAATAATAATAATAATAATAATAATAATAATAATAATAATAATAATAATAATAATAATAATAATGTGTCCTGCCCAAAGGCAGATGTTTGACCCGAAGGTCCATGGGTATTGATTCCAGCTCGTACCAAGTAAGTTTTCTGGTGGACAAACCCCATGTGCATGGGTTTTCTCGGTGTTCTCCCATTTCCTCCCACTTTCTTCATTCAACCACTTCAATTATTTCTCATCATCACTGTCTCTCTTAGCGTTGGTGCATAACGTGGGACGTTAACTAGATATTTCCTTTCAATTTCACTTAAAGTGACATTTAACTTGACATAGAAACGCAGAAAGGAAAAAAGTCAGTAGTAATATTAATTACAATTACAATACCAATTAGTTAATATAGGGTAAAATTAAAATTTTATTACTATTTCACCTTCAATTAGTCACATTTATCATTCATTCACCAACTTCGAATTGAATTCCACAACAAAGCTCTTTATAGTATTCCGTATAGAAAATAAGTGAAGAATGTGACGACCCGACCCGAGTGACCCGACACGAGCTAACCCGACTGACCCGACCCGACAACCCGACCCGTAATCCGACCCGTTTGAGAGCACTATCAGAGGGGTACTATTTACAGTACAATTTATTTTGTATGGTTTAGCATACTTTAAGGCTACCATACTTTTTGAAAACAGAAAAAACGGGACATCTTACAAATTAGTAGTAAATATTGCATTTTGTATTAATTTTATCTTTCGAATTTTACTACAGTATCGCACTAGTTATACAACTTAAAATAATGTATTAATATAGTCCATACTCAGTGCCGTATTTAGGGGGAGGGCTTCCGGGCTCAAACCCCCCACCGAAATCTTACTTACTATAGTAAAGTATATGAAATATCTTGCAGAATTTTCATATTTTAGGCAAAGCACCCCCGGAAGTTAGCAAAGCCCCTCCCGAAACAAAATCGTAAATACGCCACTGTCCATACTTAATCAACAGTGCTAAAAATTATTATAGAAGCTAGAAGCTGTTATACAATATAAACGCAATCAGTGAACATACAATATTTAAGCAAAAATTATATTTTCAATATTATTACGCATACCACCTTTACATGCTCTACATGTCTATAAAGAAAAATATCCAGATTTATGAAGTTGTTTCAAAATTTCAATAGGCTGATTTATTTTTGTTAACCTAAAATGCGAACTAAAAGAAAGCAATTTGCATAATTGTTTTTCTGAAGCAGAAAAAAATGTGTTTTCGGGGCTGGTCTGCAACGTCACAAGAATTTGTTGCCACCTCGGGGTATACATTCTTAATTTTAGTGATAAGAGTGCTACTTAGAAGGATTTAAACATTGCATGCAGGCACGTAGCCAGGATTTCGTAATAGGGGGGGTCCGAGACATGAAATACTGTGGTTGTCACACCAGAGTTCAATTATTCTAAACTATTTTATTGGTAACATACATTGGTTCGTTTAGTCTGGATTTCGTAATGGGAGGGGGGGGGGGCAGTGTGACATGAAATATTGTGGTAATCACACCAGGGGCTTGATCAATCTAAACTATTTTACTAGCAACACATATTGGTTTGTTAGGACGAGAAAATGAGGACATGTTAGTAAGTATTTTAGTAGCAAACAATGAAGAAATCTCAAATAAAAGAATATTAAAAAGATTTTAAAGTATTTTACAATATCTACATTTCTTCTTCTGTTCATTCAAATATGACAATTTTCCTTTCATTATGACCTCAACTATTTAAAAAAAAGTACGTATCTAATAATGTAAAATATTTTATAATGTCTGCGTTCCTTTCTCTGTTGAATCAAATGTTAACAGAACTTTCTTGCTTTTTGTTTCTATTATTCCGCAACTACTGTCTGTTCGAAATGACAAGTTAAAGGAGCAGTTGAAAACCGTAAAGAAGCGATGATGAAAAATTATTTTTATTTTTCGCTTATTATTTTTAACGCTGATTCTTCCTATTTCTCGTTTCTTTTTGTTTCATCCTTCATTATTTTTAAATTTCTGGTCTTGAAGGGGGGGGGGTCCGGACCCCCCGGACCCACCCCTTGGCTACGTGCCTGTTGCATGTTATATCCGGGGAAGCAGCAATTGCAATAATAATAAAGATTAGAATGAAATTGTTCCTATAGTATTGTCGGAATTGAAAGCAAAAGGAATAAGTCGATTTTATTATCTTTTCAGAAATTTTGATATGTAATTAATAATAATAATAAAGAAAAAAACAGGACAAGAAGGAAAATTTCTGCACACCGGGACCAATTTTAAGAAACCGGGGCGTATGGTAGCCTTACATACTTATTTGCATGCGGAGTGTCAGTACGGAGCCACTACGTAGCAGAGTTGAAACAAAACCTCGTAAATAGGTTGCCAACTCAGGAAAACAAAATTACCTTCACACCCTCAAAATTCTCTGTACAAATGAGAAACTAAAGACTGTATTGATCGTTATTGTATTTACCAGCAATTGCCACTTGTTTAAAATTATCGAAACAGATGAATAATACTGGATATTAATTTTTATGTAACAATAGTTGATTCATAAAATGAAATTTATTCTATAAACTTCACTTCAAACAAAGGAAATTGCTTTAAAAAGTCATTTTCTACTCTCAATAAATGAATAAAATTCTTTTACAATAAAATATAAGTGTTATCAAATTTGTTATGTTAAATAAATAAAAAAAAACTGCCATACGTTAAAATAATATCGATAATGTATAATACAACGGAAATTTGTGTTTGTAAAGGCACTGTTGAAAAATTTCGATGTTCATTGTTATATTCTGGATTGCAGATTCCAAAATACCGGTCAGAAGGTGTCTAATAACAAGTTTGTACCGGTCACCGGCCTTAATCAAAATTACAGCAAATACCGGCCAGTTAGCAACTCTACTCGTAAATCAGAATGGTGAATGCACCAAAATACTTCACTATGCATTCTATAGTTTCTGCAAAATGAGTTTAATGAAGATGATCAAATAAAACAAAATACTGTGTTATAATTTTCCCTCTAACAGTCTACTTTGTGAATTTGTTATATCTTCCACTTATCAATTTCCTGTACGAGATGAGAATAACGGTTTCTGCGCAAGATAGAAAGAAAAAAATACATTTTTCTCATAAGGATTCACTTCACGTAAGAAATAATGAATAAGTTTAATAATAAGAGCCGAGGAGTGAAAAACTAACTCAGCAATAATGATTGTAAGTATAAATATAAATATAAAAAAAAACAAAAATAACATTTAATTCCATCATCGTTAGGATAAGATCAATATAGTGAATCACACGATAGTGAGAACAAACCAAACCACACAATAGTGTGAACAAAATCCTGTTAGAAAAATACTCCATAAATGTGACACAATTTTTTAATGTTTCTACCATTTATACAAACCCTCACATTGTTTTCGTTCTGGCGGCGCCCCTAATAGAGTACAAACGAAAATTTCGCCTGCACATTTCTGTGCAAATGATGTACAAGCGATTGATATAATTTGTGATTGAATTGGATATGGTGGGGGCTACTATTTAGACAGCCCCACTTTGTTATCGTTCTGGCGGCGCCATTAATTGTGTACAAACGAAAATTATGCATGCCTATTTCTGTACAAACGATGTACAAACGATTACGAAAATTTGTGATTCAATTGGACATGTTGGTGGGAAGCTACCACTTTGACAGCCCCATTTAGTTTTCGTTCTGGCGGCGCCCCTAATTGTGTACAAACAAACATTTCGCCTGCTCGTTTCTGTACAAACTAAGTACAAACGATTCCGACAATTTGTGATTCAATTGGACATGGTGGGGAGGTATTACTTAGAAAGCACCCTACTTTGTTTTCGTTCTGGCGGCGTCCCTAATTGTGTACAAACAAACATTTCGCCTGCACATTTATGTACAAACGACGTACAAACGAATGCGACTATTTCTAATTGAATTGGACATGGTCGGGGGCTACCACTTAGACAGCCACCACTTTGTTTTCGTTCTGGCGGCGCCCCTAATTGTGAACAAACAAACATTTCGCCTGCCCGTTTCTGTACAAACGAAGTACAAACGATTGCGATAATTTGTGATTGAATTGGACATGGTGGGGGGGCTACCACTTAGACAGCCCCCATTTTTTCTGTTCAGGCGGCGCCCCTAATTGTGTACAAACGAAACTTTTGCCTGCACATTTCTGTACACACGAAGTAGAAACGATTGCGAAAATTTGTGATAGAATAGAACATGTTGGTGGGGGGCTACCAGTTAGACAGTACCCCAGTTTGTTTTCGTTCTAGCGGCGCCCCTAATTGTGTACGAACATACATTTTGCCTGCAGATTTCTGTACAAACGAAGTACAAACGATTGTGACAATTTGTGATTCAATTGGACATGATGGGGGGACTACCACTTAGACAGCCCCCACTTTGTTTTCGTTCTGGCGGCGCCCCTAAGTTTGTTCAAACAAACATTTCGCCTGCACATTTCTGTACAAACGATGCACAAACAAATGCGACAACTTGTGATTGAATTGGACATGGTGGCGGGCTACCACTTACACAGCCCCCATTTTTTTCTGTTCTGGCGGCACCCTTAATTATGTACAAACGAAAATTTCGCGTGCACATTTCTGTACAAACGAAGTACAAACGATTGCGACAATTTGTGATTGAATAGGACATGGTCGGGGGCTACCACTTAGACAGCCCCCAATTTTTTTCGTTCTGGCGGCGCCCCTAATTGCGTGCGAACATACATTTCGCCTGCACATTTCTCTACAAATGAAGTACAAACAATTGCGACAATTTGTGATTCAATTGGACATGGTGGGGGGAGGCTACCACTTAGACAGCCCCCATTTTTTTCTGTTCTGGCGGCGCCCCTAATTGTGTACAAACAAAAATTTCGCCTGCACGTTTCTGTACAAACGAAGTACAAACGATTGCTATAATTTGTGATTGAATAGGACATGTTGGTGGGGGGCTACCAGCTAGACAGCCCCCAATTTGTTTTCGTTCTGGCGTCGCCCCTAATAGTGTACAAACGAAAATTTGGCCTGCACATTTCTGTACAAACAATGTACAAACGATTGCGACAATTTGTGATTCAATTGGACATCGTTGGGGGAGCTACCACTCAGACAGCTCCCCACTTTGTTTTCGTTCTGGCGGCGCCCCTAAGTTTGTTCAAACAAACATTCCGCCTGCATATTTCTGCACAAACGAATGCGTCAACTTGTGATTGAATTGGACATGGTGGGGGGGGGTTCAAATTTGACAGCCCTCATTTTTTCTGTTCTGGCGGCGCCCTTAATTATGTACAAACGAAAATTTCGGGTGCACATTTCTGTACAAACGAAGTACAAACGATTGCGACAATTTGTGATTGAATAGGACATGGTCGGGGGCTACCACTTAGACAGCCCCAATTTTTTTCGTTCTGGCGGCGCCCCTAATTGCGTGCGAACATACATTTCGCCTGCTCATTTCTGTACAAACGAAGTACAAACAATTGCGGCAATTTGTGATTCAATTGGACATGGTGGGGGGCTATCACTTAGACAGCCCCCATTTTTTTCTGTTCTGGCGGCGCCCCTAATTGTATACAAACGAAAATTTCGCCTGCACATTTCTGTACAAACGAAGTACAAACGATTGCGATAATTAGTGATTGAATAGAACATGTTGGTGGGGGGGTACCAGTTAAACAGCCCCAATTTGTTTTCGTTCTGGCGGCGCCCCTAATAGTGTACAAACAAAAATTTGGCCTGTACATTTCTGTACAAACAATGCACAAACGATTGCGGCAATTTGTGATTTAATTGGACATGGTAGGGGCTACCATTTAGGGGAACTCCCTCGAGAGGAATCACTCTACTTATTTATTGCAAAAAGCAGAATTTAAAAATTCGCATTCGTCCAAAGTTATCGTGTGAAGTAACAGCCGTTTGTATGTACGTACTAATATTGATAAGTTCCACTACGCGATCCCAATTAATAGTTCATATACCCGCGCCACACACACACACACTAGCATTTGTACACACGAAAGTATACCTTTTAGTATCCACACGCTTACGCCGGAAACTAGAAACAAACAAACACACACACACACACAGGGACAGAGAGAGAGAGAAAGAGAATATCTTCTTGTACCTTTATACTGATTGCACCATTACTCACAAAATCAGTTAAAAAAGAAAAAAGAAAAAAGTTGTAAATGACACTTTCAAAGATTGGTACCACTGCTGCGTGTCACACATGAGATTGTTCCATAATGATTGATTCGTAATATGATGTATATGGGTTTCTTAATGGTAGTATAACAAAATGCCTTCAAATTGACCACTAAATAAAAAGTGAAATTTATTTCTCAAATTTTGTAAAATCGAAGTCGGTGGGCATTATGAGAACAGTCCACAATAACAATATATGCAAATAAATATTAATATACTTCACGTTTTCCAGTGGGTGCAAGAAAGCTTCGAATAGTATTTGTTGCCAGAAGCATTAGCTGATGTAAATATATATATATATATTAGTAATTAATAAATGTGCATATTATGTATAATACAACCACCGTGCCTTGCTAGCTGATTGGGTACGGAACTGAAGTTATAGAATACAATTAGAGGGTCTTATAGAGTTAAATTAAGATAATACCTTCAAATTATTTATTCTAAATAAACTGTTGCAAATAAATGAAAATACAGTACTGAATCATCGGATAAACTATTAGTTTCAATGATTTCTTCGTCTCAATCAATTACTTATCCCTAGGACCGTGTGAAATCATCCATCCTAGTTGGTGCAGTTTATAACATTTCAAGTCCACGAAAGAGCCCTAAGTGTGTTGAAGTATTTATTTTCCTTTAGAATTGTCAGGATTCGGTTCTTGATTCCAACTTTGCAATTTGTCATTCCTACACGACATCAAATTCGACAAAATGCAGGAGTAGTTTTTTTGGCTTTTTTGATATTACGAATAACCCCCATAAGTTTGCACATATCTTTTCAGGTTCACCCTGCACATCATATTGCCACTTAAAATTAATTAATCATAAATTTACCCCAGCAGCATGCCTAGTAACAAAAACCTGCAATTGAACCTAGAACTTCAGTGTAATAGATGCGTACCGTAACCATTAATTAGAATGTAGCCTTGAATTTTTTAAACTTAAAGAGTGTGGCCATGTGTTTATGAAAGATAATTAATATGGGATCAAAAGCAGGAAGTGCGTCTGTAGGAAGGAGAAAAACAATTTTAATATTTTAATACTCTGATACAAGTCGTGTATGCATTGCTTCATTATTTTTCCACTCTGCACACACACTACACACGCACACACACACACACACACACACACACACACACACACACATATATATATATATATATATATATATATATATATATATATATATATATATATATATATATATATATGGGGGTGTTACAAAGACAATTTTTCTACTGGTAGCTTCATTTCTTATTTACGAATATCTTCTATTGACGATGATCTTGCAACACCGTAAAAAGTAGATAGAAAATCACGAATGAAGGAAAAACAATATTCTAGGAGAGCGAGAAAATAGCAATTAACCATGTGCAAATTAATCAGAAACCACTGAGTAACGAACGCCGTTTCATATAGGTGGAAATGTTGAGAAGTACATCTAGAATATCTGCTTGCAAGGAATGCATCGTAATACTAGTCACCCTGCATAAATATATATATATATATATATATATATATATATATATATATATATATATATATATATATATATATATATATATATATATATATGGTAGTCATGCATCAATGACTGAAAATTTGGGAGGTGAATCTAAAGGTAAAAACAAGCAAAAATGTCATATGAACATTTGGTGAATGCGTATTCGTTTGGACGTTAGAGGCATCTGAAATGTCACCTTCCTAGGCGGCAATTCGCAAAATTGCAAGAACGGAGAGAATTATGAATGTCGGTTGAAAAGATATCAAAGGGAGAATTCAATTACGCATAAGTGATGGCGAAAGGGTGACGGCGCTAGGGGCACAAATAAAGTCATTGAAACGTGGAGAATAGTTCAATTTAACCTGAAAAACTGAAGGATGGAATGTTACATGGAACAGGCAGCCATAAATGTCAATGAACAAAGGCACCAATGTCTACGCTTTAGCGACACTATGGGAGGCAGAATGTAGGAATACAATGTCTTTGTAACGGGAGAAATAGAAATGTCGGGTCAGAAGATATCAAAGGAGACCCCATCCGATGAATCCAATTATGCACACACAGTGCGGAACAGTGGCAGCCCATGAGAGCTCCAAAGAAACTGTTAATCGCTTTTAGTGATGTTAACGTGCAGTTCGTGCAAGTCGTGCAAAACACGTACGGAAGATGAGTCCTAGTGTCTATAAAAACAAGAGGTATTGTATGTAAAGCGTTCAACATAATGCCATCCTACAAAAAGTGTTCAATATGTTCTCCTTGCTCTTTGAGACAGACAGTTACAGGATGGCGTAAGGATTCTCAGTATGGTGGCACATCTTTGGCATTTGCCGTAGAGTGGCAAATGCAGCTCATATACGCTGGCGAAAATCTTCAACGTCATATACGGGCCGTATATGCACGAGATTGTTCCAATAACTCCACAGGAAAAATATATGGTACACTGGCCGGGTGAACCTGGGGGACATGTTCGTTTACTGCCACGACATGGAAATGTTTCTTTTAGATATGCACGATTGTTGTGACATGACTAGGCAGGGACGCCATTATGCATAAACCACATACAATGTCGTGTCCGCAGTGGCACGTCTTCAAGCAGAATATGTAGGCCCTGGGTCAGAACGTGGAGATACGATATTGCTTGCGTTTAATTGCTACGGTAAGAAGTGTGTTCCCACAACGTTGTCACCAATAATGCCATTGCACACGTGGAATTGGAAACGGTGTTAATGCTTCGTCTCTACAATTGCATGCGGGTTGTTGGGTGTTCACCGATTGTCATTGTGGTGATATGTAATGCCATCCCGTAAGGATGTATTATCTAAAAACAACATCTGTGCTAGAGAGGCTGGTGATGCACGGTAGCGGCGGAATAACCAGCGACAAAAACTTTATATTCACCTTCGTATAACGCATGCTTTCTTTGTACGTGATATGCTCTAAGATTATTACTATCCAAGATGTTTAGCACGAGTTGATGCGAAACGTGTTCCTGCCTTGCTATACGTCGGATACTAATACTCGGGTTACGGGTCAAGTGTCGAAATAACCTTTCTTCCAGTTGGGGTGTCTGAATGCGTTGTTCCCTCGGAATATCTCTGTTGAGGAGGAAAACGCAGTGTTCCATAGTCGCGGGCTGAATGCTAATATACATACCCGATCCTGGAACTTGTCGATCTGGGTATAATATACGTGCTTCTTCTGCATTACCTTCCGCTAAGCCGTACATCAAATGCATATCCGCCATTACGGCGTTAGTATATACCACCCTATTCGTCGTGGTGCATTTGTCCATCCCGCATTTGCCCGTCCCGCACTTAAACACAAAATTTGTCCGTCCCTCGCTTGTCAACATCAACATTGTTTTACATGATACAAAGTAAACCACCTTTACACACACACTGTCACTACCGTGCCTGTAGAGTTTAGCACTAACATGCTTTTGCTCTTACTGTGATTGCCGCATTCACAACGAATGAACTGTACACAGTTCTGGTATAAATACTGACTCGGGATTATTAACACACTTCTGTAATATCTATTTATCTCATTGGAGGCAAGCCAGAATGAAAGATCGAGAGGGATCGTAAGAGGTAAAGCTCTCACATTTGTTGTGTTGTGTCAGTGGTCGATCTCCTATAAAGTAAGTAGGTCATTTATAGCACCGTATCAGTGGGCTCTGAGGGTACCTCTATTAAATCATTACAATTCAGTCACTCAACAATTTCATGACGAGGGAGTACCTTATATTCATATTTTCGACTGGCATATATTGAAAATATTTCTTAAAACTATATATCAAAAAAAAAGGAAAGATGAAATTAAAAGTTGAAGAACACGAAGTAAATTAAAATTTAGAATGTTCAACATTTTTTCATTGTGTTACAATTTGTGGCGGTTGAACACTTCTAAAATTCTAAATAAAATGTAAAGACAATTATTAGAGGTGCCTAGGATTTAATGGGAAATGTATCCATTTCTCATAGTAGATAAAATAAGTTTATTCTATGTCACACAGGTATACAACTCATATAATAACCAGAGAACTCTGAAAAGTAATTTTCAGTAATAAAGAACTGTGGATTTTACAATCATTTATTAAAGTGACGAAATAAACAGTTAAAATGTCTTGGAGATGAAAATGAAATAAATATATACGGTCCTAGCCGATGTTATTCAAATTATGTTATAGCCTTTTATCTTATTCTTTCAACTATTAACAAAATAAATTTACTATTCATTCAAACTACGTTTCAGAATTCTATTTTCTTTTTCATTCTATTTATATGAACCAAATAGAGCATGATATTTGTGCTGTTATCACAACACTGAGTACCTGAAAATAATAATTAGCTCTTTCAGCAACATTCGTTACGATACAAAAATCTATTGAAGATATTATTGTCATATTGACATTTGAAATTTACGCGTATAGTACAGTTTTTTTTTTACAATAAGCAGCATGTGACGTTGTATTAAATCATACACATAGTTATTGCTCTATTTTAAAGTCTAAATTATTTTAGTTAATAAAACGCAAATACTTGTATGATGAGAACTTGATATATGTAATTTGGTTGCATTAATTAGGCTCGCTATATGTAAAATAAACTGAGATGTTTTCATACGGAGAGAATACAAGCGACTTCCAAGACTTAAATTTTCATACATATATACGCGTGTATTTGTGTGTGTGTCAGACAGGGAAACTGGATAGGTAGATATTGCATAATGGGTATTCAATATTTGATCGTCAATGGCAAATTTATATCCGAATCTCAAACTGATATCCTGATAACAAAAGTATAGGCTAATATGACATTAAATGATCTGGTATGTGTGTAAAATTTCGCTGAGTTAGTAGTCATATTAGCCGAAGCGCATCTGCAAGTATAAATGGAAATATCATTTGAAACACTGAGAAAAATTCATTATCCGAACAGCGGTATATTGTACAAGTATAAGGATTCCTTATGTTTACTACATAAATTAGTACGCAGCATACGTTATTCATATGTTACATACGAAATGCTTTTAGATGTCACATCACGATATTGCAGGATGTCTCACATCTAACAGTCTTCCGTATACTCGTTTTCTGATGTGGCATACGTCAGCTACATACTCCATACTATCTGTACGTGAGATCCTGATCACCTATATACAGTTCATTCGTTTGTACGAAAAGTACGTTTATTGCGAACACTTATACGGAAAGTACTATTCAATAAAAGCTATTTGGTTATACGTTTACTGTAATTATGTCCAAAATCTACAAGGTTAACTCATGTAATCTACGTTCTTACGTACGCCACGTAGGTTTTGTTTTATTATTGTAGAACCCAGAAATGAAGAAAAACATTCAGCTTTGATTTTATTGTTTAACTTGTTCGAAAGTTCCGTTTATTTAGTATCTTGTTCTACACGTCACTCAGAATAGTTTTTCACAATAGCAAAATATCCCCCTGCCTTCGCATCAAATGAAAATAGTCAGAAGTCGTTTCGAATTAAAAAAAATCGTTTCTCATCTCTTGCTTATAACACAAAAATGTTTGTTGTATTTTAATTTGTGATTTATAAGTATTCTCCTAACGACGATGATTCAATAAAACCTACATTGCATAGAAAGTCTTGCACGATAGTAAACAATACCTTTGCAAGAGTACTAAATTTGAGATTTCGGGGTTTAAAAAGAAAATAACTGTTCAGATGGCTGAGAAAGGATTTTGATATTTCAGCGTATAGAGTAACAACAGTGACAGATGGAATTGTCATGGCAGTGAAATAATTGAATAAAGGGTAAAGAATGACAGACCGTGTGGAAAGGGAAACTTAAGTTAGAAAAGGTGGGAAATAAACACTAGTGTAAAACAATATTTGGGATCTTCGACAATTAAGATCAGATGTTCGTCGACCACAAACAAAATTGCATAATACTATAATAATGAGGAGAAAATTTAACCTTCATTTACAATATATATATATATATATATATATATATATATATATATATATATATATATATATATATATATATATATATATACTTCCTTTATCCAATTGTTTAATATTTGTCCTTATAATACTTCATAAACCACTCTAGATAATCAATACAATTCTCCTTGACTTATTTTCTAGATGTCAAGGTTTTAATCATGAAGTAAACCCAGAAATAACGATTTTCCGATTAATGACGTGATTTGGTGCCGGTGGCAAAAAGCGTTGCATGTTTTCAATAGGAAACTATCATTTGCACGCAAACTGAATGGTTGTGATATTGACGTTTAAAAACTCACTTATTAAAAAATAAAATATGTACTATCCATAACATTAACGTACTAAACCTAGTGATGTAAAATATATACAGGGTGCTTCAAAACAAAAGCACCCTTATATTCCTGACACCAATATAAGACAACAAATATTGACCAACCTGGGTGCACAAATACTTCCTTTCGGAGATACAGGTTGCTGAAAGTACGAAAAAATAAATTTTAAAGACCCATAGGTCCAAAAATATGAGATCTACCGTAGTCGGGTAAGAACTTCATTTAGGAACTGGTATGTGCCCTATCCAAATATACATGTTTCGGAATCCTGTGGTACATCCGCAACAGTTTTTATAGAGGTAGTTAGTGAGTGTTTCAAATTATATGCTCGTAGTCAAACTACCGCTCTGAACATTGCGTGAGTACCTTAGGATTCTGAAACATGGATTTTTGGATAGAGCATAAGTGAAGTCTTGACCCCACTGGGTAGGTTCCATAGTTTTGAAGCTATCAATTTTTAATGTTGATTTTTTTCATGTTTTCAGCAGCCTATAACTCCGACAGAAAGCATTTGCTCACCCAGGTTGGTCAATACTTTTTTGTCTTATTTTGGTGTCAAGACTCATCTCTTAAACATTATCGAATTTATATGGATATGGACATAGATATTGATATAGACATACAGGCCAATCGATAATAGATAGATAGATATAGAAACAAATTATTATATCTACTGCGTCGAATTTCTCTTCTAAAAATTCGGTTGCAATATAAGCTACGTAATAAGCTTCTTCTTAGGAAAAAATAACACTAATTTGGCTATATTAGGGCTATGACAATATGCCAATGGGTAGCGCTATACTACGTGACCTTCTGTTACACAACCTGAATTTTTACATGTCCTGGTCAAATTGGCACTTGCGTAGTTTATGGACGTAGTCGGTAGATTGCATCATTCGGTGCTATCATACATCACCAGCCTCAGGTGTTTTACAATCTTCGATAAGTTGTGTTCCAGCATCTATATGTAGGACGAAATCAATTGCATAAGGACTATCATGTTCGGTTGTAGTACTTTTAGCATAACAATTACTCACCAAGGATATATTATTTCCAAAATGAATGTTTACTTAAATATTGGAATTCAAATTGCCGGAAAATTTTAGTACTTTTTATTTTTCATCCGAAAATTTTATTACAGTTGTATCCTACGATGGAATATCATTTGTAAGGTGTCGTACTGCATGAACGAAATGTTATTGTTTTTACCTTCCCTTGTCATCAGAAACTTTTTACTGATACAGTCGCCGCGTTCAAAGTACGTAGCTATATGTCCCTTGGGCCCTTATAAGTTGACAGGCAGTTAGACTTGTAGCCCCAATACTTATTTTTTTGGTTCCCGTTTGGACCGTAGTAAATTTTCGAATGGACCACGGCAATAGAGAGAGCTTTAATTTTATCGGGCTTAACTGAATCTTACAGCAATACTTGCAATCGTGTTTTTACTTCGTATGACGAGTGAGCCAAAATAAACACCTAAATATGCTTTTTTATTTCCATTTCTTCATATTCGTGGAACATATCTGAACGTCATTTTCTCTCTTAAAATATGTTGTTTTTTCATTTTATTTTAACACTTACGAGGAAGGTAAATAAACTCTGAGAGTTGAATTTTGATGAAAATTAGTGATTAGATCAGTTCGAGATGCTAAGTAACGTAGTAATAGTCACTCGATTCGCGAATGCTTCGTTGAGCTGCTACACCGACGCCATATTGAAATCCAATAGGCAATGTCCAAGAATACCTGTTTGGCACAAAAATGAAAAACCTTTTGGTAGATCTGACTTTAATATTGTAAACCGTGATAAAGCATCTATATGTGGGAGTACTTCCAGTGTATGATAGCTATCTTGAAAGGCGCCATATTGAATTTCGGTCAAATATGATAAACGCTAAGAGGTCATGTGGGTTATCAAATAGCTTTGGAATTTACTCCTGAATGCACTTCCTTAACCAAAGTTTACATGTCAGTTTTCACTTCAGAGTTAAGAGCTATCTCACTCACAGGAACATATAAAAACTGTGCTAGTTAAATGTGTGTTATGAAACATGGTCGTGCGAGCAAATGCAGGGTATTAACTAATGCAGTAGTAGTCACTTGATCTACAATAGCCACTATACCAATCAGATCTTCAACCTAGTGAGAATAATGGAATAGCAGCACTGTAACCCCATCAGGATCCTGTCGCCTATAGTCGGACAATTTGTCATGCCGACAAGATGCCGCGGTCGGATTGTGGCGCCGGACACCGGCATCTTTCCGCTCGATTTTCGACCGCGGCGAGCAAAAAGTGATTCGTTCACCAAAAGAGAACCAAGAGAGTTAGAAGGTAATTTGTTGCTTTAAAATACGAATTTGGGCTTATATTTCCCTCGTATAAAGCGTTCGGCAGACAGTCGGACGACGACTGCAAAAAGAGATTACCGGCAATTTCCTGAAAAACGACGTCGGCACGACGTCGGCGAAAGTTTCAATAACAGTACCAGCAGGAAAGGGTCGAATTTTGGAAAATGAATAGAGCCTGTATCTTCTATAATGATGAAGTAAAAATTGAAACTGTCCGAAGGATTTTCTTGTGGATGGGCACTAATTCCATAAAATATGTCTTTTAAAAAAGGAGTCGGCAGAAAATCGGCATACAGCAGACGAAACGACTGTGCCAAATGATGGTTGTAAAGAAGTCGAAACGCTGGTGGCGTGCCGACAAGTAAAGGAGCCGAAAGAAGGTCGGCGAACAGCGGACGGACCGACCTTGGAAAGATGCTCGGACAAGCGCCGAGCCGCCTTTGCCGCTGAAGAGCCTGATTGCAGAAATCGTTGTCTGATTGCGCTGCCTGTATGTTCGGTTCGCGTTCTTCATTTGTCACATTGTGATGCATTGTGGGTGAACTGCTTGAAACAAAGTTCGTTGAGATGAGTTTACAAGTGGGGAAAAATGTTTATGATAAAAATATTCGGTTAAAGTATATGTCAAGCTGCATCACTTACCGAAGGAGCAGGGCGCTCATAGTTTTACGGATTATTCATTGAGTATGAAGTGAGAGAGCTATATACATGTGGTGAGTTAATTTAATATTATACATATACATTTCAAATTGTCATAAATTTTATATGTTGTGTTACATATGTTAATTGTTGCTGCGCATGAAAAAGATTCGGTTATAGTATGTTCCCGCGCACTGGCGTCTTTGCCATGTAAAATTTGGGGGAGTATCAAAGAAAGTGATTTAAATGGTACCACCTAGTCCAATCTGTGTATTAACTTTGATTCTATTTGTTACCTTTCTGCTTACCTTCACTGACTCCTAAGGCATATCAAGAACTCGGTTACAATTGTAGAGTCTGCGCTGGCTCAGTGGTAGCACGTTCACCTCCCGTGCTTGGGGTCCCGGGTTCGATTCCAGCCATTGCCAAGTGAACTTTGTAGTGGACAAACACCGTCTGCGTGGGTTTCCTCAGGGTTCTCCCGTTTATTTACACTTCCTTGATTCCACCATTTCATTCATTACTCATCATCACCGTATTCTTTAGCCTAACCGGCATAACCGTGGGACAAATAACTTAAAGATTTCACATATTTTTTATTTAAAAAAAACGATCGGCAGTTAAGAAACTGTAGTACACGATTTTCTTCTTGAAATTGCAAAAGTTTACATGCCTTAGTTTTTAAAGTAATTGGCTTCTAACTCAACGGCAATGTATTTCTGCACAGTGTACGATAGCTGTATTTTATGTTTACAACTGAAGCGTTACTAGTATGAAACCATAACAAGTGATATTGAAATATGTATGATTACCAAATCCCACATGTTTTCACTACCCTCGCTTACATGTATACCCGCCTTCGCTGACGCCCTTGCTCCCTTCGGACACACTCCCGCGCTACCTCGCGGGACCACCAGCATTGCCCTGCACTGAATCAGTTATATAGAATTCATGCTTTTTAGTGGCCAACTAGCACCAGGGGCGGATCCAGGGGTGCGATCGGGGCAATTGCCCCTTCCCAAGAGAGGAAACATTCTCATTTTATATATAAATAAAACCCATTCCAAGGTTTGGAATACTTAAAAGTAGCTCTAAATAGTTGTATTACAACCTACCTCCCCCCAGAAATCCGTCCTGGATTCGCCTTTAACTAGCAGAGGTTGGTTTGTGTTTTTTGCACTGTAGCTTTTATGCCCCTAACCTGATGTAAAATAATCGAACGTAACTTAATCTAATCCAACCAAATATAACCGATCGGAGTACGTTTTTGTAATTTTTTCCGATGTTCTAATTGGTTCTGCGCTACAACAGTAAATCCCTAAATTTAGGTTAGGTTGGATAATTTTTAGATTAAGTGCTCTGACTTACTGCTAAAGCTTGATTTTGTCTTTCTGTAAATAGTTGTTGCATACAAGAGGGAGCAAGGGACCCGCAACCGTTCCTTATGACAAAAATACTTAATAAAGCGAAGTGGTATACAGGCTGCACTCCTATAATACAATCAAAAGAACGCTATTTCCAAGCTGAAATCGTACTCGAGGGGAAAAAACGTCAGCGCGCTGAGTGGTACACTGAGAAAAATAATCGGTAACCAACTGGAGGTTAAAGGATAACTCGGCTTCTAGAACCAGCTAATAATTTTATCTATGCGAGGTGTGATATTTTCATGTCGCCCAGTGGAAGTATTTAAGAAGCAATAAGAAGGAAATTGGTGAAATAATTAAAATTTTTCATCAATTATTCCGAGTGGTGCGCCGAAAATAAACCTGAACGAACGCAAGTTCGGATTTGTACAAAATTTTTAAGCCTAAATAACAAAAAGGAACATAATTATCTTAGAGAAACGTGGCAATTTCTCATAATGGTTAGTGCGTGACAAGGTATGTGTTTCTTTAGTATTCTCTAGTATTTGGTGTCTCTTTAGTAACCTAGTAAGATCCACAACATTATATACTGCAGGACTTGTTTCACATGTGAGCGAAAGCTTTCAATTAAAAAAATACAGGAGAAATGAAGTAATGATTAAACGCTCTTGTGTACAGCTTCCCTACTTGTGGCGCAATGCTAGAAAAAATGTTGAAACACTATAATTCTTTAACCAATTTCCTTTTTATTGTCCCTTAGACGGCTTCGACTGGGCGGAATAGATTTTACTTGGCATAAATAAAATTCAAGGGGACCTGTAGAAGTAATTGCAGAAAAAGTACAATTCTTTGACGATTTGCGTATAAAGAAGGCTTCCAGAAGTCAAGCATAAAAACAGCGCAAAAAACACAAAACAATCTCTGCTGGGTGGCCACGAAATAGCACGAACGGTACCGAACCGAGTCAGCTAGGGCGAAGCTGGTGGGCCCGCGCGGGAATGTGTCCGAAGGGAGCAGACACGTCAGCGATAGTGTGTATGCGCAGGGGTGAGGGTAGTGGAAGGAAGTGCGTTTTGAGAATGATTCAAGTTTCAACAGCACTTGTTGTTGTTTAATACTAGTAACTCTCTACTCGTAAACAAAATACAGGTTCTTCACACTGTGCAGAAATACGATGCCTATGTACACGGTGCAGAAATAAGCCACCCGTGGAAAATAACATCTAATAGAGCCATTTTTCATATGCACTCATTTGTTTTATTCGTCGTAAAGCACTTGTAATGATTTTACACTAGTAAACCTAAGATAAAGTTGTATTGCATTTTATTTAATTACGTTACCTTATAGATTTGTGCCTTATAAATATGTCCTTTCATGTAAAAGTATTGAATTTTACCTGTAAATCTTCCACAATGTAGTGCACGAAAACTACACCTGCACCAGACTGTCTTATTTTGATTTTTTGCGGGCAGCAGTGGTCAGTGCTAGAGCGTTTACCTCTGGTGCATGGGTTTCCGGGTTCAACCCCGCTACTGCCAAGTGAACTTGTGGTGGACAAACAACATGTGAGTGGGTTTCCTCGGGGCTCTTCCGTTTCCTCCCACTTTCTTCATTCCTCCATTTTATTTATCTCTCATTTTCGCCGTCTCCTTTAGCCTAGCCAGCATAAATTTTAACCTTCAAAAAGTTCAAACTCAATTTAACCCTGAAAACTTTGTCAATGTATAGACAACAAAGCAAAAGAGGTTATAACAAATTCAGTCATGGTTATTTCAACTAATAAAGGAGGTTGTATTAGACGAGATACTCGGTTACTAGAATTAACTTACTCTATTACATTAACCGTTTAAACGGGTTATTTCAATTAACTGAGCAGGTTAAATTAACGATCTACTCGGTTAAACATTTGCCCTACCTTATTACATTAATCGAGTAAATAGGTTATCTTAACTAATTTAATTTGTTATATTAACCGATCTACTTGGTTATACAGTTGTCCTACCGTATTACTTTAACCCAGTAAATGGGTTACTTTAACTAATTGAATATGTTATATTAACCAATATATTCGGTTACTGCAGTTGATGCACATTGTATGATTAACAGAGCAGTCGGTTATTCCAACATACTAACTAGGTTACCGGTTACAGACTATGATTGATAGTGGTAATTACGTGATCGATTAGCGTACACCTGTGAGTTATTACACTGTAACCTGGAATTTTATCCTATAACGCAAGGTTGCTATCACCATCCCTCGTTAACCTTGTTGGCTTGGCTGCTTGGACACACGTCTCTGTTTTCCATATATTGACAAACTAACTTGGTTACTGTCCACCTTTTTCGTGTTTACTAGTAACTTTTTTTGCGTGTAGCGTCGGTTTGAATCTCTCCGCCACCACATACCTTTTATTACAGTATTTTTATTTATAATTTTTACTTCATTAATTTTTATTTAAAGCTCATTTTCCATTGGGAGTGTGAACCCTGTACTTTAAAAATTTTGAAAAGCATTGACGTTTAAAATCCTTTTTCAAATTGTTGATGGGAAAACGACAACCTGAAAAGATCGTATTCCATCGGATTGCTGCGGCTCTTTTTTCTCCGAAGAAAGCGTTTGCAACTAGAAAATTTTGAATGCATAGAACAGTGTTGTTCCTAGTGGTCGTGATAGTGAAACATGTGCTTTCAGAGGAAAAATGTACTGACTGTTGTAAGTTTTTCACATTAGCCTTTTGTCACTCGCGCTGTTGGAAAAAAGCAAACAGTTGAATAAAAACTAATGATTTTTACAAACGGTCGCATTAGCGGAGTAACCCTCACTGCTATTCCTCAAGCGGTTTCTCCCCTTCTTCCACATAAAAGCTCGCTGAACTGCTGCAATTCTAGTAGCTTCCAGTACAGGTTGAGGAAATAGTTTCGCCCGTGTTTGCTTTTTACAAACGCGCGAGTAGTTCCGTGATAAAAGAAGTAACCATATATTTTTATGGAGTTTGAAATTTTCCAACGCGCGATCGTTAATGTGATAATTATTGTTTATGAGTGAAGTTTCGTTTTTTTAAGCAATGTCTTACTTCTTTAATACAAGTGAGATACAGAAGTGGCTTGACAATATTAATGATGATTCTGATGTTAACTATCGAAAATTTGTCTGCTGAAAGTGATGCGGATCTAAGTAATGAAAAAGTGAATGAAGATGATATTGATCATGATAGTGAAGCAGATAAGATCAGTGTAGATGCAGACTCAGATACAAACGATATGGATGTGAGTTACAGTGAAAATAGTGAAGATTGTTTCATTGGGAAAGACAGAAAAACAAAATGGAAGAAGTAACTGGCAGCATCGGCAAAGACAAAGTGTAAAAACATTGTGAGAAAGATGCTATTACCGAAACTTACTGCTAAGGGTATCACTGAGTAAATTGATGCTTTTCTTTCGGAAATTTATCGATATAGCCGTAATTGATGAAATTTTAAAATGTACTAACAAGTATTTGGACAAAATACGAACACGTTTCGACTAAGAACGTACTGCAACTGTACAGCAATTTCAAGAGCGGAATTAATGGCGTTATTTCGATATCTTTATCTGATTGCCAGATAGAAGAGAGCACGTGATGATGTAAGATCATTGTGGGCATGTGACGGAACAGGAATTCCAATCGCAAGAGCAGCAATGAGTTACACGAGCTGTTTACTGTTACTTAGGGCCATTAGATTGGATAATTTCAAAACCCGACCTTTGAGAAGTGATATTGACAAGGTATAGATATACCACATTGACTTGACACCTAGTCTTCTGTTCCAAGCGCTGCTATCGGCTGAAGGAATCCACTCCCTTTCGCCAAGGCTCTGTCGTTTACCAACAACTGAACCCTTATTGGCTCAACGAGTGGGTGTGTCGATGGTTTGAGCTTTAGTTAGCATTTTTGTCACGGATCACATTTTGACAGCACTATAGCAGCAATTCTAAATGTCCTAAGTAATTTACTCAACAATTGTATGCATGACTTCAAATAAATGTTACTAAATATATTGTTTGTATCTCAAAATATCAATGTTGGAAAAAAGCAAACGCGCGAGTAGTTATGTTACTAAATTTGTCGCAAGTGACAAAAGGTTAGGCCCGCAAACGTGTTAATTGAATAATTCTTAACTATCATTATTAGCTGCTCAGTTGTTACTTTTAGGTCGCTTTCAAGCATTTGTAAGTCATTCCCAGATACCTTCCCTCTATATAGCACTTAAATCGTACTGAGAATTGTGCAAAGTTACTGCGTATGTACCGAGTGCAACATTACTGGTGGAAATAAGCTATTTTTTTTCATTCAATTGCCACGCACTTTTCTGCTGTCTGCCGACTGCTCGGAAAGACTACTTTCCACCGGTCGCACCGGCGCATTTTATGCACCTTTCCGGCTGTTTGCCAACTGCTCGAAAGACCTCTTTTCGATGTCAGCTTCTCAATTATCCCACATTCGGCATCCGATCCCTTGCCGCAGACGAAAAGTGGCCCTTTGCCGACTGGAAATCAACGCTTGATTTCCAGTCGGGAAAATGCCACTTTTCGACGGTGGCAAGAGGTCGGATGCCGTCTGTGGGAGAATCGGGAAGCCGGCTTCGAAATGAAGTCCTCTCCAGCTGTCGGCAAAGAGCCGGAAAGGTTCATAAAATGCGGCGGCGCTGCCGTCGAATAGTTGCCTTGCTGAGGAGTCTGCAAACAGCCGGAAATGAGCATTAAATGTGCCAGCGCCACCGTCGGAAAGTTGCCTTGCTGAGCAGTCGGCAAACAGCCGGAAATGAGCATTAAATGCGCCGGCGCCGCCGTCGGAAAGTTGCTTTGCCGGCAGTCGGCAAACAGCCGTAAAGATGCAGTAAATGCGCCTGCACCGCCGTCGAAAAGAGGCTGGCATAAGGAGTCGGCAGAGGGTCGGAAAGAGGCCTTTCCGACTGTTTTGCCGACTCTGATGGTCGGCAAAGTGTCGCCAAAAGGCATTTTTTTAAAGGATGTTCGACCGCTTGCCGCCTGGGCAAAAGGTCGGCAATTTTGAACAAGTAGATCGTCGTGCCTCCGCGGACGGTTGCCGGGTGCCTACCCTCTCTTGCCGACCGCGGCATCCTGTTGGGGAACACTTTTCTATCGTGGGTGCGTGATATATTGACCTGGATATTCTCAATCTGATAGTGATTTATTTTTAATTCGAATTGATGTAGTAGTTACATTCCAAATGTTTCTGGTTTAAAATAAAAATAAAGTAGTTCCGCTATATGTATCTAAAATATGTGTAATAATAAAACATTACATGCGGCTTTTAGTGTACAGGATATACATACTAACACGTTACTTTTATATACACTAAATATTTTATTTATTTTGACACTGTCCTTTTACGATATCACTATATGTGTTTGTAATTTATCGTAAGAAACTGCAATCTAAGAGCGTCTTATGAAGTTTCCGATAGAAACCAGAAAAGAGAACTGACACGTAACGCCATGGCAGAAAAGCTCGTGTCTGTTTCCCTGACGTAAGCAGAGCAGTTCTGCATTGTTTGACGCATTGTATCTCCGCAACAAATATTTCTCTGATACTTTTTATGTGCTATAAAGAAGATTAGTTCTACATGATGGAATCATTGAATTAAAACTTTTGACCAGAAACGAAATGTCATTTAAGGATCAGCACTTCATTTTCTTGTATTTGGCGATAAAACGGCAATGAGACAAGATTCAATGCGCAAAGCAGCCTAATGTTTTAATAACAGAGAACCAGACAAATTATCACCATCGAGGTGTGAATATTCTTTGTTATGCTATGTCAAGTGTGATAAGTAATTCTGCTCTGTGACTCCGTCTTGCGTATTAGCAAACGCAACCTCGGAATGATAGATCCTGTTTTGAATCCCCCGCGAGCTTTGTATGTTTGGGTTTTATGTTGAGACGCAGCCTACATCTCGTATAGAGCTCCGTCGTAGTTAAGCGGTTAGCCTATCCACCTTTGGCGTGAGAGACCCAGACTCGATTCCCGCCCGAAGCTCATGTAGGTCCAATCCCAAGCTATGCTGTAGGTCTATGTTTCACATAGTCTCGCTGCTGAAAGGAACGAAAAAATCAAAATCATATCACATTACATAAATCTCGTATAATTACGATACTGGAAATGGACTGTCAACTACAAATTAATCAACCTAATAGGACTATGTCTCTGTATAGTTCCTTATACTTTCGACATTGTTTATTATGTATCAATTAACAAATATAAATAAAAAATACAAGTTTTGTTAATGGATTTTGATTTTTAAGTATAGCTTTCCTTTCAGGAGACAGGCTATATGAAACGTGGATGTACAGCTTAATGTGGAACCCGAGCCTCATTAGTCGAAGAGGAACGTCGCAAGAGCAGCAATGAGTTACACGAGCTGTTTACTGTTACTTAGGGCCATTAGATTGGATAATTTCAAAACCCGACCTTTGAGAAGTGATATTGACAAGGTATAGATATACCACATTGACTTGACACCTAGTCTTCTGTTCCAAGCGCTGCTATCGGCTGAAGGAATCCACTCCCTTTCGCCAAGGCTCTGTCGTTTAGCAACAACTGAACCCTTATTGGCTAAACGAGTGGGTGTGTCGATGGTTTGAGCTTTAGTTAGCATTTTTGTCACGGATCACATTTTGACAGCACTATAGCAGCAATTCTAAATGTCCTAAGTAATTTACTCAACAATTGTATGCATGACTTCAAATAAATGTTACTAAATATATTGTTTGTATCTCAAAATATCAATGTTGGAAAAAAGCAAACGCGCGAGTAGTTATGTTACTAAATTTGTCGCGAGTGACAAAAGGTTAGGCCCGCAAACGTGTTAATTGAATAATTCTTAACTATCATTATTAGCTGCTCAGTTGTTACTTTTAGGTCGCTTTCAAGCATTTGTAAGTCATTCCCAGATACCTTCCCTCTATATAGCACTTAAATCGTACTGAGAATTGTGCAAAGTTACTGCGTATGTACCGAGTGCAACATTACTGGTGGAAATAAGCTATTTTTTTCATTCAATTGCCACGCACTTTTCTGCTGTCTGCCGACTGCTCGGAAAGACTACTTTCCACCGGTCGCACCGGCGCATTTTATGCACCTTTCCGGCTGTTTGCCAACTGCTCGAAAGACCTCTTTTCGATGTCAGCTTCTCAATTATCCCACATTCGGCATCCGATCCCTTGCCGCAGACGAAAAGTGGCCCTTTGCCGACTGGAAATCAACGCTTGATTTCCAGTCGGGAAAATGCCACTTTTCGACGGTGGCAAGAGGTCGGATGCCGTCTGTGGGAGAATCGGGAAGCCGGCTTCGAAATGAAGTCCTCTCCAGCTGTCGGCAAAGAGCCGGAAAGGTTCATAAAATGCGGCGGCGCTGCCGTCGAATAGTTGCCTTGCTGAGGAGTCTGCAAACAGCCGGAAATGAGCATTAAATGTGCCAGCGCCACCGTCGGAAAGTTGCCTTGCTGAGCAGTCGGCAAACAGCCGGAAATGAGCATTAAATGCGCCGGCGCCGCCGTCGGAAAGTTGCTTTGCCGGCAGTCGGCAAACAGCCGTAAAGATGCAGTAAATGCGCCTGCACCGCCGTCGAAAAGAGGCTGGCATAAGGAGTCGGCAGAGGGTCGGAAAGAGGCCTTTCCGACTGTTTTGCCGACTCTGATGGTCGGCAAAGTGTCGCCAAAAGGCATTTTTTTAAAGGATGTTCGACCGCTTGCCGCCTGGGCAAAAGGTCGGCAATTTTGAACAAGTAGATCGTCGTGCCTCCGCGGACGGTTGCCGGGTGCCTACCCTCTCTTGCCGACCGCGGCATCCTGTTGGGGAACACTTTTCTATCGTGGGTGCGTGATATATTGACCTGGATATTCTCAATCTGATAGTGATTTATTTTTAATTCGAATTGATGTAGTAGTTACATTCCAAATGTTTCTGGTTTAAAATAAAAATAAAGTAGTTCCGCTATCAACTCATTTATGATTAATATTGTTTTTTATGAATCGAAAGAACAATATTTGGAATAAAGTACCAGCTACAAAACTTAATGCGTCATTTTGATCATTGTAAAGGATGATAGACTATCATAAGAAATTTTCTATATAGATGTGAAATATTGCATCCACATTTTCATTACGTACGCATCCAACTCTGCGAAATCTTTGCCAACATCAGCAGATAATGAGATAACATATAGGTATATACCTATTATTTCTAATTATTGTAAATGTAAATTCTTGATTATTGTAAATGTAAATATGTAACTTTATTTTGCTTAAGTACTACAGTGAAATGCTCCTAAACAAATCTTACTGCTATGTGTTAAGACAATGTTTATTTTTACCTTTTTTTTCATATTTTTTATATTCTTTTAGTTTATCAATAGTATTATAGAGCTCCTTCGTGGGTGAGCGGATAGCGTACACTACTTTGGCGTAGGACACCTGAGTTTGATTCCCGACGGGAGCTCATATGGTTCGGATTTCACGTTAATTAGTAGGTCCACGTCTCATATAACCTCGCTGCTGAAAGAGGCGTTAAACTCAAAATCAACTCATTTATGATTAATATTGTTTTTTATGAATCGAAAGAACAATATTTGGAATAAAGTACCAGCTACAAAACTTAATGCGTCATTTTGATCATTGTAAAGGATGATAGACTATCATAAGAAATTTTCTATATAGATGTGAAATATTGCATCCACATTTTCATTACGTACGCATCCAACTCTGCGAAATCTTTGCCAACATCAGCAGATAATGAGATAACATATAGGTATATACCTATTATTTCTTGCACTACAATGATGATTTGAAACAGTTTCTAACATAAAAATTATAAGCATCTCCTTTGCATTTTTCATGAATCTATTAAATGTCAATTTAATATAAACTAAACGTTCAATGCATTCTTTTCTGAGTAGAAGTCAACTATGCTTTAAAAAGGGTGATAAATCCATGTAGACACAAATTACGAAATTAATTATGTGGAAATAACTTAACAGGTCTGCTTACAAAGTGTTCTGAAATATACATATCTGGCATGGAAAACACCGATATTATTATGTCAAATACATTATTTGGGTCACTGAGATTAGTAATGACACTGCCGATTACGTTTAGCTCCAAATTAAACCTCCATCGTTATGAAAGGCGGTTGTGAAGAAAAGGAACCGAAAAGGATGAAAAGTGACTGTGATTACTATCGAATTCATACCTTTTGGGGGTCGTTAACTGATTGGCAACAGTCCCAGAAACATTTAACCTCAAGTTTAGTCGAACAGAACGATAAGTCGATCAGTGTTAGTGGATTTTTTGAAAATTCTGTAATTATTTTCACCACAATGTAATAGACTTTGTCTATTGTTTTCGATCGCACCAGAGGAAAACGGTTAAACCGTATGAAATGAATTTTGTACCATACTTATTACCTGCCTCTGTTATATACAGGGGTTGGAATACAACACCGACAACGTTTGGGAGGTGATTCCTGACACTAAGATAAGACAAAAAGTATAGACCAACTTCGGTGCACAAATGCTTCCTTTCGGAGTTATATGCTCCCGAAAACATGAAAAAATTCACTTTAAACATCCATAGCTCGAAACCTATGGAACATACCGTAGTCGGGGAAAGACTTCACTTAGGAACTAATATGTACATTATCCAAAAATACATGTTTCAGAATCCTGCGGTACTCACGCAACAATTTTTGCAGAAGCAATATGGCTACGGGCATATAATTTCATGTACTCACCAACTACCTCTATAAAAATTGTTTCGGGAGTACCGCAGGATTCTGAAGCTTGGATATTTCAATAGGACACATACGAGTTCCTAAGTGAAGTCTTAAACCGACTACGGAAGGACCCATAGTTTTGGAGCTATGGAAGTTTTAAGTTTTTTTTTTTTCATGTTTTCGGCAGCGTATAATTCCGAAAGGAAGCATTTGTGCTCCCAGGTTGGTCTATACTTTTCATCTTCTTTTGGTGCCTGGAATCACCTCCCAGACGTTTTCGGTGTTGTTTTCAAACACCCGATATATATATATATATATATATATATATATATATATATATATATATATATATATATATATATATATATATATATATCCCTACGTTTAAAGGGTCCACCTTATAAGGAAGTAGTTATGTACAAAATTTACTCCCAAAATAGAGTATCCTGTGAGATTTTATCCCTACAATTTTACTGAAGTGCATATTCAAAGGGTGGGGAATAGGCTTAAAATATTTTCTATAACCGATTTTCCAGTGCAAAGGGACGGGTATTTCAGCTAGTACTCATAAGTCACAAGCGTTTTTGCTCAGAAGAAACAGGTGATTTTTTAAGAAAAGAAGAAAAATGGAAGACAAATAAGAAACTGATTTTCTGTCGTTTCTACTTCACATATTTAGTTTTAAAGGCTGAAGAAACGTATTCTTCAACAGAGAACTAGAGTGGTTGTATGATTATGGTTATATTTCGACCGATTAACCCTGTGTCACGTAAATCAAGAATTCAATGTCCTTAGCTAAAAACTATAAGTCTTCGTACTGAGACAACTGTCCGTTAGACAGCTCTGGTTCAGTGTTCGTAGTTTGAGGGAGATTTCCCTAATATAGGAAAATTTCGTAGGTAAATTTTAGCAGAAAGGGAGAAGGGAATTTTTCGATAAAATGTGAAAATCCAAACACTTAGGGAACAGAAAGGACAAATAATAATTTAAGTGAAGGGGGAATCGTGAACTTTCGTATCCCGTGAATGAAGCCAACGATCCTTCTGGAGGGCTCTGATCAACAATAGAAAGGATGAAGCTGTATCCAGAAAGATCGATCATTCTGCAACATCAAGAGTCTGTAACATTGCGCTGACTTATTGACCAAAATAGAGGTCTAAATGCCTGAAATATTCCTTTGTTCTTCAGAAATTAACTATACAATACCAATAGTTTTAACTAAAACACAATAATACACTGAGCAAGGCTATGCAATAACACACAATCACGTAACAATTTCGACACAATAACTGTGTCTTCATCAGACTTCCACTACAGTTACTGTGTGAAATTGTTACGTGATTGTGGGTTATGGTACATGTTACTGCATAGCTTTGCTTAGTGTATTATTGTGTTTTAGTACAAAATGGAAACAAGGCCTGATAGAATAGTCAATAGTTTACGTGTGTGTGTTCAAAGTACTTGTAGAGCATAATTTTCACCCATTCTTCGCTTGGTGTATTTGTATTGTTTCTATTAAAAAATGAAGGAAAGAGTAAAACCAATAAAAGCGAAAAACAAATGAATGAAAAAAATGTGGTTGGCACTTCGTTTAATATAGCTAAATTAATATTATCATGTATCTAGTGTGATAGAAATTGGACACTCAATAACAGTGTTTCCTCCAAACATGTTTCTTGGGCACACTATCCCTTCCCCGGAGGAGGGCAAAATAATACGTCTATAATATAATAATAAATAGAATAGTACTAGTAGTATCCCTACGAATATTAAGTGTGGCCTCCGGAACATCTTTCTGAAAGAAACAATGCTCAAGAAAATAGAGAAAATTTGACAAGAAAAGAGAAAATGTTGCGAGAGTCCAGGGAAATTTTCTTAAGGAAAAATACGAACATTGCTCTGGTTGAAAAAGTTTCAGCCAGATTCTCTGCGCATCTATCTGATTCTTGAAGCCAACTTTTGCCAACACTGGTTATGATATCGTGCTAACACAATGTACGTAGTTTGAGGGAAATTTTCCTAATCTAGGTAAATTTAGCAAAACGAGAAATAGGGAATTTTTCGATAAAACGTGTAGAATCCAGGGAAATGCTCTAGCTGACTGAGTGACCAATGTCAATGCTTAAATGTTTCATTGTTCTTCAGAAATAAAGCATTACAATACCATTCGTTTGGGTGTGCTGAAAGTAGCATAATTTGCACCCATTGTTAGCTGGATAGGGGTACTGTGGCTGAGTGGTAGAGTGCTTACGTCTGGTGCGTGGGATCCCTTCTTCGATTCCCAGCCAATAAACTTCTGGTAGACAACATCTTCTCCGTGGATTTTCTCTCAATTTCCTCCCACTTTTTCATTTTTCACATCATCATTCAGTTTCTTTCACCACAAATTCACTTGGCAGGAGCAGGGTTTGACCCCAAGCACCAGAGGTGAAAGCTCTACCACTGAGCCACCGCGGCCCACACTTTAATCATCGTCTCCCTTACCCTAAAGAGATATTGGTGGGATGTTAACTGGAAGATTTCATTTCATTTTCTTGTCTGAGTGCGTATACTGTTGTAAAAAAAAAGTAAATGAAAATAAACGAAAAAAGCAGAAGGAGAAAACAAATGAATAAAACAAATGTGTTTGGTAGTTCCTTTAATATTGTTAAATAAATCATATGACACAACTTCTGTCATAGGTATTGGACACTCAAAAAAATAGGGAAAATTTGATAAGAGAAAAGAAAATTTTGTGTCAGTAGAGGGAAATTTTACTAAAGAAACCTACGAATACTGTGCTTACATTTGTAGTAGCAAACTTTTACCAAGAACCCTCATAAATATCGGGGAAGCAACGACACGAATATTTCCTTTTTTTTTCAATTATGTTATTGACCTGAGTCAATCCATCTGCAGTGGTCTAAAGAAGGCGAAAATAGCTGCTCGACCATCTCCAAAAATTATAGAAATTGGAGTGTGATGAATTTTGTATACGGGAGGGTCAATAACATCATTCACGTTTCGTATATACAAGTGTTCCTCAATGGCGGCTATCTTGATCAGGGTGGAGTGCTAATTTTTGCATTTGCAAGCGTTTGCGAAAACTACAGTTGCTCAGGACGTACGAATTAGACGAACATCAAACAGAAACGAATTCTTAGACGAGAGATTGAGGTACACGAAGATCATATACTTTTACTTCTAAATAAATACGATTCAGGCTTCCAAACCAATATATGAAATCACTGGAAAAAGTACAGAAAATTACGCTTTTAAGTTAAAGTGGCTGTAATTTCAAATGGCATAAAGTGGAGTATTCATAAGTTTTCTGCTGAATACTATTGCATGTAAAGAGTCTGCAGAAATATCCACACCTATGATACTAATTGCACCATAGGTTTATTGGGGTCCGAAAGTTGAAGTTTGTGATGTTGATGTCATGTTTGGGGCGTAATATCTCAGGAGGGCAAAGTGCAAAAAAATATTGCTTACGCCACAAAGTAATTCTATATGTGAATAAACTATTGCAAAAAATCATGACTGATATAACATGGAGAAAAAGGTAACGATATGTTAAAAACGCGAAAAAAGCAGATGCTTGACGATGGTCATAGCCTGGCCTTGTGGCCTTTCTTCTTCCTTCTATCTCCATGGTCATTGTCACGTCTATATGGTAAGGGGTTTAGCTCCCCATTGCACCCACGACACCCATTGTCGAATTCTACCATGGTATTAAGGAACTTAATGTATCAGCAAAGTATAATTGAAATCCAATCCCAGTTACGGACGTTAATGTGTTCACTAGGTTGCGTTACACCTTTCAATCCTATCCTGCTGAAAATGGCGTAGTGTTATAATCTGAAAACCTTTCAAAAAATATAACAATTATGAAATGAAATCTTTGAGTGTTTCGTCCAACGATTATGCCGGTTAGGCTAAAGGAGACGATGATGATGAGTAATGGATGATAGGGTGGAATGAGGAAAGTGGGAGGAAACGGGAGAGCCCCGAGAAAACCCACGCACAAGGTGTTTGTCCACCACAAAGTTAACTTGACAGGAGCTGGGATCGAACCCGGGACCCGAAGCACCAGAAGTGAACGCTCTACCACTGAGCAACTGCGGCCCTTATACTTGCTTCTCTTTTCTTTCTCTTTTGGTTACAGCGAATGGTCAAGATAAATTGTCAACTCTGAAGACGTGGGAATGATCATGGAGCTATAAAAATGGAACAAACGCCATTCCCAAGCTTTTGTACAACTGAACACAAACAAAAGCGGAAATAATTGCCGAACCATGAGTAGTTTTTGAGATCTAGCATGAAACATCAAAACATTAAACATTTTTCCATCTACGGCCATGGTCAAGCATCTGCTTTCTTCGAGTTTTCATCATGACCTTACTTTTTCTCTCCATGTAATATCAGTCATGATTTTTTTTACAAAAGTTTATTCAAATACAGAATTACATTGTGGCCTAAGCAGTAATTCTTTGCACTTCGCCCTCCGGAGATATTACGTCCCAAACATGGCATCAAAATCACAAACTTCAACTGTCCGACCCCATAAATCTATGGTTCTAGTAGTATTACAGGTGTGGATATTTCTGCAGACTGTTTATATGCAATAATATTCAATACAAAACTTGTGAACCCCCCACTTATGCCATTCCAAAATACAGCCCCTTTAAAAGTGTAAATTTCTGTACTTTTTCCAGTGATTTCTTGTATTGGATTAAGGAAGAGTATATGTTTCCCGTGTAGCTTAGTCTCTCCTCTAATAATTCGCTTTTTTGTGTGTTCATCTGATACATACGTCATCAGCAACTATAGTTTTCGTAAACGCTTGCAAATGCCACTCCACCGGCAAGAAAGATGACCGCCATTTAAAAACACTTGTACAGTAAGGGACACTTCTGAATGGTACAGCCATATAGATATTTACGGCAAGGGTGATCCACCAGTTGAGTACAAAGTATTTGCCGGGAAGTATTGCAACCGAATTAGCTTTAAACGTAAGTGGATGGCCAGGCACTGAAAATTCCCGCACACTTGGTTGAAATTCCCACTACCGTCTACAACATCATTTCTCCAAAATTAGATGAATCTGAAACGTTTAGTTCTTATGCCAAACATAATACTTGATATTCGTCCTATTCGTGAAGATAAAGTGCAACAAAAAATGAAAGTCCAATCCTGTTGCTGTTGGAATGAACTCTCTTTAAGTCGTTTGATCTGAAATGACTTTGCAGAACCTGAATAAATATTCTGTTACTTCAGGGGGATGTAGGAAGAGCGAATTCTCCCCTCCTACAGTATGAAAACACTTTCAATCAAATGCTTAGCGAAAGTGAGCCCATTAGTATAGTCCTTTTACGATTTATGCCATCTTATGTCATAACTAACAACACAGGAGAACAGGAGATGAAAATATGATGAAGGAGAAATACTTTCACATGTGAAAATTCAGAATTGGAGACAAATGATAGGATTTTCATTCATATTTTATCGCAAATTTTGATTTTTTAAGTAGACATGTAAAAGCTCACCCGAACATGAGAGCATCCCATTACCAATTGTTGAATTCAATTGGAGAACTCAGTTGAGAGCATCAGATGATTAGGGAGAGAAACATCTTAAGATATGGGGAACGAACAATGAAAAAAATGCCAACATCCCTCGACCGGATTCAATTCCTCAACCCCACGATTACAAAGCCACCCACGCCTTTGCTCACTCATCCACGGAGCCACACAGAATGACAGACAGTCATACGTCTGGAAAAAAACTTTCGTCACGACCAGTGATTTATTTGTATGGGGAAGCTGGGGAAATTCCCCGTTTCTAGTTTTTCTTTTTTTGGCACTAACTTAATTACTGTTGTCCCAGCCTAGGAAGAATATTTTCAACCTCTCTAGGAAACTTCCTAACAATTTGCATACATTTTAAGCAACACAAAACATTTATTCATTGCTGTTCTGTATAATTATATTTACACAAACGAATTATTTCCAATTCTATGAATTCTCGTACCAAGTAAACAGACGTACTGAGGATTAAATTCAATACCTCGCGAATAGCTTTGCAAAAAATACCTAAGCTAAATTTTGTATTGGGAACAGGGGGAAGCACACACGGGGGGCTTAGAAAGCAGATTGCGCCAATAAGATTTGTTTTGGTCAGTAAGGGACATACATTTACATTCAAACGGCAAAATCACGCGTTTAATTGCACCATAATTTTACTTTTAAGAGCACCAAATGCGTAGAACGAATACATTCTTTTTGGCTTGGAAGAATAAAATTATGGATGAAGGTAGAAGTGAACAGACTGATTATGATCAGGAACAATGGATGCTACCAAGCAGTGGGGTAGCCAGGAGGTGTGAAACCCCGACATCTGAAAAAGTTGTTAAAAAGGCCTAAGGTTGCGGTTTTATTCAATCTTTTTCCCGGGGTGAACCCCGCGAACACAACCCAAATGAACATTTAGCCTGCGGCCATACTGAAATCAAATCTTGGCTACGCCCCTGCTACCAAGTGATATATTCTCTGTCACATAAGAAAATGCATGTTTTCCGTGGGATACTTTCCTTTGCCCCTTACTATTAGAATGAAATCGCTACACATTCCTCGCTACCACATCGCGATTTAATTAAATGTTTAAAAGTTTTTAAAGCTCAATCCCTAACCAAATCAATAACTACATAATCTATCTCTTTGCAGTTTACCCAAGACACTATAGAAATATCGTAAAACTTAATAAAAGGAATAAAAGAGTTTCACAGCGTGAAGCTTACGATTATTGCCATATATTTATAGCGTAGAAGTTTCCTGTACCTTATTCCGTAGCTCATTGGATCAATGCAAAATCCCATTTCCGCGACCCGTGTTCGAATCATCGTGCCCCTATTTTTTATTTTTATTTTTTATTAATCAAGTAGAACTCCTGTATAAAGAAACATATGGTTATAGTTCAAGGTGTGATTCGATATTCTGCAAGTATTTATTTATTTATTTCTTGTCAAGCGAAAAAAATGAAGTAGAATTTTACAAGCGTAAAACTTCTAGATTTCACTGTTAATAAAAATTATGAATAAGATTACAGCTCAAAATAAATTGAATTCTCTTCAATTGTAGTCCATAATTAGCTATGGTCAAGGAAATGGATTTCAGCTGTTTTGTGTGTGATCAGCACATTGACTTCCATCATCCCTGTTTCTGGAACTAAATATCACTAATTTTGTTTACCTAGTCGATAGCCAGTAGTTTGCCTGAGGTCATAACGCCGCGTAGCAAACAACTCGGTTCGAGACGTGCCAATATACCTAACTTCTGAATAGAGTTGGAAGCCTTTTTGTGTACTTTATCATCATATTTATTAAAAAAATGTTATGAACGATTTAAAAAATTAGAAAACTTTCCTTGAATCGGGTTTCAACCCATGCCAAAAGCAATTCTTGTTACCAATTGCCGTTATCTGTGTGATATATGAGATATATTTTTCTTTCTCATGTACAGGAGAATTAACGTTCCCCTTTAGTCTCCAAGGAAATTAGAAAAATTCATATTCATAAAAGCATTAGTTTCAAACACTTATTGTCAAAAGGCAGATAGACTATTTTATTTTGTTCTCTGCGTGTAATAAGCATACCTTTTTCTTTCTTTCTTTCTTTCTTTCTTCATAATGGTCCTTAAGACTTACCTAGTCGGTAGCCAGTAGTTTGCCTGAGCGCACAACGCCGCGTAGCAAACAACTCGGTTCGAGACGTGCCAATATACCTAACTTCTAAATTGAGTTGGAAGCCATTTTGTGTACTTTTTCATCATATTTATTTAAAAAATGTTATGAACTATTTAAAAAATTAGAAAACTTTCATTGAGCCGGGTTTCAACCCACGCCAAAAGCAATTGTTGTTACCAGCATACAGCGCTAGCACGCACATCCACGTTGAGCACATACAGCCATTACTCAACTTTTTAGCATACACTTTGCAAAACATATTTTGTCCTTGAATTTTATCATTTCATCGCCTTCAATAAATTGTTTCAAAAGATAATTTCTAGAAGTTTTTTTCGGCATTCTTATATTGCCACAGGACCACACCATTGAAAATCCACACAAACAAAACACTAGCAACTTTTTCTGAGATGGTTGACGTAATTTATTTTATTTTATTTTATGTATTTATTTATTTATTTTTATTTTTGTAGGTGACTTGACACCGTTATTTATATCTTCCGAACGGGTGACAGCGATGCATCATTGTCAGGACAATGAATTTCTCACCCCTCTCTTATTCTTCATTCACATTATATTGTAAGATATTCTAATTTCCCAATAATGAACCATTTCAAGATCTTGAATCTATTTATATTAGGAACTTTTAGTTACTCGTATATTTACGAGGGAAGTTGTTGGACGTTAAAAATTATCAATTTGATAATTCCTTTAAATATGTAGTAACGACATAAACATGTACTATTCTCCAAAATATACACAAATATCCACTATAAAAGTCTTCTATTTTACCCCAAAACAGCTGAATCGAATTTATGTTTAAAGAGCATATAATTATCACATCAGGGGAAAAATGGAAATATGCAAACATCCGAAGTCTAATGATAACCAAAGTTATGATATTGACCATTAGTTAATCAATTTGGATTGTGTGTTATTTTCGTTTGATTATGACGTGGGAAAAATCAAAAAATTGAGAGAAAATCGACTCTTAGCAACTGTCACTGCTCGGTCGTAAATAAATGAATACGGTTTCCGCTTTTAGTAAGAGACCAAAGGGGATTACGTATGCTCCTTTGTAAAGAAAGCAAAGGACTACTTTTAGGGTAATGGGTTTCTAGATGAGTCAGGATATAACGAGTTCTTCTGAACTTTCACGGCTCATTCGAGAATAAAAAAACATGACTGGATTTTTACAAAACAGCAAGAGTAAACACCATGAATTTTCAATATGTAAATCTAACAGATAATATAAACGTTTTGAGTGGTGGGTGAGTGCGCTTGTAGAATCATTTCGATGAGCAGCAAACTCATTTACGTATGCTAGAAATAAAATTGTAGACATTATCACAAATTCCCATGCCACAGAAAAAAGAACGACATATGTAAAATGAGTATAATGGTGGGGGATATTTAATTGAACTCACACAGAAATGGCTGGACTGGACAAATGAACATTTGAAATCAACTGAACAAGACACGAGCGCCTAATCTCGGGGCGGGGGACCAGGTCCCTGCAATGCTCATTAGGGGCCCCTGTATTTTTATGAATACGTATTTTTCATTGTTATATGTATGGTGTGTTGGTGTCTGATGAAGAGGACGTTAGGTCCTTGAAACTGTAACACATTGTAAGTATAGTTTTTAATATATTTCATTCAGCTCTGGTCAGAACTGTGTTTTATTTGTTAAACGTTTTTATGTGGTCCCAAAAGAAACAAGTCTAGTGGGGTTAAGTCTGGGCTTCGTGGTGGCGAAGGTATTGGGCCACAATGCTTATCCACCTTCCTGGAAAGCGAGTGTCAAGAGCCGCACGCACATGATTACTGTAATGAGGTGGGGCTTCATCTTGTTGGAAAACCACAAGCCCCTTTTCCGCCTTAATATCGTCCATAATGCGAAAGACGTTCTCTGTCAACATGTCATAGTATCGTCCCCGTTTATTGCTTGTCTTACAAAATGAAAGGACCAATCACACAATCTGCCATCAAACCGCACCAGACATTAAGTTTGGGAGAGCGAAGTTGATGCTGAATAACTTCATGTGAATGCTCTGCCCCAGAAGTCTGCAGTTATGACAATTAACTGTTCCACTGACATGAAATGTAGCGTCATCAGAAAAGAGAATATTTTTTTTAAATGACATCATCATCAATTCTGTGTAAAAATTCAGCAGCAAACGCATACCTTTCGATTTTATCAGTATGTTTAATTTCATGTAATAGTTGCAATTTGTAAGCGCGCAACTTAAGTCTTTTAAGCACAACATCAAACACAGTACCTTTAGGAACTCCTAATTGTAGACTACGTCTGGAAAATGACTTCTTCGGACTCCGAACACAAGAAACACGGATCTGTTCAACAACATCTTCAGAAGTTCTCAGTCTACCTGGTGATTTTGCTTTTAAAACACAACCGGTTTCCATGAAATACTTTAGCTAATAGTAGACAGTTTTTTGCTGTAGGTGATTCACCACCATAATGACGTCTAAAATTACGTTGCACTGTTATAACTAACTCAGTTTTCACAAGGCAAATAACACACTGCTCTTTCTGTTGCTGAGTACACATTGTTGCTGAGTAGCTCTGCACTGCACGCCTGTCTGGACTGAACTGAGGAAACCGAGGAAAAAAGAGCACTGGTGCCGTCTTATTATCAAGCAGACTTGCCAACTGCAGGGAAGCCAACGTGGAGAGTTGATGAATCAAACACCACAAATTAGAATAGTGTATGGTACTTTGTACATATTCTATTATACATTAAAACTACTAGGGAGTTATTTTTCAAGCACACTGTATATAATTTGACCAGCATCGTACATTTTATACTTGTGCACATACATAAAATAGAAAGAAAAAAATAATATGATTTTCGACACCACGTTTAATCTAACAGTTGTGCTTTAGAAGTTCTCCAGAAAGAACAGTTTAATAAATATCGTTGTACAGTATGTTTACAAAGTTAGGCCTGAAAAGTCTCGAAAAATATGGTCGTATTTTTAAAAATTTACAGCCCGAGACCGGCTCGGCCTCGAAGTTATACATGCTTTTTAGGCCCAAATCCGGACCGCGGGCTCAGCACGAGTCAGTGCGGACCTCTAACACACGACTCAACCTTGCTTAAAATTCATAAGATATGATTCTATAATTTATACAGGGTACTGGTTCATTTATAAAAATCAATACCACCTCAACTTTTTTTTAAAAATTATACTTTTCAATGTCCACTTAAGGTATGTTCTCTACGGCGCAAGCTGTTTCCCGAGAGTTCCCAACCCACGACAGGAATGTACGCATTACGGTTAGGACAATTTGTGATTGCGATGAACTTTAAATTACTGTAGAAACGCACGTGAATAACATATATAATAATCATTATGTTATTATTTTCTAAAACACAACTCCAAGAAAATAGCTCTATTTTCTCCTGATCATCCAGGGCAATTAAAATGATTTGAACTTGGTACAATGTGATGGTCAATCTTTACAATCACGCCTACGCAACATTGATCTAAGACAAGAACAAGAATTTAAAAAAAATGGATTAAAGATTGTGATATTGGCCTATAATTAGTTTTTGGATTAGAAGCCACAAAATTTTTGCAATGCTTCTACATCGAGTTTTCCTTTTTTTCTTACGGAATAAGCTCATCATACTAAGTTAAGTGATAGTTTGATTTGGCTACACTATATGTAACTCTCCAGATATATGGCGTACAATAAAATTTTTGATTGAAATATATTGAACTTTGAATCAAGGGCCCACAAAATCTTTGAATGGCCCCTTCATCGAGTTTTCGTATTTTCTACGGTATAAGCACATAATACTAAGACAAGTGATAGTTTGGGCTTGACTATACTTTATGTAGTTCTCCAAATATAAGGCGTACAAGAAACTTTTTGTCTGAAGTGTATTGGATGCTTTGGGTCAATTGAATCAGGAGCCACAAAATTTTGGAACGGCCCCTAAATCGAGATTCCTATTTTCTACGGAGTAAGCCCATCATTCTCAGTTAAGTGATAGTTTGGGTTTAGTCACACTACATGTAGTTCTCGAGATGTAAGGCTTACAAGAAAATTCTTGTTGCCCAATAATTAGTTACTGGATCAAGGGCCATAAAATGTTTGAACGAGTTCTAAATCGAGTCTTCATATTTTTCATGGAATAAGCTTATCATACGAGTTAAGTGATAGTTTTGGTTTGGTTACACCAAACCATGTAGTTCTTCAGATAGAAGGCGTACAAGAAAATGTTTGAACGGCCGCTAAATCGAGTTTTCGTATTTTCTACGGAATAAGCACATCATACTAAGTTAAGTGATAGCTTTAGTTTGGCTACATTATGTCATCGCTGCGCTTCGAAGAACCTCTATGTATTGAAGCCACAACTTTTCAGGAGAAGTAAAAAACATTCCGAACTTTTAAAAGTTTGCCAAATATACGCGGAAACACTTGAAAAATATAACAAAATTGGTTCTGCGTATATTATGCACTGGACATTGTTGTAGCTTGCTTCACGTAGAGATAATCTATCCACTGGGAGTTAGAAAAAAATAAAAAATTCCGTTTGATAAAAAATTGCATATACGAACTAAGAAGTGTTTCTCTACAAAAGACGTTTTCACAGTTTAGCCATTTACGTCACCAAACAAATTTGGTGGTTTAATACTTACAATTATGCCCGTATATATACAGAGTGTAACATAATTAATATAACAAAGTCAGGAGGTGATTCCTGACACCGAGATAAAAGGAAAAGTATACACGAACCTGTCTGTAAAAATGCCTCCTTTTGGCGCCTTGATTACCCGAAAAATTTGTCGGAAAATTGTAAAAACAACCATAACTCAAGAACAAAACGTCGGATCGAAGTCGGGTAAAAGGGAATATCTATTATCTTTAGATGTAGATTCCAATAGTGTACAATTTGATATAGTGCAGTGGCGGTGAAGGGGTAACCCCCCCAAAAAAACTGGAATATTCTTTGAGTATTTTCTCAAACGTTCAATGGGGGAAATGAACAACTATCAAGTACAAGATTTCAACAACCTAAAGTAAAGTACTTACTTTAGAAGTCGAGAATTAGAACACTTAGAATTCGAGAGGAAGAGAGATACTCATGCGTGATTGATCTGCTTTGTCTCAGTACAGAAAAAACTCTTGGAAGCAGATTTTAAATAAAATGAAGTTTTAACGTATCACAGTTAAAGTCTAATGGTGACGAATGACAAATGAAGGGCTTCCTGTCGAAGCTACGTGTGCGTGAAAATGAAAAAAATAACTTTGGTCCAGATTAAGTTAACAATGACTGTTCATAGGCGGTATGTAAAAGAAAACATAACATATTGTTTCCAAAAATGCAAAGATCATGTGTGATGAACGAATATACAAGGTATTCTCCACATGACACAGGGATTCCCCAATATTGCGTGAATACATATTGGGTAAAAGTGAGCTACACTAAAGGGTTTCCTCCTCGTAATATGTAATTCCGTGCAATAAGATACTTCTGTGCACAGAAGCAACAAAAATGGACGAAACACGAGTTGTTGTACACGTTACATAACGATACAAAGAAATGCGTTAGGCCAGTATGCTTGATTTAACCGTTATGTGAATATTTTTCCAGGGAAGCTTTCGATGAGCTTTTTCCCTCTCTTCGAGTTGGCAAACCACCCCTTTACCCCTGAGCTAAGAAAAACTACATTACTATTGTGAATATTTCAAAATAGCGTCCTAGTGTAGCCAACTTACATTTTGATTTTGTCATTGTTGGAGAAATTTTCTAGAAGAAATCTCGTTGGAATTCCATCCCAACTTGGGGGAAAATCTTTTTTCGACTTTCTAATGTACCCTGGAGCTGGATGGAATATCTACACGGAGGGAATAGAATGTGGCACTTTTGCTTACTGTAGTAGCACGTATGTAGCTCACAGTACTTTCACTAAGGGCATAAAGCTTGGTCGCACACTATAGAACTTTCGTCCCTTGTATGCCAATTGCTAGTGGATCTCAGAAGTCTGTCTTGCAATTTTGTTGTTTATCGGCATCAATCAGCGTATCTGCGTTGTACACTGACTGAGCAAAACTCACGGGATACCTACCTAATATCTGGTCGGGTCCCTTCTGGACCTGTGGACCGCACCGATACGGCGTGGAAGAGAGTCTTTAAGTCCCTGGTACATGTCCGGAGACAGTGACACCACCATCTGCAGAAAGCCAACTAATTGTGGCCTGTTCATTGGTTAAGGATCCAAGGCCCGGAGCCTGAGTTCTAGGGCATCCGAGATATGATCAAAGGGGTTCATATCAGGGCTTCTGGGTGGCCCGTTCAGTCGTTGGATCTCACCTGCATGCTCGTTGAACCATTCAAGGACGATATTGGCGCGAGGCGACACCGCGTTTTTCTGTTGAAAGATCGCAATGTCATCAGGGTGTTCAAACATCACAAACGTGTGGAGATGGTCAACGAGCAGCTGATGTTACCGCGGACCAGTTAATGTGTCTTCCGGAAAAACCAGGGGCCCATTCCATGTCAGGAAAGTGCATCCCATGCCATGACTGATACCTCACCGGTCTTGACCACTCCCTCTTGGCATGAGGGATCCGTCGCTTTATGTGGTTTGTGCCGCACACGGTGCCTCCCGTTGGCTTGGTGCAGTTGATAACGTGACTCGTCGGAGCATATGACGTTACACCACTGTTGGAATGTCCATCCGTGGTGATTGGTGTCAAATGCATGCCGGAGTGTCTGACGACGCTGGGTTAGCAGTGGAACACGTGTAGAGCGACGTCTCCCATACTCGAGGACACGTATGTTCCGACGTATTCTACACTGAGAGACGTTTCTACTACGGCCAGTGTTGAATTGGGCCATGATTTGTTGTACAATTGCTCTCCTGTCTCTGTTGACTACTCGTCCCTGGTGTCGCCGGTCTCAGTTACTGAGGGCCTCTGGACGCCCGGTATGATGTCTGTTGTAGACTGTGACACTTTCATTCATCCATTCGGGAACACACTCGATTGGTTGAACTTGGGAATCCGAATTCCTGTACCACCTCGGAAATCGAACGTCCCGTGCGTGAGCATTCACCGCAATGCCGCGTTCGAATGCTGTCAACTATCGACGATGTTGCATTTTACTGGATCACTCACACAGCCAGTTCCCACAACGTCTTACACACAACTGAAACCGTCCCGGAGCTCTGCTGGTGGCGTTGAGCACACATATGGTGTCCATCCGCAATTCAGTGACCTGCTATTCCATGAGTTTTGCTCAATCAGTTTAGTAGACATCTGCACAACTTGTGAGTGATATAAACAGTCCGATGTTCTGGTGTTAAGTGCGGAATTGGTGTATGACAGGATAGAAGTTGTTGCCTTCAACGGTAAAGGGTTGTGTCAAGGTCGTATAAAATGTAGGCGTTGGTGTTTAAGAAGAATTGACCGTGTTAATTTGTACGTGAGTGCACAATTGCAAATTACCCTGTCCAGGAGCTGTCACATATGCACCTCATTTATGGCGAGGCAAAGAGAAATAGCCTAGAGCCGAGGAGTTCAAAGGAGGGAAACTTTCCCTATATTTTTCCACTTCTCTATATTCGCCTTCGAGAGATAGAGTCTCTTCTATATTCCCTACGTGAAGTCGGAGGATATCGCGCCTTGTTGACAGTTGAATTTGATGACAACTTCTCGGGAATGATCAAATACCGTGCTGAAACTAGCCTTAACCATGTCTAGAGCGTAAAAATCCACATGCAGCTCTAGTGAACGGTTAGCAACAGAGATTGAATCTAACTGAGTGGTGCGGTATGGTGGATGATTTCGTCGTAGGACCTTATTTATCACCGACTCGCCTGTGTGGGAGTAAGTATCTTATATACTTTTACGTAATACTCTCCCAAAATTGTTAGAATGCGTGTCCTTGAACACAAGACAGCAGATGTGATCGCAGCATGACACTGCACCTGAACACTTTGACAATAATATGCAGACCTACCTAAATGAAACATTCCCAGATCGTTCTATTGGGAGGGAAGGACCTGTGTTATCACCACCTATCTCACCCTATCTTACGCCCCTTGATTTCTTTTTGTGGGTCAGATTTGTCGTGGGATATCCAGGTTCGATTCCCGGCGGAAGCTCCTGTGGTTCGGATTCCACGTTAATCAGTAGGTCCACGTCTCATATACGCTCGCTGCTGAACGGGATGTTAAACTCAAAACCAACTCAATTCTTTTTTGGGGATTCTGAAACTCATTTTGTATTCAACACCAGCCACGACAGTCGAAGAACTTGTTGTTGGAATTAATATAGTTGCGGCTATCATCTCCGAAATGTCAGGTATATTTGACCGCACATGGAAAAATTTTCTTCGCTGATGTCATCTTTGCAATGCGGTCAACGGTCGACAATATCAGACTTTGAACTGTTATACTTCACAGCTGCTTCGTGTACACATACTGCATTGCACAAATACTGTACAAGGTATCTCTAAGAATTTTACAGTAACCTTACTTTGTACGAAACAATAAATCGGTAGTGAGACATTGTATTTCTTTGTATAATTTTGCATCATGCGCAACAACTTATGTTTCGTCGAGTTTCATTACTTCTGTGTTCAGAATTATTTTCCACGAAATTATGTATTACGAGAGGATATCATTTAATGCAGCTTACTTTAGCCCAAATTGCACTCACATAATTTGTGGGAATCACTGTAGTCATGTAAACAATCCCTTGTACTCTCGTTCATCATTCAGGATATTTCCCGCCTGCCTTATGCAATATCGTTATAAACCTAATCTGGATCAAAGATATTTTTTCCATTTTCACACACTCTTAACTTGGAGAAGAAGCCGTCCATTTATGATCCATTATCATTAGCCTAGAAGATATAACTATGATACGTTAAATACTTCGTTTTATTTTAATTCTTCTTCCGAGAGTTTGTTCTGTGCAGAGACAAAATAGATCAATCACACATGAGTATCTCTCTTTCTATCGAATTAAAATACAAGGAAAATCTCACGTGGTATTCTCATATGGACAGCACGTATGCTTGTTAATTGCTGGCCATTAATAACATGATATTTAAATGAAAAGTAAAACTTAACACTTCCTAATGAATTAACATTTATAACGGAGGTTTGGGTACAAGGCCTTGGTGTGTGTGGCTGGGAAACCCTTTCTTTGAGGTGTATTGTCCAATTACCGCCAGTCCCTTCCTCAACTATGACATTCCAGATTATTAAGTGCGAGAAACTATCATACATCTTTATGGAAACGAGATTCGAACCATGTAACTACTGTTCGTAAAGGCAAAAATGCTCAGCTATATTTTTCTTTATGCGAGTTTGGTTTAGAATGCCATCATGGGAAAGAGAACATCATGGGTTCCAATGACGGAAATAAATTTCGTTTTTCCAGGATTGGGACACATTGAATAATAATTAAACCTATTATTCCCATGAGGTAAATTTTTCATAAAATAACGGGTTTTACTCTTAGTATAGTTTCGAATAACCTCTACAGACGGAAATCACACGTTAACATTAAAGTTTCCAAAATAGACCTAATGCTAGGCTTAAAAACAAATTATTACATTGCGCAAAGTATTTGCATAAAAATATTTTAACTGCAAGTCTAAATCAACTTATTAAATACATGTACACAACCTGAACATACACGCATGAATGAGACAACCAACTTATAAGCAATTATGGAACTTTTTATAGTTTATATAAAACAATAAAAATATATATTATAGATATTGAATTTTATTGGAACAAATAATACATGAACACAAAATTTTATTATTGAAATAGAATTTTGAGTTTAATAGCACTGCATTAACACTACACTCTAACATAATAGTTATTTATAATATTTGATGTATGGCCCTTTGTACGTTTGACGCGGTCGATGACGGATTTACGCGCAGGAGGTATGTTTGGAATTTTTACATGGAATGGGAAATTATTTGAAATTATGAACATTTTCTTCTTGGTAGATTCCAACAGAATCTGGCCTTTTATAATTCAACCTTGTTCAATATTGCACAGTTTCTTCTGTGATACGCAGAATATCATTGTCACTGATTAAACTGCAAATTCCAAAGTTTCGCACTTATATCATTATTTATTACGACTTTCAGTCATTACTATATATTACTGTTATTTTTTACATTTTTCAACAGTTTTTTGACGATTTTTTCGAAAACTAAATGCAGTTCTTTTCGTAATGACACAATAAATGTTATCTTTAACCCATGATGGCGACGAATCCTTCTTGCTGCGTAGAGTCATTTTAGTTCGAACAAAGACTAGTGGAGTAATAAAGTGCTTTTTCAGTAACGTATCCTATAAGAATATGTACTTTTAGAGGTAATAAAGATATTACTTTCACAAATAAAATAACGTTATTTTTACTAATTTGTGTAGTTGATTTTGACATGTTTTACTGAATCAAATACTAATTATTACAGAAAATCAGCTACATTATTAAAACTGTTTTTACACTAACAAGAACATTTTGTTGGCAGGTGGATGGCAAGGAGACTTCGAGGCATACCATCACCAAAATTAGGACTACAAATTGCACAAACGTCCTGCTAAGTAGAAGCATCCATAAAGTAGCACAAAGAGATGAACGGAATTACGTTTTTATTAAACTTGAAGTCCGTTGAACAAAAGTTTATTCTAGTACCATTAATTCCTTTATACATTCATTTGTACAAAATTCGAAAATATGACGTGATTGAATGGAAACATTGTGTTTAGTGTTGTTTAATTACTGTTTGTAGAACACAGAATACAGTGTGTGGTTATTACTTTAACCAACAGATACAATTAAATGTAATATATGTACATCAATAACATAAACTCCACGAAAATAGATGTGCTACATTATCAATCTAGATTATCCAAACAATAGAAAAATGTTTTCTTTTAACTTTTAGAAAAAGGTTTATAATATGTGAGGAATTTTCCATACACACAGCAATAATATATGAGAAACGTTTTGTACACTCAACACTAATATTTCATTTTCACACATTAATTAGTAAATACAAGCATGCCATGCGAGATAAAAACGTGTGTTCCTTCCAAGCAGTAATATTAACAAAGTTCACGAAATACTGTAGGTACTGTTTTTCTTATTAAATAAGTTTAAATTTCTGAGGTAACGTAATGAACATTTTCGATGCACAAAATCTAATATTCCATATGAAGCGTATTTTTATAAGATCCTTCCGACAATTCTGGTAAAGCGAAACGTTAACATAAATAATGTTTTTTAACTACTTACATGAAACAGAAAATAAAGGTTACATATGTTATTTAATTTTACTAGGCCTTTATTTCCTTCAGTTACGTTCCAACGGTTAACAACCTAGTAGGTAAGTTGGAGTATAACATAGTTGCATTAACTATTTCAGTAAATATGGTTACTGCCACACCGTTATTTAGGTATGTCACATCGGGAAAACGTTGTTATTTACTTACTTCTAGCGTCGATCTGAGTACATTTGCTTTAGATAACTGCTGTATATAGGATTTGGAAAGTAGTCAGTAAATGATGTATTCGGTCTATAGATTTTTTGCAGTGAGTAGGTTTTCCTCCCTGCTGGGCTCGATGATGAGAGTCCCGAATGCAGGACCTCAATTTCCATATGATTTTCTCAATTTACAGCAAACAAAAATTGGTCTAACAATGAAAAAGTAAAATATTTCCACAACACTCATCAAACTGGCTCCTATGAAGAAACTGAAAACTCCTCCAATCGAAACTGTAATGACAGAGTGTAAAACACATTTATGAAGCAGAATAATTTATTATATATCTTGTGTAGCTTACCTAATATTGCTTTACATTGTTTCCATATTTTCAAATATAATGAAACTAATAGACTAGTAATAGTGGCAAGCGTAAGAAATTAACAATACATCACAAAACAGATTAGTAGTTAAGTTTCTAATAATGTCTTAAGATCACGTTAAAGGCAGCAATACAAAAATTCACTGTATTTACTTACACCTTATAAAAAATTAAATAACATTATTTCCTTCGTTTAAACAAGATCAAAGTGCCTTTCTGCAATGTATGTAGTTTTTGTAGTTTATTTGGGAATCAAGGAAATAAAATTATGTTTGAAACATAAACGTAACTAATAAGGAGTTATTGCTCCGTACTTTCTCAGATGTTGTGTAGAACCTTCAGTAAAGACTGATGCATAGTAAGAATATTAAAATAAATAAACAATGGAACATTCCTACCAGAAGTTAGTAGGATATGATGTAACCTTCTATTGATATCTTCCAAACACCTATTTAACTAATCTTATTAGACTTATCGATGTAAAACCACATATGATTATTTAAAAAGTGTATGCTGCTTAAGACATATCAAGACTACATGATCTTAAATCAACTTTGGTAGAATTTGTGCTGAAACAAAAATAAGACAAGAAATTATAAAGAATATTCTTGTAATATATGCATTACATAAGAGTATTGAAGCTGTAGAGAGTACCGCTTATAGAAATTACTAGCACATACCAACCAACCGAATACCCTTTATAAATACGTAGAGTGCCCCCATTATAATGTCCAATCACCATAACTTTGAAACAAGAAGGTGACAGAGGCGAAACTTTCCATGTAGCAACTACACGAAAGGGGGACACTTTCCTAGGTATTGGATTATATCATCAGATGAATAGTATTGCGAACGCAATGTAAAAAAAGAAAAGAACGAAATGAGCTTAATTGGGCTTCATAATTGTAACCAACAATGAAACGAAGTATAATAAATGGCACTCGCAGATCAGATAACAAATCTTTCGAGAAATAATGTTAGATATATGTGTCAAATTAAAAGCCATTCGCACATAGAGGAAATGAAGTACTAACTAGATGAACTGTTTGACTCTAAGTTTAGAAGGAGCTCCTCCGTGGCTAAGCGATTAGCGTACACACCTTTGGCGTGTGAGACCCGGGTTCGATTCCCAGCAGGAACTCACGTGGTTCGGATTCCACGTTAATCGGTAGGTCCACGTCTTATATAGCCTCTCTGCTGAAAGGGGCGTTATATTCAAAATCAACTCAACTACAAGTTTAGAAGGGTTATTTCAATAGTGTTGCTACAACAAAAAAGAGGTAATTTGAGTACCGAAATGGTGCAATAGCTCTGATATGGTCACTACTACATTAGGGATTAAAATTTGTAGATTACGTAAGTAAGTTATAAAGTACATTATTAGGTTTACGTGAGAAGAATGAGTCAAGTACTTACAGAGATATTCGGTATATTTAAAAAGCTGAGACATTGCGTTACAAAAGAAGGCAACACTGTCTGAAAGTTCCTTGTTTTTCGTCACATTTGGAGAAGTCGTGAAATAAGAGTTAAAAAGAAATATAAACATTGATGAATTGACATGTAATGAAATTTAACCCTTTTTAGTTTTTAAGCTACTAATTAAAAGTAATGGTGTGGATACAAATGATTCTTGAGCCAGTTATGTGAATTCACATTAAACAAGATGATACAAAATATTTAAGGCAGTTAACTAATACCTACTTTGGTGATGTGAATATACTTATTCTATTGCAACTATGGGAGAGTAATATCGAAGCAATTCAATGCTATCTACTGCTCAAAACTCGAATAAATGAAATAAACAACAGAAAAGAAGCAATCCAATAGGGTGATTTGCTTACCCAGTTGTCTGGCCAAGTGGTGACCGGTGATTGGAGAGGAGCGGATTTAACCTAGAAAAGTACTCATTTCCTTTTCTTGCTAACACAGTTCTATGGTTGTCATTCCCAAGCACTATTCAATAAATTCTACATACAAGAGAGTAATGTGCATATAATAGAAAAAGATGCAAGAAATCATTATAGCTGCCATTGCGATTATCGCGAACAAAATAAAAAAAATCATGATGTTCAAGCAAACCATTACGGAATATAGCCATAAGTCTCTCTTACTATAGCTCATAGGTTACTATGCGAACACTCACTAAGGAACTTAAGAGTTTTGAAGTTATTTGCCATAACTGAGTAATTTTATATTCATTCTCATTTTGTTACGATATTGTAAATCCCTGCATAGGCTGGTTCACGACTTGTATAACCGCCAATGAAATAAGTATTACTCTGGATATACATAGTAATTTCCACCTTAAATTCTGTACCTTTTATATTTTAATTTTGCCTGCAGCTCGTAAAATTTTTATATATCTTCTTCTGTATCTGCCAACTCCTTTATTGAATGTATTTTTACAATTAATCTAAGTTAATTATTGTTATGTTAATAGTGCTACATTGCATTTTATGTGCATGCCGAGTTAATATTTTAATCCCTTATTTACTACTGTTTCTTATAAATTTCAACGTAAACAGATTGACCCAAATGCAAAATGCAATGGGGAATTGTAAGACTGTTAACACTAATATAACACTAATGTATTATTTAACAAGGCGTGATACGCTCTAATTATTATAATGTATTTCTGAAGAGCTTGCGAAAAATTTTTCATCACGTGTGTTTTTTTCCTCTTATTCTGGAGCATAAAATATATGTTGTTAGTGTAGGAGAGATCGGCCTTGCTTAACTATGCAAGTTATAAATCGTTAGACTCCATCCATTACACTTCAACAAACGTGAAAAGTATGTGAAATGATTATTAATACGAGTACCAAAGAAATCATACGCAGTAACTAGGTCGTAGTTAACGCATGTCTTAAAATATTTTATAGGCAACCATTCCGTAGTGGATCTCGTTTATGTAATACGAAATTTGCGTTTTAGTTTGAGGTACTTGGCATGCAATTATAATTATTTATTGCACTGTATGCGTTGGTCTGCGATACGCAAATTTTGCCAAGTCTGTTTTTGCGAAATTAAGCTTATAGATTATCATTTACCCTGTGTACATTGCTATGGTACCGATAGTTCTGAATGATAGAACTTAGTGTGTATGCGTGCCTTTACGGCTAACGTTGCGTCCTCACAACTGTTGGGAATATTGTGTTGCTATTTGTAGTACTTATACCTGATCGCAAACTACATAACGGTTTGCGTCAACAAGAAACGTAAATAAGCGTTTCGTTTTGCGATAATATGCATTCCAGTTGAATTGATATAAACATGTATTATGTTGCGTTACGTTTTGAACTTTTGCAAAGCGAGGTATGGAATTTAGTAACTGGATTTCATTTACCCAACCACCTTTGTGCCAGACTGCACATTATTTGACATAAAGATAATGTACAACATTATGAGCAATTCCATGCCAAGGAAAATAGGGAGTTTTCTGACAGAGTAAGCAACTTTTACAGCGCAGAATTCTCAGGTTTTACAAGATACCGAACATATCTGTAAGTACTTGATTTATCCCTCTCGCATGAACGTGACAATGTTCTTTATAACGCACTAACTTCCTTTATATATTTAAAGTCATAATGTACTCGCGATATTTTTCAAATTAATGCACCATTTCCAAACAGAACATTAATATTTTCAGTTGTGGTAACAATGCTTACTGACTCTTGTAAACCTGGCACGGAAAACTTTCTTTCTAATATTTAATTTAACGTGCACAAATAGTAAGTACTTCATTCCCTGTGTGCACAAAAGGCGTTCCACGATTCGACTTCAAGACTTATCACGAAAAGGTGCATCCTGTCTATATTGAATGAGGCATATGATTTAATGAAGTCGAGGGACTGTCCTCTGGGAAACTAAAACTATAGACCGAATTTTGTTCTTCAAAACACGCGTTTTAGAATAGTTTTAATTTTTCCTATTGTGACTATCACACCCTGGAATGTGTCAGTAAGATGTACTGCTTTCTTCAAATTTAAATATGTAATTTACGTATGAATAACGTAGCAATGTTAGGCATCTGTAACATATTTTCATGCAATAACTTTGTTTCGTTGCATATAGTTTTTTCTCTTTGGGTTTTCTTGAGAGAAAAAAGTTAGTATCTAATATTTCCTTACAATTTTATGCAAAAGTAATTGTGAAATGTAGACGAAATAAGAGGAAAATGGAAATCAATAGCGATTTTCATCTCCTACCAACATAGTACTGAAAAGTCCTTTTATGCTTATTAACTCAGGATTTTAGATCTAGATTAAATAAAATGAAAACTTTAAATTTTACGTCCCACGTTTATGCCGGTTAGACTAAAGGAGACAGTGATGATGAGAAATGAAGAAAATGGTGGGAAAGGAGAAGAAGGAAATGTTTTACTACGTCGAACATTTTTATCTGTGGTCCTTTTTTCTCTTCTTCTTTCTCCTTTTCTCTCTCTTTCTCACTTCTGTGCCCCTAACAGATATCTATTTGTTTTAATTTTTCATTGAGATGTGTTTAAGTTTCTCCCTACATTAATTATGAATCTCGTTTAGTTTCATTTATATTCTTTCACTTTATTTATACTAATACATGTATATTTTGAAAATATTATTGTGCTTATGTTGTTGATTTTAATACGGGAGAAAGGAAACGAAAAGAGAAAGGGGTGGTCTTTTTACCAGACACGATTATGGGATAAGAAGGGGTATATTGGATGTTCTAGCTGCACGGTGTTAGCTGTGTTAGCTTTTGTGTATAAGTTAAATAAATCAAAATGAATAGAATCAACCACAAGTGTTTTTGTAATGAAGAAATAACAACATGAAATGTGAAATGTCTTAAAATACTGTTGAGATTTGAGACTCGACAAACTGCACATTTTCGGGTACCCATTACCTTCAAACATACAGTAGCCACAATTATCCGGAGATAGGATTTTCATATTTAAAAGAATGACATTCTCAAGAAAATGCAGAAGTATTTTAGTCTGAGACAAAGGAATGAATGAAATCTTTTACTTCTACTTCTATTAGTCATGTAGATCTGAGTCTGTGGAAAAGTGCTGATAGGAATAAGGACAATGAATTATGAATATTTTGTAGAATATTCCACTCTGATATCACAGGAGTTTCATCTGGCGGTTTACTTAGTTCTGAAAAAGTATATAGTATACTGCTATACTATGTAAAATACCTGTACTGCCCCTGATTTGTGATGACAATCAGAATCAGAAGTAAAAGTAAAATTACAGTAATGGATTTTTATTAAGAGCTTTCAATTAATGGGGAAGTATAACTAGTTTTATTTTAACATTTTTTGCCTTAAAATGCTTGTCCACGTTCATCCTCTTCCACTTTGTGTAGAGAAACGGAAGAACATAATTAGATTTTGATGGTTGATTCTAGCATATATCAAGCATAATTTATCGGATCTAGGCCTCTACGATATGTCGATATATCGATATCGTCGATATCGATATTAACGCATACCAACGTTCGATATCGTAAATATATCGACCTCAATATATCATCATCCTAAATTCTCGATATCGATCTTCGGAGAGGCGAGGTATATGGAGTCCATAAGACTTGCGATAGGTGAAGAAAAAAAAATAGTTTTACGATAATGTCTTCTAATGACAATTGAAGACTTTGGCGCAAAAAACCGTAAAGTCTAAAAATTGAAAGTGTAAACGAGATATTTTCACAAAGTGTTCCATACATCCGTTTCCTTTCAAACATAGCACACATATACTAGGCCAAAAATAAATCTACGAGTATTTTTTGTTTCTTTCGGAAAATAGATTAAGGGGCAAATGGTCCCTTTTCAAAACGGGATCCCCTTGATTTGAAGGACAACATTAAAGAAGCGAAACTCTGCCGATACATATATGACTTCGAAGTATAAAATATGGGTTTGCGAGAAAAGGGTTGCAGAGTCAATGCGTCTTTGAAATGCCAAAGACCCCGCATAATCCTGACGAAAATTGGATTTTAGTGGAACTGCTTGAAACCGTGCTATGTTGTAAATATGGTGTACCTGAGAAGAAGTCTCAATGGGCACAATCACAAATCACTGACCATTTTGCAACTACAGGGCCACATTTTGGCTAACAGCAAAAGCTAACGTTATTTTGGATTTCGGTGGAATTGCTTGAAACCTGATATGTTGTAGTTATTGTAATCGTAAGAGAGAGATTCAATTTGTACAACCATTAATTACTGACCGTTTTGCCACTACAGAATCACTTTTCTATAAGTGCTGAAGGTAACGGTATTTTGGATTTCGGTGGAATAGCTTGAATCCGTGATATGTTGTGGATATTTGATCGTGACATGGAGATACAATTTGCACAACCATTAATCACTGACCGTTTGGCCACTAGAGGATCACTTTTTTTAAAGGAGCTGAGGGTAACGGTATTTTGGATTTCGGTGGAATTGCTTGAAACCGTGATATGATCTAGATACCGTTATCCTGAAAAGGTCTCACCAGGCGCAGCCGCCAATGAATGACTGTTTAACAACTGTTTTTTTATTTTTTAATTAGAACAAATGGTAACGATACTCTGGATTTCGGTGCAATTGCTTAAAACTGTGATATGTTGTAGATATAGGGATCCTGAGAAAAACTCTCAATGGATACAACCACAATCATTCGATAAATACGGGGCCACATGTTTCAAAACAGCAGAAGGTAAGGGCACTCTGTAATTTTCGTAGAACTGTATGAAACTCTGAAAAGAAGTAACCCAAAACCCGGAAAAGGGATGGGCAGAGTAGCGACAAACACTATTTAAGAATAGAAAAATTCAGATATTTTTTTCTTGCGGGACAAAGAAAAACCCTGGAAAGCCGTAGACAATTTTTCTCAGGATAACGACATCTACAGCATATCAAAGTTTCATTCTTTTACATCGAAATCAAAATATCGTTATACCAACCTGCTTTAAAAAACTTTATCCGTAGTGGCCAAACGCTCATAATTTGATGATTGTGTCCAATAATACTTTTCTCGTGATGAAATCATCATCATATCTTAGCTTTACTCAACCATACTTAAATTCAGAAATCGATTTTCTCGGTTGAATTCAGGAAAGTGGCCCTGCAGTGACCAAACGATTAATGATTTGTGGATGTGTCAATTGATAGTTATTCTCAGGGTGACAATATCAACAACACATCACGATTTCTGTCATTGTGACCGAAACTAGAATATCGCTATCTTCGACTCGGCTGTTTTCATAAAAGATGTTTCGTAGTGACCAAACGGTCAGTGATTGGTGGATGTGCGAATTAAGACCTTTCTCAGAATCACAATATCTATAACATATCAAAGTTCCAGTCATTTTTTAAAGCCAGGAACTTTATAATGTTAAGATCTTTTACTACGTCGAACATTATTATCTGTGGTCCCTTTTCTTTCTCTTCTCTCTACTCTTCTCCCACTGTCTCACTTCTGTACATCTATCAGATATCTCTTCGTTTTAACATTTCATTGAGAAGTGTTTTACTTTCAGCCTACATTAATTATGAATCTCGTTTCGTGTCATTTTTATTCTTTCAATTTATTGATACTACTACATGTATATTTTGAATTAGAATTGTGCTCATGTTGTAGTTGATTTTATTACGGGAGAAGTGAAAGGAGAAGATAGAGGGATTGTCTTTTAGCAGACAGGATTATGGGATAAGAAGGGGTATATTGGATGCTCTAGCTGCACGGTGTTAGCTGCCACACTATTTTTTGGTGTGTATAACTTCAATATTTCACCATGAATAGTATCAACCAATGGTGTTTTTGTAATAAAGAAATAACACAATGAAATGAGAAAACTTTTTTAAGAAACTGTGAGATTTGAGAGTCGTCAAACGTAACACTTTCGGGTACCGATTACCTTCAAATATCCAGTAGCCACAATTATTTCGAGATAGAGAGCTTATGTTTAAAAGAATGGCATTCTCAGGATAACGCAGAAAACGTTTAGTCTGAGAGAAAGGAAGAAATGAATATTTCGTTTCTAGTTCTTTTAATCTTTTATTATCTGTCAGGAAAGTAAGTGTACACCTATTCTTCGAGTCTGGCATTCCTGTGCTCCATCCACGAGAGTATGAGAACTAAATCAATCAATTGTTTACTCAGGAGCAAGGAAAAAAATCTGCTCTGAATAAGACATTGCAGAGAGGCACAAGCTGTGAATACAATTATTGCATAGTATAAATAAAGGACGACACGGAAAGAGAAAGCCAGAAACAGCTGCTAAACGGAGAAAAAAGAGTGAAAATTGTTGAAGTGGGAACATAAACACAAATAGAATAAATACACCTCATCAAGTATCAAAGTTTCAGTCATTATACAGAAATCCAGGACATCACCATTTTCGGATAATTTCAAAAACTGGCCTCATAGTGGCCAAACTGTCAGTGATTAATGGTTGTGCCCATTTAGACTTTTTTACAGACTCACAATATCTACAGCATATCGGAGTTTCACTCATTTATACCGAAATCAAGAACATCATCTATTTCGGTTACAGTCAAAAAAGTAGCCTCGTAGTAGCCAAACGGTCAGTCATTAGTGGTTATGCTCATTAGGACCTTTTCTCAGAATCACAATATCTACAACATATCAAAATTTCAGTCATTTTACCGAAATCCAGGCCATCACCATTTTCGGTTACTTTCAAAAACTGGCCTCGTAGTGCCCAAACTGTCAGTGATTATTAGTTGTGACCATTAAGAGGTTTTCCCAGAGTCACAATGTCTACAGCATATCAGAGTTTCAGTCATTTTACCGAAGTCCAGGCCATCACCATTTTTAGCTATTTTCAAAAAGTGGCCTCGTAGTGGCCAAACGTCAGTCATTAGTCGTTATGCCCATTAGGACTTTTCTCAGAATCACAATATCTACAACATATCACAGTTTCAGTCATTTTTACCTAAATCCCGAACATGACGATTTTCGGTTGCTTTCAAAAATGTGAGCTCGCAGTGCCAACCGGTTAGCGATTAGTGCATGCGCCTTTTGAGAGCTTTCTCGGAATTAGATATCTACAAAATATCACTTTTTCAGTCATTTTCACCGAAATCCAGACCATGTATATTTACGGTTACTTTCAAGTAAGTGCCCTTCTAGTGGCTAAATGGACAGTCATAAGCGGTTGTGACCATTAAGACGTTTTCTCAGAGTCACAATATCGACAACATATCACGGTTTGTCATTATTGGTATTAGGATGTCAACTTTCAAAAATTTGGGTTGGTCTTTTGCCTCTGAAACCGATTTTCCGCAGAAAATAGAAAACACCTACTCAATAATTGTGTGTGTCGTATCTACATGCCAAATTTAATCAAAATTTTAGTAGTAAACTTCGGATGTGTTACTTGTGTGTACCTTCTCTTATGAACACCCCCAAAAAATACATAACAAAATCAAAGTTATTGCGGTAAAATGCATGTTACAGTAAGTTACTGTACTTTGATTGGAGAATCTTTTTCGAGTCAAGTCAAGTTTTAAATAAAACTTGCTCCACTTTGCCTCTGCCATTCCTAGAAAACAGGATCAAATGCGTCAGGTGCAGACACGAACTAAATGTCTTCAAAGTCTGCTACACAAGAGCAGGGGCGAAACCAGGTGGTGATCAGGACGATTGGCCACCAAAAGGGGAATCTTTCTTATTTTATATATAAAACCATTGCAGAGTTTAGAGCTCGTAAAAGTAGTTCTAAGTAGCAGTATTACAAACCACCGACCCCCAGAAGTCCATCGTAGATCCGCCTCTGAACAAGAGTATGGTTGAGTAAACACCCATTATTCACATTCAGTTTACATATCTCAACAAATAAACAATATTTTCATTCACTTCCATCTACTACGGCATTCTGCTGAACTGTAATGACTTTTTATGTTTAAAGATAATCATTGATTTTTCAATAACTGTAAATGATTAAGTTCAATAATTCACCATGAATAGAGTCAACTAGAAGTTTTTTTTTTGTAACGAAGATACAACAACATCTTCTATCTCTTCATAAACTGTCCAGGGTTGAGAGTCGACAAACTTTACTCTTTCCTTTACCGATTACCTCTAAACCGCGGTAGCAAGAATTAGCCCAGCATAGGGGACTTACGTTAAGAAAACGAAAATCTCAGGAAAATCCAGAAGTATATTCGTTTGAGAGAAAATGGAATGAAATCTCTACCTTGTAGTTCTGTTAGTCTTGTAGCTTTTAGTCCGTATCAAAGTACTGATTGAAATATGGCCAATGAATTATGACTATTTTGTAGAACATTAAACTTTCATAGCGCAGGAAATTCAACTTTCGGCTTGTTTGGTTGTGAGAAGTTAATTGTGTATTGGGATACTATATAAAGTATGTGTAGTGTCGCTGACTTTTTGATGACAATCAGAAACAGAAGTAAAATGTAAATTACATTAATAGTTTTGTGTTAATAGTTTTGTAATCAAGGGGAAACGGAAAACCTACTTTTATCTTAACATTTTTTTTCCTTAAAATTTCTATTCGGGTTCAAACCCTTCCCATCATTGTATACGGAAATGAATAATTTATTCAGAATTTGGTTGTTGATTCTAGAATATTTCAAGCATCACTTCTCGGACCTAGGCCTTTGATATGTCGATACATCGCATTCGTCGGTATCTATATTATCATACATCAACATTCGATATCCCAAATACTATGGGCATGAACATATGATTCTAAATTTTCGATATCGATTTTCGGGGGCGGGGAGGGCGGCGAGGTATAAGGGCCCACTAAGACGGATGAAGAAATTAAACTTAGTTTTAACAATATTGTTTTTTAATCATAATATCATTATTACCACAAATTGCAATGTAAATACACCCATTTCCAAATTTTCAATATTATATGGTATAATTCCTAGGCGTCAGAACTTTCCTGTTCCCTGAAAAATGAAAAAATAAATCACCTGCAAAACCAACTGCTTCGAACTTTGACTAGAATTTACAATAAGAAAGTTTTTCGTCTCTCTCTCTTGGAGATTTCCACCCCTTTTGGCCTTTGGGACCGCTCATTGACAAAACGTACAGACATGATTGCTATAGGCAGAGTCAGAGATTTTGAAAAGGAAACGACTTTTTAATAATAATAATAATAATAATAATTATTATTATTATTATTATTATTATTATTATTATTATTATTATTATTATTATTATTATTATTATTATTATTATTATAAAAGGGTTTACAACTAGGATCCCATTTCCTTATCTCACATGGGAGAGCCGCAAGTCTGCTACGCCACTGGTGTCCCCTATTCTGTGCTTGTCTCTTTTTCGTTTCTTGTAGCAATTTGTTTATGCGCTGCTAGGCTTCTATATGAAACCTTTAGCCTATATTATATAAATTCTTCTTTTTATGAGTTTCTTTTCTATGTTTCTTGAACTGCTTAATTAAGTTATTTTGTAACTTGTGATGTCATCCAACTCCGTCACAATAATAAAATTGTCATTCTTAACAATTCGTTTTATTCTCTAATTTCCGGTTTGCCACACTGATATATTTTTGACAAAATTGAGGTTTGGTCCAACACGATTCGAATTTGCAACCAACCCTACCGCCGAGCTTTCTGGTTTGCCTGCTATCACAGAAAAAGGAGAATTGCAGGTAGTCATGCACTTTTGGAGTCATGTATACAATGTAATTTATTTTTAAAGAGTGGTCTTTGGATTTTTTCCTAAATCGTTTTGATAAAAATAAAATGTGTTTATATTATTTGCTACTAGTCCCATTGAAATAGGTTTCTGATCATTCAACCTCTTAATAAAGTAGTTGACAACAAATTTACTTTCTTCGTTCTATTAGCTAAATTAGATTCTAAATGTATATAAATTGGTGATATGATTGAGTAGGGTGTTAAGAAACCGTTTGTTTGCCTTGCATGTCGCTTAAAAATTATTAGGTTTGACTGCGAAGTAAACTAGAGTGGTTCTTCAGCTATTCGAAGTTAATCTTTGCATCACGGTAATGCGAATTTAATAACATCTGACAGAAATGAAGAAGATCAACCAGTTGTTAATCCAATGGTGGATATGGGTTTATTTGGAATGCGAAGGATGCTGAACAAGATTTTGTCACTTTTCCTGAAGATCGTCCAAATTATGGTACTTCTTCGAATACATCGGATAACAAAAATAAGTGGAAAATAAGGAAGGACTTAAAAGGAAAAAAAGATATCGCCCCAAAATGATGGAATGTACTGCAGCTGTTTGAAATAATGTAATTGACAGTGATTATATCGCTTCCGATATTGACTTAGAACAATCAATGAACTTTCAAGATTTAATAAAGAAAAATTATAAACAGTCTCGGTTTGTGATGATAATGCGATTTCCAACGGCAACTTTGAGAATAAACATAAAAGCAATTTAGGAAATTCTGAGAATTTAGATTGTTGTGATGGTGCGGAAGTTTTGGAGTGTATCAATGCGTTGAGATCCGACATTTCGTATGTTACCAATGATAAAGTGTGTTGTATTAATACCTTTAAAGCGAAATTACATGTCGAAGAAGAAAAGCCATTCAAAGAAACTCCCTTTCCGGTTGCTAAAGTTAAAGATTTTTTTTATAATTGCGTAGAAGATCTTGCGTCATAGTGTGCATTAGTGGAAGTAGATCACTCTAAATATAGACATGTTTGTTTTTATAGAGAAATAAAAATGGTACCCATCTTCCCATATGAAATATTTGTAATGCTAATAATCTGATATGTGACGATGATTATCTTTTGCCTAAACTGAGGATTGGTTGTCTAGTTTAGCAGGGAAGAGCTGGTTTTGTTTCGCTCGATTGAAACAAATTTTATTTTCAAATTTTCCTTGATAAAAACTCGAGAGAGTTCAGTACGATTTTAACTGCTCGTGGAGGTTATCAATATACTTTGGTAGCAGTCAGTGTAAAGACTTGTAATTGAAATAAAACCCAACAATACACTGAGCAATACTATATTTTTAGTAAGATATGTAACAAAACACAAAAAAAACGTAACAGTTTCGACACAATAACTGTGACTTGATCAATCTTCCATGAAGACACAGTTATTGTGTCGAAACTGTTACGTGATTGTGTGTTTTGTTACATATTATCACGTAGCCTTGGTGAGTGTAATGTGTTTTAGTACAAAATGGAAACAAGGCCTGATAGAATTGGTAGTTGTATTTTGGGTAGAGCAATGTTGAAAATATTGAAGGATACGAAAGATCAAGGCGCATGTATTTACTTCGATGATGTTTTGATTTTCGGATTGGGTGGAAATGTAGAAGAGGGTCCTTAAATTAGTTTTAGAAAGATTAAGAAAACATGGTGTTACTATGTCACCAAACAGAAGTTTTCTTCTTTAGAAAGATATTAAATGTATAGGAATAATAGCAGATGGGGAAACATTTGAGATTGATACATCGAGAATTGCAGCGATTAAGAATATCCCTCCCCCTCGTAACAGACGTGGTGTTCTGAAAATTTGTAGTATTTTTTCTTAGTACTCGAGGTTTCCTAGAGGGTTGAAAAAAGTGATAGCACCCATTAGTGAACTCAAATCCCCTAAAAAAATTTTTGTGGATCCATGAACACCAGAAAACTTTAAACAGATTGAAGGAATTATTGATTGAAAATGAGGTTTGAAGACGTGTGATCTCTCGATGCAGTATTTTGTGCATATCGATGGGTCACAAAAATATCTAGTGTTACAATTAGATAGTATAATAGCTTAGTTCCCATTGCTGTTTTAGTGAAATTTAACTGAAACTGGGCAACAAACAACAACATACGAAATGGAGTTTGTTACATGGGCAAAAACTATGTAAGAATTTTGCCAGCACCTAGTCAATAACTTCGTAGTTTTCATTCAAAATACTACCCTTATTGGATACTTGGAAATTCCAAACGACTTCTTAAATATAAGCCTTTAGTGGAAACACTGCTAATTTAATTTCACTGTTGATCATATTATATCCAATTATAATGTAGTAGTTGATTTTTAACACACGTTTATTATCGCTTTGAGTTTGAGCAAGTGGACTTCCCAGTTGGCCTTGATATTATAAAGAAATATTTCAGATTAGCGAATAGCTAGAATTTTTCTCTCCAAAAAGAACAAATCGTAGTTTTGCAGAGAGAAGATGAAGAATTGACAAACATAATGGGAAGAATTGAATTCGTAGAGAATGTTAGAAATTATATTATGAATAATGTAATTTTAATGAAAAAATAGAGCATTATTGTTTCCGTACAAAACTAATTCCTATATATTTGTAGCGATTGATCATTGAGTTATTTCATTATCAACATTTAACACTCAGGGATTTTTCATACACTTAAAAGGTAATGAGACGCTGTTCTTGGGATGCAACAGTGCAAAATATGAATGAATATGTTAAAACGTGTCCTAAATGTCAACTGGTAGAATAATAATCAAAAGAAAATAGGACTTTTAGTTGAACATTTGCTACTAGACTTTTGAAAATACATTTGACCGTTACAATTGGTCCTCTCCATACTATCAATGCACAAGGATTTATTCTGATTAGGGTAGATAACCCCTCACCTTTTGTCTTTCTTGAGACACTAAGGCTTTAAAATTTACAATCAATTTATAATTACATTCTTGAGGTGCTCAGGAGACTTGGCTTACCAGAGCCAATTTCTACTGACAATGCATCAGTATTTGTATCAAATCAATTTAAGACATTCATTTTTGGCTTGGGTATTGAGCACATAAAAATAATCACGCACCACACTGAGGCAAACCTCTCAGAGAGATTCGGGGATATCTTGAAATTTTCTCTTCATTCTTATAGTTGAGATAAGCAATCCAGCTGGTTGTGGTTTATCTCTGTTACAGTTTGCTCTTAATCTTTGCGAACTTTCTGCTTTAAAAAATATAACATACGAGCTGTTTTATGAACTTCCGATTATCACCGTACTAGAATCGCGATTGAAGATTAATAGCACACAAATTATGAATTATAATAACCCAAAATAACTCTGAAATTTAGACTCGAACTCTTGTTAAGATTTTTTTTTTTGCTAAAATGAGAATTCTATTATTCGGAATTTTCTGACTCCGAATACAGTGTCGCCTTTGATTTGGAGATAGGAGAGATTCCTTAAGAGAATTTCATGTTTTCTAGATAAAGAAATATTCCCTAGAAGACCCGGAAACATAGGTAGCAATTGACTTCCGAAAACTCTTGTTTGGCATAATTAATATAAGTGTCAGGTAAAGGTAAATTAATCAGTAAATGTACTTGAATTGTAACCATTATAAAAAGTAAATATCTTTTATTATAAATATATTTATAATATTTTAATGTTTAAAATACTTTAACTGTAATTTGTTCGAAGAAATCATAATTTGAAGTAATGTTTTAAAATTAAATTTTAAATTGTTTAGCGCAAAACAATAAAATAAAAAAATTCAAAGTAAAGGAATTAAACAAAATCATTTAAAATGTTTTAGAAATGTGAAAATATTAGTTTTAATGTAAATTAAATATCCTTTATGAAGTAAAATTAAAAATTAAAAACTAGATGAAATTTAAAGAATGGATTTGGATTGCTTAAATTTTATACTTATGTAACAATTATTAAATTTTACTATGGTGTCTTATTATTCTACATTTTGTTAGTTTTTCAGCCATCATTATGAGCCGTGCTCTGCTTTCGAATAGAAAAACACTCGTGGAATTTTCTCTAGAGAGTAGAATAACTGTGGCGACGTTACCGTAAGCATAGGATACGGCACAGAATTTGGACAGAATTTTTATGTTGTCAATGGTCCGGCTGAAAAATTGATTGAACTATTATAACTAGAAAGGAACTAAATAAAAAGGACTCTTATGAACTATTAATAAAAGTAAATATGCATAGGACATTGCAGAAAAGAAAAAGGAAGAACTTAAAAACAATAAAAATAGCATTGTTTGTATGGTGATAATTACTAGAATCAAAAAATGATTTTTCTGAACTAGCTATTGTATGAACGAATACTTGTAAGTTCAAGGTCTCCAGCTGCAAGAACGCACCCGAATGACGTCATTCAGTCATGTCTAGTTTTCGTTGCGAGCAGCTCGTGGTAGCAAGGTCGAGTTGAAATGTAAGATTGGAACTGAAAGATCGTATGTTAGAAGATAATAGGTATTCATGTCCCTGTTCAATCATTGGAATTACACGTAACAAATTTGGATGATAATTTTGCTTTCTTGTTCGCCGATGAATTATGGTAATTTAAAGGTCACTGCAAAGTTTCGAATCAAGTATATTTGGCTGTTAGAGAAATATTTACTTTAAATTTCTCCTTGTTCGGCCGAGGTCGTTCGTTGATGCACTTTGGGCAGTACTAAAAGTTTTTCAGTGCAATAGTAGCGGATCCTTAAGCCCGTGTGTAAAATTTGGTAAATGCATTGTAATTTATTTTTTTAAAATGCTGTCTTTGGACCTGTTTTTCTATATCGTTTTGATAAAAGCAATATGTGTCCATCGGATTTTCTATTAGCCCCATTGAAAAAGGTTTTTGACTGTTCGATAGGCCCTGTTACTAAAGTATCTGACTAAAAAATTTACTTTGTTATTCTATTAGCTAAATTAGTATCTAATTTTTATAAATTGGTGATATCATTGAATATGGTGTGGAGAGGCCGTTCGTTTGCCTTTATTGTCGTTTAAAAATAATTGAGTTTGATAGCGAAGTAATTTCCGGAAAAGGTTTATATTTGCATCGGACTACGGTAGAATTTACTGGAGAGAATTTTTTTCGTTAAAGCGTTTTTGGAGCAGTGAGATAAGTACTCTAACTTAAAATTAAAAGTAGGCTTTGCTGCTATTACAAAAGCTTTCATTTATTATTATTGTGGTATAATTTATTGTTAACGTTATTATCAGCATTAAATTGGTATTGTAAATTAAGTTTTTTTTTAAAAAAAAAGTTAAGCTGAAAGATACATTAAAGATTATATGCTCTTAGGGTTTGTCAAAGTAATTGGTTTCAATACTTGAATTGGTCATTTCGTGAACTTTCGAATATTTTTACTTGAATTATTCTTTGTTAGGAAAATAGTAATTGTCTATCCTTCTTGAAGCATCTTCTCAACAAGCGCCCTACAGCATTGTATATTCAACTTCGAAATATATTCTTATTACTCTACTTATTGTTAATAGTAATCGAAAGTTCTTAGTAACGGCGGGAAGGAGTGATACTATGGAAAGCTGCTCCCTACTACATTCTTTTGTATGAAGATTATATTTAACGGAAGACAGGCAAATCAACTACAAAATTATAATTTTTGGGCACTGCAATAAATTACTCATCATTGTATGTGAGTCGTGTAAAACTTGATAAGCAAAATAATATATAAATGTCCAAATAGGGTAGTCAATTTTTTATGATTGCTTCCGTGAGCTAAATTACTCTTGGACTTAAATCGTTTTCTCTTAATACCATTACTTCCATGGCCGATCGCTTAAAAGGAGAAAGAACATAAGTAGGTTGTGGTCAATTCGCTTTGACTGGTGGGACTAGATTTATATCTGAAAATGACAACTTATTCATGAAAATTGTATTCACAGGTAGATTCACGTAATATTACAAATATAAAGGTAATTTGGGACTCTTTATGCTGATTGGGGCCGCGGTAGCTCAGTGCTAGAGCGTTCACCTCTGGTGCATGGGGTCCCGGGTTCAAACCCTGCTCTCGCCAAGTGAATTTTGTGGTGGACAAACACCGTGTTCGTGGGTTTTCTCGGGGTTCTCCTGTTTCCTCCCACTTTCTTCATTCCACCATTTTATTCATTTCTCATAATCAGCGTCTCCTTTAGCCTAACCGGCATAACCGTAAAACGTAAAACTCAAAGATTTCATTTTATTTTTCTTTATGCTGATTGTTTAATATTTGAATATGCGAAACTATTTTAAAGCCAAATTTATCTTCCAATGAATTGCAGTTCTCTAAACTCCTGTAGTACTAAACTATCTTTTAAATGTTCGTCTTAATGCAACTCTTACCCACTTTGAAATAAGCACTTCATAAATCATAAGCAGGATGATACAGTGTAACAGGAAAATGGACATCCGTTTATAAAACTAGAAGCGACATGGACAGAAACAAATATTCAACCTAATAACTCATCGTTCCTTCGTTTTAGGAAATACATACGACACTTGAACAGTACCTAAAAATAAAAAAGTAGAAGACACAAATCCACAAGCTATAGATAACTAGAACTCAACAAATAATTCACTTAGAAATGTGATTTCATTGTCAATTTAGATTTGGGCTACCTAACACATTCAGAACTTAAACCAAAACTTCTTTTTGTAGCTTGTTTACACTATAAGATCCCCTTTGCCATTTGAAATGTTTAAGATAACCCCAGTACCTTTATTTCTTACTGGGTCTGGGGTGAAACTTATATAGCACACAACCTCAACCCAAGATGGACGTATTTTTAGGTTTTCTCATATTTGGTTTTGCTTCGAAGATTCACGGGGTGGAAATATATCTGGTAACGAACGTTGACACGAAATCTTAACCCCGCCAAGTCGGGTGCCGTTAACATAGCGGCTTGAAATTTCGGCAAATATTTTCCTTGTAAAGACGTTTGCAACGATTTGTTACTTACCCAATTTGCAATTTGAAAATTTCAAGTTGATTCTCTATAGCCCTATATGAGAATGGCCCCAATGGACCTTTTATTGATAAAAATCTAGGTCCCTCATAACAACGAATGATAGAGCCCATATTCGCACTACTTTCGAAAGATACTACTTTCGAAAACTAAATGGACACTCTTAGTACGGGAAAATTTCGTAAACGTAAAACATTTTAGTCACTTCCTCTCCTAATAGGAATTATTATTGAATTGCATCATACTAATCAATATTAATTTCGAATATTTAGTTTTATTTTTAGAGGTCACGTCCTCTCCCCCAGCACAAAGAGATAGAGCTAAATTTTACTTCAACGTTATTACAAGTGCTACTAGAAATCCCCAGAATCTTCAAATCGAACACTTCCTGTTTCTCACAGAAACATGTTAACTCCTATTAAAACATTTTCTCCTACCATAGGCCCATACTTTAAACACCATTTGCTAGACCTTCTTGGAACCGTAACTGGGAATTTTTCTTCTGCGAAATTCATTGCGCCTTCATTACATATTTTTGGTGTATGAATTGTAGGATATCAATTGTAATTTTTAACACTGATCACTACTCCATCATTTCTCGTGTCTGAAACAACGTGTGTTATGTACTTTTCTTTTACACTTTTGAAGGAACCTACTTCTGAAACTATGCATTATTTACGGGTGGTGCAAATGGTTTTGAAATTTTATAAGCATTTCGATGTGGAGAATTATATTACAATTTGTCAATACAGCTCGTTATCTATATATACTGAAGACCCATTGACAAGATTTCAAATAATGATATATATAAGATATAAGATATAAAATAACCTGTCATTTCCAAGAGTCCTCGGATAACTCTCATTCTTCTTTGCATTCTTCCAAGTTTGCTTATGTATACCTGATGTGCATACGATCCTGGTTTGGCGTCTTGTGCAAAACTAAAATGAAAGAAAATATTAATATGCTTAAGAAACACATTTCCATACATGTTTATGAGTTATTTTTTACTAAGAACAATAAAAGCAACTTCATTGATGTATTTTGCAGTGTGCAGTCGATTAATATGCCTTAAATGATTTTTCAATCTATATCTTTTACAATAGTTTGGGGGTTAGAGCGTATCTTTAGCTTAATCGGCTAGAGCAAAAGAAATTTATAACATAAGTGTCGTAACTATCTTAGTCGATGTATTTTGGAGGTGTAAACCACTGATATCAGTTAAGGTAATTTTCCATCTATATATTTTGAAACATAATGCGGGCCGAAAATACCCGAAAATACTTGATCTCTAAGTAGTTTAATGAAAGTTACAAAAATATGGTGGCAATTATATTAATCAAGGTAATGTTGAAGGCGTAGTCAATCCTAGGTTTATATTATAGTCTCCAAAGAAAATTAATATGTTTTGTCCAATTCCTTCGACATTGAGATCTCGGAAAACACAAGCGCTAGAAACGTGCCGTTTTCGTTAGTCGATTCCAAATTTTATGTAATTTGTCCAGTTCTATTTGAATACTTAAAATATTTCATGACCGTTATTTCTTTATTACATTTTCTGGGGTACACTGGAGGTATTGATTAAAAAAAACTAAAACATCATATCCTATGAGCTACACATTCCAACACCACATAATTGTATACAATAGTAGTAAATCTCAAATCTTGCAAACAATACGACATAATGAAAAAATAATTGAAAATATATTCCGTTTCTGGTATCACTTGCCGACTTTTATCAAGACGTCTTTTATTTGTGTTTGCAAAGGGATATTTTGAGGAAAGAAAACGAGATTCATTCTCATATGTGAATACTGCACTCTGTAGAGAACGCAGGTTCAGCTAGTGTACTTTAAACCATAACGAAAACTCTGGAATTTTTTGAGCTTCGAAGGTACAGCAAATCAAATTTTTACTATAATTTTGTAACTATCTTAGTCGGTGTTGTTTGGGGTGTTCAGTCCATTGATGCTACTTAAGTTTCAATCTACATATGCCATCAGAGTATGAGGTGTGAGAAGCCTAATGAGATTTTTTAAAACCCGAACTGGATCAAAAGAAATCTCAACAATAGTGTCGCAACTATTTTAACCTACATTGTTTGCAATGTCCAGTCCACCCAATCACTTAAATTGTTATTCATACAAGATATTTAAAACAGTGCCGGAGGTCAACAACTCATGATTCTTTTCAACCCCGGATAGTTCCAAATTATAGTTCACCAATAGCCTTAGGAGAATCCATGGCATGTTAAGTCAATTAATATGACAATTGAATTTTCAACCTATAAATTTCAAGTCATCCATAATGAACACTACCTTTACGAAGACGCTTATGAGTCGGATGGGGAGAATGGTATGCTACAGGGAAATTTAGAGGTATGTTGGTGGTCGTTCATTACTGAAAGATCCATTCCTATCGAATAGGTCTAAATGTAGTTGCTAGATGAAGATTGTTCTGGGAGAAGTCATCAGTTCTCCAGTAGCCAGGTCAGCAGAAATCATTAATTCGTCCAGAAATAATTACAAAACTAGTTATAGGCGTGGTGAGAATGAATGGAACAGCTGGGATACTACTGAGCTTAAGGCAATGTAAAAAATACCCTATTTGTCAATAGTTTACTGACAGTAGTAAAATGACACATGTACAATGGTCTTTGGTAGGTGAAGTATAGTTCAGAAGGTAAGATATCCCCTATTCGGATCTCCGGGGGCTGAGTGACTTGGTAAATACTGTTAGAGTAGAGAGTAAAATTATGAGGAATATAGATAACTAAAAAGGGAGAAGAGCAATTTTTTATAGTAGATGAATAGAACATATTAGAAAATCCGAAGGAAGAAATGATGATAATATGATGGTAATATGATCTATACTAACAGGAGTTTATGAACATAGATGGGAAAGTAATGTGGAGTTGAAATGCGAAGGGTATAAATATAATGTTTTAATTAGGTATTGAAAGGGACGGTCAATCCGTACGGGAATAATTGTTGCTAAGAGCTAAAAAGATAAGATAATGAAAGTGGATTTTTTTGTTTTTATATTTATGATCTTATATTTAAAGGGGAGAAAAGATTTAGTAGTAATACAGACACATGCACAGATGGTTTGGCATACGCCTCAAGAAGTAGAGGAAAATTATGAAAAAAACAAAAGAAATTACAAACAGATAGGAGTAGTGTGCATGCGTATTAGTAACGAAAATTATCATTTTGGTTGTAGAAGGTAGGCTGGAAGGTACTGTCAATAGCAAATGTGGTTTAGGTGAAAATAATGAAAGCGTCGAGAGACTGGCCACTTTTTGCAGACAGAGTTAACAAGAATTGGAACCGTGATATTTAATTGAAGAAGAATCTTTAAGTGAAGATCCTCAGTGGAAGAATGAATATATGAAATTGACTACATTATGATTCACAACACCTATACAAATTACATTAAGAACATAACGAACGTTCCCGGGCTCGATATGTTGTCTGATCATAACCTTATATTTGCGAAATGGATATTCAACTGAAAAATGTAAGGAGAAGAAAATCAGGCAGCAAGATGTTTGATACTGAAAAGATGAAAAACGAGGAATTGACAAATATTTTCGCTCAGAAATAGAAAAAAAATATCAAGAAGAGGACAGTGTAACTGCAGATTGTAACATACAGAGAAGTATATCAAATGTTGTATACATCATAACGCTGAAGAAGCAGTAGATTTGTGAAAACACTTAAAATCTAAGAAGCAATGAATTGCATAAAATGTAATGCCGAATATATTGATACAAGGGAGAGTAGAAACATTCACGGGGAACTGAACGCCTGAAGTGGAGAAACATAAGGAACAAGCGAAGAATTTCCCAAAAAGAAAATACAAACACATTAAATAATTAGAAAGATTTGGGATACAGGAGAAAGTGTACAAGGAGATGAAGTCAATGGATCTTCAGAGAAACATGAGAATATGACGTACGCAGTATAGAATAGAAATCGGAAGGTAATCAGCAAGAAAATGAAGTCTAAGGAAGATGGAAAAATATATTGAAAACTTATATGAGAGTAGGAATAGACTATATGGTCTAGACGTCGAAGAAAAAATTAAATAGACGAGGATGTTAGAGGGTATCTTATTCTTCCCAACTTGGTTAGAAAATGAATAAACAAGATTACAAAAGGGAAGTGAATCTGGATAAATAATATATAAATTTAATTCGTTATTAATACGGGAAACAAAATAAAGAGAAAGTTGTTTCTACTCTGAAATGAAATTAGTGAAACTGTGTAATGGCCAAAAATTGCCTGAAAACGACCATGACGGTTAATGAATCTAACGAAAAGCAAAAAGGTTCCTTCGAATACTCAAAAGATTGTTATGTAACAGAACGATTTAAAGAGCTGAAGAGGAACTGTTAGAGTTAATGAGGGGTAACAACACAAGCGATACAAATTTATTGCTAAATTAAATGTTTACGGTAAAAAGAAAGAGGCATATCATGTAGTTTCTGGTTCAGAAAAGACATTTTGCAGCGCGAAATGAGAATTGTGTTTGGGAATTCAGATAAATATTGGGATGCAATATCGGAGATTCATAAGAAACTTATATATATGAAGAAACAAGTACGAGTTAGAATAGAGGAGGGAAATACAGTAGAGAGTGAGAGAATTGATTATAGAACAGTATGGGGGGAACCTCCCGGAGATATTTGGCCCCTGGCTATGTCAAAGGAAAATTATAACAATAGTGTCGCACATATCTTGTCCATATCGTTTCCAATGTCAATTCTTTCATAGCATTTAATTCAGTTTTCAACTTATATAATTTAAAACGTTATAGGCTGTTTAAAATTCCCGCAGAAATTTTAATCCTCCTCGGAGAAACTTACAATAATAATATCACATCGATCTTAATGGATGCCGTTTGCAGTTTTCAGTGTAATAAAAACTGTATATTATTATTATTATTATTATTATTATTATTATTATTATTATTATTATTATTATTAAGATTTTTTTCTATAGGGGAAGAGATCTCGTTATTACCACCATTGTCATTCTAAATCTTGCCATAAAGTTATTTTGAGGCATCACTGGGCATTTTATACATCAACTAGTTCTGTCTTTTTTAAACATAACATACAGTCTCCGTTAGTAGAGCACTTTAAAATTATTAAACAATTTAGTTTTTAATAAATTTTTAACTCTATATTTGAGCACATACATATTTCCAATATTGAGCAATATTAATTTTCATATATTCTTTTATTGTTCAGAGTAGAGTATTTTTCTCAGTACGGGTATTGGTAAATTGATATTGGCGTTAGTTACCACAGGAAGTTTCGTCGGGTAATGACGTTAAAGTTTCTTATTTACTTATTTATTTGCAAATTGGTTCATAAGTATTTTTATTTCCATTCTATTGAGAAAATGTATTTATGTTATAATAAAATGCAATAGAATCCACTCCAACTTGGACCAGGCCATATGTTGTCGTTCAGCTAGACAACTTACTGAAAAGAGGTTAAGAATCAATTATTAATTATACATTAAACGAAAGTCAGTGGACGCAAACAAATTTACCCATACGACTAGGTGGTTTAAGCATACGAAAAGTATCTGATTTGAGCTTTCCTGCTTTTTTGTCTTCATGCCATGGAGCAGTTTCACTCGTCTCCAATATTTTACATAACACAGTTGATGAAGTGAAAATTGGCCATTCCCAGAGGCACTAGAGATATGGAAAGACACTTATAACGAAATTCCAGAGACAGAAGAAGTACAAAGGAACTGGGATGACATATTATTAAATCAGATAAGAGAAAGGGAAATAGTTTCAGAAAATCTTATTGATACTGCCCGTCTTAAAGCGCTTCACAATGAAGAGTCCGGAGCATGGTTGCAAGCTACACCCTCAAAAACATAGGAACATTTATGGAAAATAATATCTTTGAAATAAGTGTTGCCTTACGCCTTGGCATATATATATATATATGTTATGAATTCATGTGTGTATGTAAGAATGAAATGGATGCTAAAGGTCTTCATGCTTTGAGTTGCATCAGAAGCAGTGGGAGATTTTCACGCCACGGAGAACTAAACCAAATATTAAAGCGAACTCTCGCCAGCATAGTCATTTCTAGCATTTTGGAAGCAACAGGAATGTTACGGGATGATGGCTAAAGACCAGACGGAATTACTTTAATTCCCTGGAAAACAGGCCAACGTCTAGTGTGGGATGTTACATGCTTAAACACTTTCGCACCCTCATACATAACATTAACCAGCGAAGAAGCAGGAAGTGCAGCCGAGGCAGCTAGTAAACGAAAGCATTTGAAATATTCCAAATTAAAAGAAGATCATTTTTTCATTGTTTTTGCTACTGAAACCATGGGTGTTTTTAGTAAAGAAACAAGTAAATTTTTGACAAATTTGGGGTCAGATTTAATTAATAAATCATGTGACCCTAGAAGCAAACATTTCTTGTTCCAACGGGTAAGCTTTGCCATTCAAAGAGGCAACGCAGTAAGTGTTTTAAATTCATTCCCATTCACACACAAAATGGACGAAATTTTTTATTTAAAATAAATCCTAAAATATTTTGAAAAAAATTACCGTATTGTAAGTTTGGTTGAGAATTGTCAAGAATTATACATGAGAAGCTCAGAATAGTACACGTGTACAAGATGTTCAACATGTACCGTTAAAAAAATTAACTTCTGCATTTCTATTGGCATGTTAGATCATTTATTTGAAAAAGCTGTTATACAGAACCATGTACTACTTATAAAATGCTGTTAATTGTTTGCGAAGTCTCGTTAAATCAAAACAGTCTCAGGTTTATTCTAAGCTTCTTTTTGAATTTATTCCAAAATGTAAATTTTGATGTATTCTTATTTTTCTTGTACTTTAGAATGTTCATTCCTATTTTATTCGAAACATTTCCTAAACAATTCTTTACTAATTTGTTAATCAGTTTAATATTGTTCATTGTATTTGATATTAAGTTTGAAAATTGTCAGATAATATTTATGTATTTCTATTTTGAATTTAAAAGAATCCAAATTATATTTTCATAAACTTTATCACTCTTAAAACTTTCGCATCTATATGATTCAATATCAAGTGTGACGACCTTAATTATTTTATTAGATACTCCTCCATGAAATACTCTGTGTAAAACCTTATGTAGTTCACCACATATTGATTATTTTAAGGAGTGAATATGTATATTTTTGCACTAATTTATTTCTATTAGACAAAGTACAGAGTGGTGATTGGAATTTCAGTGCATAAGTTGAAGTAACGTGCTCTAACTAATTTACAGGATAATACACTTGGGCCAACTTTATTGTAAATACGTCATTTGCAATAGGGGGTAGATGATGCTTTTTTCTTATTACGTTATTGTGGCACAAAAATCAGCGGTGCGTAGAGTGATCACAAGTTTTCACAATGAACTATAACTCATATTTCGTTCATTTCCGAAAAGTCCTCTTAGATCATACCAGTAGATACCCCACAAGATTTAACCGTTTTCGGGTTAATTGTTGTTAATTCTTCTCGTTAGTGGTCGAACGGATGCTGCAAGATGTTGCAAGATCCCCTGCTACTAAATTCTTTGCTCTTGTCATCTGGTGTGCTGTACACGGAAAGGTTATCAAGAAAAAAAGTAGTTGGTAACATACATATTCATTATGTTAGCATAATGATTATATTGTGGTTAGCGGTTATCGTTACATTTGCAATTTGTAACGCGAGATCATCTCTGTAGTTTCCCGCAGTAATAACTTTCATTATTCCACCAAATCAGGAGTGGATTGTGCCATCAATGCTTTCACTGTCATGACTTATCAGCAATTTGTTCTCAACAGTGTTATACGAGTTTATTCGATATATATGTGTGTGTGTATGTGTGTGTATGTGTGTGTGTGTGTGTTTGTATGTATACGTGTGTTCTGACCTACAGTAATACTGTTTTTTTCTTATACAGAATATGACAAGTTTTGTTATCGTCACACATCAGTTTTACTTATCATTTTATTTATAATGTAAGTGTTTCACCTTAATTTCTGAATATATTACAGCTAATTTTCATGCAGATATATCAAAATAATAATAATAATAATAATAATAATAATAATAATAATAATAATAATAATAATACATGCATAATATCATATTATGCAGAGCACATTCGTGGCTTTAGTATAGTTGGCAAACACATCTTCAACGTGTACATTTTGGATTCGATTTCCAGAAATAATATGCTTCTTATTCCACATTAACCTATGAGTCTGTTGTCATATAGTCTCCAAGCTGAAGACCTATAAACCTCCAGTCCAACCTAATAAATAAAATATCATATTAAATTGATAGGAATCCTCAAAAATATTGATTATTAAAGATGAAGGAGGAATGTAATATGCCAATTTGGTCCCTTCAAACATAATATGCAAGTCCTCAAATATATCGGTTAGTATTTTATCAGGACTATCAAATAGTACTAAAGGTAAATACTAGAAATCATATACATATACATGTAACACTATACAAATTATCTGAGATACAAAACTAAAAACAAGGTTGAAAAAGAGTTCAGTTGGCACCTTGGACGTTCGATAGAATTTTAGATTTTTTAATTTTTTTTTTAGAGTGGTGGGTAGTAACGGTACTTTACTTATTGAGTTGGAAGGTGATGGGCATCAATTTAAGTAAAACATTTATTGATTGCTGAAGAACTTGGAATGAATGGGTGTAAAGAAACGGCCACTAGAGGGTTTCGCCCTCTCTCTTGGCCAGGAGTGTGGGAGCATCAATTATTCTTTATTAAACTCATAGTTGGTCAAAGAGCTGTGACACAATCATTGTTACTATACACTAACAAAAATCACAAAATAATGATATGAAACAACAATAAATTTAATAATATATGAATAATAACAAAACCAGTAAGGAAAGGTGCACATACAAAAGATAACAAAAAGGTGCGGAAAAACTGAAACTAATGAATAACGTAGAAAATGGAAAAATGATGATGAGTGAGGTGCTCATAACGCCACAACACAACATATAGATGTTAGTACAAACAAATGCAGATTAATCTTCTGTCCTGGGGCGTCTCAGGACTGATGAGAAACATGGGGTAAGCCCAGATTAGTGATGTAGAGAGACAAGTGCTATGATGGAAAAAGATGTGGAAGGTGTTGACTTACGAGTTGGTGACGGAAGAAGGTGGTATGGTAGTGATCTGCTGGAAGCGTGCGGATGTATATGGAAAGCAAAACTCTGAGTGGTGTATAGCAGTACTTAGATTGAGATTCTTGCTGTAAATCAGTAAATATGGTGTCAAGAAAGATATCCTTACGATCATGGAGACTGGTAGTTATGAACTTATGACGCAATTGTGCTATGTGTTGGACAAGCGGAGGAAAGGTAATTTTGTCATACAAGTCTGTATTATGATACGGAAGTTTGATCCTAAATGCAAGACGAATGGCATGTCTCTCTGGAATTTCAAGTTTGTTGTAAAATTTCGGAGGCACTCAACACCAGGCTATGTGTCCAAATATAAGTATACTCCGCATAAATGCTGTGTATGTATTAAGCAATAATTTGGAATTTAAATCCCAGGTCTGACAAACTAGACGAAGAAGAAGTTGGAAGCGGTTCTTTGCTTTGATAACAAGTTGCTAAAGCTGGGGTGTTCATCGCAACTTATCGTCAAAAATTATTCCTAAATATGTTACTGTTTTAGCTGGTTGAAGAAAGTCATCAACCCACACGTATCTGTAGTAAATTTGGATTTCGTCTAACTTTGCTGCGGCATTTAGGAGGTAAAATAACAAGTTTTGTGTTTTGTCTTCATTAACTGAAAGTCTCCATTTACTACACCAATTCAGAAAGCTAGTAATTGTGGTCTGTAAGTTTGTATTAATCTGCTGTATCGTATTTCACAGTGTAAGAAAAGCTGCATCATCAACATATTGAAAAATATAAGTGTTCGGCGATGGAGACGGTAAATCGGAAGCACAAAATATGTATAAAAGAGGAGATAAACTAGAGCCTTACGGTACTCCTGCGTATGGAAAGACTGGATGTGATAATGAGTTGTTTATGCTGACGTAGGCTATTCGGTTGAGTATAAAAGAAAATATGACTCGGAGGTATGTAACAGGAAGACCCAGTTTAAGAAGTTTATAAAATAATCCATAATGCCAAATCCGATCAAAAGCTTTTTCCAAATCCATTAAAACGAGACAGGACGGAAGAGACTTATTATAGTGATTGGTAATAATGGTAGTTAGACGAAGTAGTTGATAATTTATGCTATAATGAGGTCGAAATCCAGTTTGATGGAGAGGTAGAAGTTGTAGATTCATAATGTATGGGTGTAAACGAGATACAAGTATTTTTTCAAATACTTTACCCAACGTGGAGGTTAACTGAATTGGACAATAGGACTGTACAGAATGCGGTGGTTTGTTGGGTTTCAGAAACATACAGATTTTAGATACCTTCCAATCGAGAGGATAGAAACCAGTTCGAAGGATAAATGTATATATCGATGCTAGAAATATGAAAAAAATTACCGAACATTCCTTAAGTAATCTCTAAGTTATTTGGTCAAAGTCTGGGGCAGTACTACGTTTCCGCATGATGATGGACTATATCTCCGCGTAGGTGATTTCACGAGTCAAAGGATTATCAGCTTCTAAAGTGTGCTGGATGGAAGATTGAAGTAATTGTTCAATTGCCTCTTCAGAAACTCTGGGGCTGAATCGATGTGTGCAAGGCGGAGGCGAAAATACTGACTGAAGACGAGTGGCTAAAGCGTCTGCTTTATCTTGGTCTGTATTTAGAGATTGGTTATCCTGTATGAGAGGATAAACTGAACTAACTGTCTGACCAGTCAGAAGATGAAATTTTTTTCAATATTTCGTGGGATGTGACTGTATTTAATTGATTGCATGCTTTGCTCCAGGTAAACCGTTTATGAGCAATAATATAGTTATGAACTGTCCTCTGCCATCATCTTGCCTGAGTCAAATACTCTGGATTTCGTGTTTGTTCGTATTTTCGAAAGCAAGTGCGAGACTTTTTGACGAGAGCCAAGTACTGCGGAGGTAGCATAGGTTGGTATGTTTTGCCTCGATATGTAGGTATGTTTTTGTTGGCGCTACTGGTGATAGCTGTGCTAATGCTATGGACTTTATTATTAAGATCAGTCTCTGATGTCGGTGGTACAAAAGCGGCAAGAGCAACATCTATATCATTACGAAACTGATCCCATTTCGCCTTGTCGTATAACATGATAGCTCTCATAGTTGATTCAGATAGTTGTCGTCTCTGATGGGTGATAACGACTTTCACCGGAAGATGGTCGCTGCCGATACAATCTAGTATATGTATATTACATTTATAGACCATAGAGGCATTGTTAATAACAACATCGGGTGTAGTCTGACTGCTCGGTCTTGTATGTTTGGGCAATTGATGGACATGACCATTTAAATTAAGAGTTATATGATCCAAAAACTCCGCTTTATCACGGGCAGAGAGACTGTGAATATTAACGTCGGCTAGTATGACAAGGTGTTTAAAGTGGTGAAACAAATAGGTGAAGAAGGCAAGAGGAATGACATGACATGGTCGAACGTATATTGTAGCCACTGTTAATATAAGGTGAGGAAGATAAACTGTTGTCACTAGGTGTTCCGGTAACTGCATATGCTGCGGAACAGAGTTGCATCTATAAGTAAGATTATTACGAACTCCAATTGCAGCGCCACCTTGGGCTCGTGGGTTAATGTCTGCGTAATCGCAGCGAAGAAATTGATAGCGAGGAAATCTGACATAAGTAGCAGGTTTGAGTGCAGTCTCATTTAGTACAAATAAATCGATATTTTCCTCAAGCAGTAACTGCTCAAATAGTATTCGGTGTTGCGCTAAAGAACGAATGTTCAGAAAAAGAAGTGTCAGAGCCATATTCATATACAAAATTACGGAGTTAAACTGCAGTGTCTCGGGAAGCAATATGGAAGCGAACGTACAGTCCAGAATATGTAGCATACAAGTTAACTTGAAATATAGCGGAGGCTGCTGCAATAAACTGATCTAATATAAGTTGACGTTGGAATGGGAAAATATTTTGTAATATGAGTGTTATGTAGCGGAGGAAGTTTTCCACAATAAGAGGAGAGGTGATAGACTATGACCAAGGCACGTTAGAATCTATGGTACGTAGCGGTACCGTCATCTCCGGGTGGTCAGGAGTTGGATTCGGTTTCCCTTTACACTTATAACTATAAGTTGGGTGCTTGTCACTGGAACAGGTCGAGCATAGATGTGGTTTTCCCGTATTAGGACACTCTTTAGTATCATGGTTGCCAGCACAGTAGCCACATTTTACGGCATTTGGACACTTAGCCGTTATATGTTGGTTGTACACCTGGCACCTTTCACATCTAATTGGAAGAGGGAGGCTTGTTCGGGAAGGTTCCACCCTAAGTCAGTTTTTTCAGGTAAAACTCCGCGAATAACTACGGACATCATTGGTGTTCTCGAAGGTAGAGGACTTTGCTTGATTTTGTCAGGTAGCTTAAACAGTTGTGCAGTTTTGCCAAAAATCTCGTAACTGGCCTTATTACGGAGAGTAATGCCAAAATTTTCGTCCTGAAATTTAATAATAACACCGCCCTGGTGAAAACTATCTGTTGGATACTGTTCCTTGGAAGATACTTGATAATCTGATTAAAGATATGGCGGGTGTTACTGTACTTTGGGTCGGAGTTAGTTAGAAGGAAAGAATGCAACTTAGGACGAGCAAGGGTGGCTGCATATGACGGTTGTAATCCGACAGTAGATGTGCTAGGATCCCCAGCGGCCGTCTGCATTGGTTCCGATTCTTCCGACTTACGAATATAGGTAGGAGAGCGAGATCTGGAACGCTTATCAGCCGATTCTAAACTACCCTCCGAGAGCTGACGGGTACGTCGATTCGTTCGAGGATCGCGTTTGGCATCAGCCACTGCTTTAGGTGTGGGACCTTGAACTAATCCCGGTAGCTTATGAATGGTGCGATAAAAATATGCACCGCATAAAGTGATGTAAAAAACACCCCGCTCAAATAGTGCTATAGGTAGCCCTAACAAAGCGACAAAAGAGTTGGTCAAACTGTGATTACAAACAATGACCTTCAAAATTTAAGATAAACGCTCCAGAAGATGAAGATCCTCTGTCAATCTCCTATGTAGGGTATCTGCGCTGATCTCACAAGTACGTTTTCAATATTTGATCACTGCTTAGCACAGTAACTAACTACAAGAGGAGTTAGGTTCGTAGTAAGTATCCGTCGTGAGAATTTTAGAGTAACGTATAGATGTTATCATAAAATCTCTGCTTAAAACCACCGGCGAGTTTTCTTCAACTTTCTTAATTTAATCCGATCTATGAGCCCCTTTGCCACAAGAACTTAGAATACTTCGCTATATATAAACATAGAAAAATATATATTTAAAATTGAATGACTCGAATTAAAATCTGTCACTTTCTTTTCGCAATTGGTTCGATATCGCTCGGGAATTCACAGTCATTTTCCATAAATTCAGGAACATGTACGAAAGTAACTGAAATGTATAAAATGGCTGCAATTTTGGCAATGATGGAAACCATTAAGAATTTCACTAACTTTTCTTCTGTATTCCTTTTCTTTAAGATAGAACAATAATAAAGTTTATAGTTTTTTATGCGATTCACTTTTGATTTATTTAAATACGGAATTTTTGTGTGGACCCAACATTGAATGTCAAGTTATGTCCAAGTTGATGGATATCCTCCTAAGTTTTTCACTCACTTACATGAGTCTTACTTGAATTTTGAAAAAAATTAAAGAGTACCCCGTGAGACCGGACTGTATAGATATAGTCTTAAAATTACAATATCAGTTTAACCTTCGAGTAGACGCACCGCGGTCAAATGCACCACAGGAAAATTATTTTCTGTGTCCATCCTGTTTGTCAGACAGACTCTGCCGTCCAGCTTTTCTTCCCCCTCATCTTCCCGAACATTCTTGCGAAGTCACTCCATTAGTTTAACTACTAGTGATTGTTTAGTGACTCTACGGTGTTTTGCACCGCACGCGACTAATCGTGTTTTATTTTTCTTTCAGTGCTTCATTTCGCACGTGATCTTTGCTTTGGAGATGTTTTAAGGTTTATAAATATAAATCATCAGAGCGAGCAAACTGATACAAAGTGCGAGAAAAGAGGAAACTACAAGTGAACACCTTAAAAGAATGGAGAGAAATGTTAGGAAAGGACTATTCGGATAAATCAGCCAAGATGATCTCGTGGAAACTTTTTCTGAGGAAGATAATAACAAAAAGATAATGTAGAAGTGAGGGAACGCGAAAGTGGAAGTGAGGAATCTCCATGTGAGTTCCCAGACTTTAACCCAGAAATGTCTACAGATTCCCCGAAAGTGTCAGGGTAGGAAATGCCGAAGAATGCGAGTACGAATTCTAAACAGTGTAAAATTGAAGATAATCTAAAGTAATTAAATGTAGTGCTGTATAGCTGAAGTTTCCGTACCGGAAAATAATTCAATGTAAATTTAATTTAATTTTGATTTAACGCCCCTTTCGGCATCGAAGCTATATGAGACGTGAACCTACTACTTTAACATGGGATTCGAACCACATGAGCTCCCACTGGGAATCCAACCAGTGGCTCGTTTGCAAACTGATTAGCTATGAGTAAGCTCTAATTGAATATAAAATAAACTCTGAAGTTTTGTTTTATTGTTATGTTTATATAGTATTAATTTTATTATATTTACTATTGCATTTCTAATTTTATACGAACCAAAGAGCTGACTTGCAAATATATTATTATGAAAATATAAATATCTATTTTGCTACAAAAACAAAACAACATAATCAGAATTCGGATTTTCAATAAAACCAGTGCGTAGTTATTTATCTAAAGAGATATGTAACAAAGAATATTATATGTTATTCCAAATAAGAATTTAAGACAATCTCCAATAGTTATTACTCTAAACATTATTTTAATAATAAGTATTTTATTACATAAGTATTTTATTACATCCTAATCAAGAACATTCAAAGTTAGCTTTCTATTACAAGCAAAAAAATATTTAAAACGATATTTGCAACACGTTATGTTCATGCGGGTCTTTTGACGGCGCGCTGCTACTCGTGTTACTTCGGCAGCGCGACTTTTTCAAAGGTTAAATACCTTCTTTCTTTGTCTAAAATATTTTAAGTTTCAAGACCAGTTACCGAAAAGACACATGCGTTTTACATTATAGGATTATCCAAAACAATATATGACAATTCAGACAATGCATTAAACTATTTATGTAACTCTTATTGATATCAAGTTCTTGACTAACTTATTCGAGAGTAGTAATAAGCAAACATAGAATAACATACGAATACCATTCTGTATCAATACAAAAATATGAATTTCTTGTGTGTGTGTTAAGGTAAAAGCTTCTACAAAAAAACACATCATTTTCTTTTCCATTTAACTGAAGGTTATATGGACAATCAAACTGTGTTTCACAAAAAACTAACGCATGCATTTACATCATGTTTTGTCCGTACTACACAGGTGTGACGGTTTTTGATATAACAATATATTGCAGCCTCTAACTATTTTCACCAATTTTGTTATTTCCTATAGACTTATAGAGACAAAAATTATAAATAATGTTTTCTGCTTCATAACAATAAGAAGATTAGTACCTATCCTAGAAATGAGAATTGTAGTTTCGACCAATGGGACTAGTTATTACTGACAGTTTCGACAAGTAATATATTCAGTTGGTGTAATCTAAAGACATTATAGTTAGGATGTAATTAACAAGATAATTATCAGAGGAGATATGAATTTTGAATTTTTATATAATAAAGGACAGCCTTACCTTTTACCTCTCACTAGTTGTAAGTCATCTCGGAGGCATGAAAGGGGACATTTACAGTTCAAACCATTCTCTTTAGATTCAAATGTATTCACCGGCTCGAGTTGATCTGAAGAATCAAGTTTGAAATGTACAAAAATATATTTATAATATTTACTAAAATAAGAATGTTTAATAAATATGTATTCATTAAAGATTTGTACAGTTTAATAAATGTATAGACAACGAAAGAATCATAATAACTTTAAATATGCAGTATATTTCAAGTTGATGTTTCTGAAGTTATATTACATGCATTTGTAATATTTATAGTATCGAGTAGTTATTCATCGACTTTTTTTCGGAAATGATTTCAAATAAATTGGTAAGAATAATTGAAAGTTTAAGTTATTTACAGTTTTTGAATTGTCGGAAGCCAATTTTCTTTAATTATAATAATAACGGGTTTACCATGAAAGCAAGCGATATCTTATCGATGTGAAGCGATATAAAGATGTGATGATCCTTTGTATCTTTACATCTTTACAGACAAATCGTAGCATGCAACATATCACTATTGAGAGCATATATTTGAAAGCGGATTCTGCGAGATGCTAACATTAAGATAACATTAAGCAACTCCAAGTAATTATTTGTAAATTACAAAGTATTGCACACACCATGTCTTCTATCTCTTAATATGATGTGGTTTCTGGAAATTACGGAATCTTTGCTTGAAAAAATATTTTTTTGTTTCAACTTTTTAAAATCAATATATTTGGGTTTGCGCATAGACACATATGCTCGTTAGATACCAAAATCATTTAGTTCTTAACTCAGAATGCTTATCCATATTAAGTTAGATCTTAAAGCAATAATATCAACGAAAGATATATCCGATTTGTTATTTATAATTTTACTCGCAAAACGACTTTTTGATTTTGATAAGTCATAATGATGCAAGGATTCGAATCATATCACTTTCAAATACGAGGATAATAAAGATCATGTGTGATCACTAATTAATTTATTGTATTCAAAGAACAATACTAATCGACATGGCACAGCATTAACTTATACAGTCATGGTATATGAAGAAGTATTCATACAATCAAGAATTTAAAACTTATATTTAAAGAATGTAATGGTTTTCTGTTATACAACATTCATCCGTCAGGTGTAGATAATTACGAAACAGTGGAAAATCACAGCTGGTAACTCGAACTACAATTCGAATATATTAAAAATTCGGAGCCAATGAAACACCTACTACCAATTAATGCAATTAATACTATTTTCTTTGTCTTAATAATACTAAAAATACCATTAATCTACAGTTTACACAGTCTGTAGAGAAAGCAAAAATTCCGTAGATGTCATGGTTTAGAAAATGAGAAAATGAAGCAGCTTACCGCAAATACCATTGTATCTAAAAATGTTTGTACGGAACACTTGTAACGTACGCTTAATACTTTCCTTTCCCAAAGTACCGCAAACGTTACTCTTTATGTTTTTTTAAGGAATGATATCGCGTACTGTTATTCATTTTTAGAATATTTTCTCTTTCCCAATCACCGATTCAGTTTTTCTTCATACCTAACATTAAACAATTTAGTCCATACATATAATACGCATCCTTAATATAAAATTCAATTCGTGCAGCTAACCACTTCCGCTGTTACCATCAAATGAAACCTCTCAGTAACAAAATCTTGTAATGCTGTAGGGTTTCCATAATTTTTGATGAAGAATTTCTATGTGGTTACATTAGAATATCTCTGAAGAATTATAATATACATTTTAATAACGATGTCTTTCTTACAATCTTGCATGGAGGCTTATGATCAGCGTTATTTGCATGGAGTTTTTGTAAAAGAGCTGTATTATCTGACTAAAATTACTTTTAAAAGGAATTGCACTAATCCTAAAATTGAATACTAGTTTTCAATGTGATCGAAATTTGTATTCCAAAAAAAGTGTGACTAGCATATTATATCAGTTTACAAAAGGCGTCGAAAAAAGAAGTTATAAGCTACAGACATATCATTTATATATACTATTTAAAAATGTATTTTGTGGAATTACGAAGTATGCGAAAGAAAACATTTTGGATAACAAAGTTATAAATAAAAGTTAACATCTGTTTTCCTATATACGTTGATACCAAAAAGTAAGCATAATGCGTGAAGTTGAATGTAAGGACACGCAAACATTTACCTGCGCTAATTATATAGTTGATAAGTGCATAACTTGTCTGAGGCTTTGAATTTGGCGTGAAAGATATTCTACTTTATTGTTTGATGTCGAAAATCGCTTATTTTGTATTAGTCTGTTATAGTGGTAGATGACGCTACGTAGTAAAATGGAGTAATCTATTACAAATATGTGAATTAGACACTTTCTCCAAGAAATTCATCGCAGGACGGTTGGAACGAGGTGACAGGCAGATAGCAGTACCACGAATTATTAGTAGACTGCAGTACTATTCATGTGCTGGAGACGTTTGATCTGTATACATGGTAACAGAGTCAATCTCAATATATTTTGTTCACAAGCGACAATTCTACATCACAACCGATATTTCATTTACTTTCGGCTTGTAAGTGCGCTATGGTTGCCACATAACTTTCACAGTAGCTTTCAGACACAGGAGAATGTCTCCGAAACTGTGCATCGAATACAGTGTTTCAGCGAAATGTAAGCATGTCAACCAATCATGAGTTTCACTGACTCAATCGCACAAAAGAGATAGTATATAAGGTGATATAAACATAACCAGTGCACAAATAATAAATCGAAATCTTACTCTTCATGGATAAATCTCGAAATAGTTACCAGGGCGATTCTTATGACAAACAGATCTCACGGTAATATGGAACCACCCTTTACCCCTTCAACATTATGAAAAGGGATTGGTCTGATACTTGTGGCGTACTGGTATGGGCATGAGTTATGCTGAGTGGTAGTACATAACTATACCTCTCCGATGGTCAATGCTTCAAGGTTCAATTTCACAAGAACCTAGTTCTCCTGATGCGTGTGTTTTAATGTGCAAAGTCGTCCAATAATTTCTGTTCATGGATGCCAATTCCCGTCCGCATCGACCTAACTTTGTTCTCACAATTCACCGAAGACATTAAACGCAGAATAGCAAGCGGGATTCTAAAAGAGATTGAAAACGCTTAGAATCGATATGAGGTGCGTGGTCAATTTAGGCCGAAGAATCCAAGACAAATTAGGAGATATGGAATGTTTTTGTGATAAGTCTAACTCGCTGCTAAAGAACATAGAACAAACATGAACTTCATCATAGACCGCTAGTGTGAGATGTCTGACTTTTCGAAGTTACCATACTTTACGTTAACTTGTTTATGTTCCTAGAAGTCTACCTCACATTATTTTTGTGTTATGTGTAACTTGGTCAATGTTTGTGTTTCTGTTGTACGCCTTGTGCTCCCATTGTTGCTTATTAATGTTGACTCCTCCGTGTGGCGAGCTTTGTATAGATCACTTTGATGCGACTGTTTTGCGTGATTCGTGCACTATGTAATCGAAAAGTCATTTCACTAAAGTTTCAGAAGTTAGCGTATATGCGTGCTGCGGTGCGCAGTCGTATAGCGTTCACCTCTGGTGCATGGAGTTCTTAGTTCGATCGCAACTCGCGACAAGTGATGTTTGTGGAAAAACACCTTATGCATGTGTTTAACGGGGTTCGCCCCTTAACTATCATTTTCCTCATTCCACTTTTTCGCTTATTTCTCATCATGACCGTCTTCTTTATTCTAGCTGGTATAAGGGTGGAATGTAAAATTGAAATATTTCCTTCTATCTTCATTTACCAGAGAATATACGAATCTTACAAGGGAACCTTCCGAAAATGATAGTTGCAGTGAAAGATGTGACCTATACCAATTGAAAGAGCTGTAACAAAGATAAGCATTTCCAAAAAAAATAGCTGCCCATAGCAATAGGTTAAAGAAATACGAGTATAAGGAGTGGAAGTTCGGGAAACCTCAAGGTTGGACAAGGGGCGGCGGAGTTCATATTCCGCAAAAAAGGGGGGCACGGCAAAATACAATGCTGACAAGTGATGTATAGAAAGAGACTTGCCACAATAGGGAACAAATGATGGACACCTGTGGGGTTAACAGTGTTCCAAACTGCAATGAAATGAACATGTTTTGCACAGAGCACTATATGAAGTGAGTGCAATATTCAGTGTCAACCTGTCATGTAGAACATAAGATATGACGTGTATCTATCTAAAAAAGTGTGGTACAATCTAAAAAAGTGGTACAATCTAAAAAAGAAATAGAAAAAACAGAAGTACGAAAAATACGGAAAAGACGGAGTTGGACATAATGCGCCACATTTCATCACGAGTTGTGCATATTAGAATGAACAAAACAAGAAAGCGCCAACTATGCAGGAAACCGACGTACCTAGAATCGAAAAGAAAAACTAGTTCCAAAGTTGGCAACACTGGTCATTAAAATCCTGACAATTCTAATATAGTTAGGTTACTCGCTTCACAAAAAGAAAATTCCGGCAACAGGCATTAGCCTTTGCATTATTTGTGCATGCTCGTCAACATTGTACGTGCAATTGTTCAATGAGACAATGGTCCAAACAGAAGATACCTTTGCAATGAGCACAGCGGATACTGCCAATGATCCGTCACACATGGTACAATGATCGTCTGTGAATGCCTTGAAACAATACCCTAGAGGTGTCGGAATCTTTGGTGGTCTTTCTATCACATATCCACACCTGTAGAAAGGATATATAATCAAAGACTTGAATAAACATGCCGTAAACTAGTAATGGGTTAAGGCTTGAAGTTTCAGAAAATTCTCGCGGGACCAAATGTTAAATTGAGTATCTGATGCTCGTAGAGCTAATTGGAGTCTTTGTTCGCTGTCCAAGAATCAACAAGTAGCACAACATCAGTTATTTTTTTTTCCAAACTTGGCCAAATACGTTGGCACAGAACACGCTTAAATCACTATTCCGTATGTTTGCGGTTGTATTTTGGAAGGCCTTAATATTCGGAAGAGTTGACAAAAAGTCAATATGGCCGCCAAAAATATCTGCTCGGTGACAAGAACAACGTGCATTTTTGGCAACCAATTCGAAACACGTGCTTCATGTAGCAAAGATTTGCTATACGAATTGTTGAACATTCCATGATCTATCGGAAGAGGAACTACTCGGTCCTGGTTACCATTTGAAAGTTTGAAGTTGGCTCCTGGGGCCCTATGATGGGGATACTGTGGGCACTTGCTTCTTACATACTTTTATCATCCCCTGACAAAGGCACATTCCAACACAACAGATCCGTTACATTTTTGTTCGATTCGCAAATCTTTAAGGTCACAAAGTTTGGTGGGACACCCTGTATATTCCCACATACGACCCAACCATGACATAATGTTCACTACTTCTATTATCGGTTGTTGGCTCAACCCAACCATTTCATGTTCCCTGACTTGACATTGCCTCAATCACTCCAGCATTGCTGCATTCCGAGTGATGCCTGTTGCCGGAATTTTCTTTTTGTGAAGCGAGTGGCCTAACTATATTAGAATTGTCTGGATTTTCATGACCAGTGTTGCCAACTTTGGAACTCATTTTTCTTTTCGATTCTAGGTACGTCGGTTTCCTACATAGTTGGTGCTTTCTTGTTTTGTTCATTTTAATATGTACAGCTCGTGATGAAATGTGGCGCATTATGGCCGACTCCGTCTTTTCCGTATTTTTCATACTTCTGTTTTTTCTATTTTCTTTTGTTAGATTGTACCACTGATTATACATGTCATATGTTATGTTCTACATGACAGGTTGACACTGAATATTGCACTCATTTCATATAGTGTTCACTTGTCAGCATTGTATTTTGCCGTGCCCTCCTTTTTTTTTTGCGTAATTTACACTTTTCCCCCCTTGTCCAACCTTGATGTTTCCCGAACTTCCACTCCTTATATTTCTTTAACCTATTCCTATGGGCAGCTAATATTTTGTAAATGCTCATCTCTGCTACAGCTCTTTCAATTGGCATAGGTCTCATCTTTCACTGCAACTATCATTTTCGGAAGGTTCCCTTGTTAGAACTTAAGTATGAATATTGTTTGTATGTGAAGGATATTGTTAATTTTCGGTTTATAATTTTGACTTTATGGAAGTAGAAGTGCTATACCGATTTCAAAATAAATTGAAAATCAAATGTTAACACTCAATTTTTCCAACATTCAATATTTTAGGTTTTTCTGAGCTAAATATATTGTGAAACTTTTATGATTTTGGAATATATTTGCTCCAGGATTTATTGACAATGTAAAAACATTAATAATTTGTAAACGTAAGTATTATACTTATGAATCTTTTACTATGATATTGAATTCACTGCATTGAAATTTTTATATTTCCGAGTGTGTAGTGTTATCATATACAATTAAGCTGTCCAAAAATAATAGCAAATAGAAAAAACAGCAATTTGTTTTCATTTTAAAAAAGTAAGTCCATGTACTGTCTCAGCTCCGTACCTAGTATGTGACGTATTTCACATTACTTCCTCGCAAGTAATTTGAACATGTGATTGAGTCCTACGATAGCCTACCGGAAATAACGTGTTTGTTCCAAATACACAATGAATAATGAAGGATTGATCGAACACAACGCTAACAATCTTAAATTTAGTGGACTATTTGTTAGTGGCAAAGACAACCTTTCAAAATATTCAGAAAAGTAACAAAGCTCGAAACACCTATACCGACTAATATTAGCTATATCTTGAACACACTTGCAGAAAAGTTTGTTCAAATTTCGAAATGGGATAGCTCGGGACAAGTCGATAATCACCTTATATTCGTGACATTGCTCAGCCTGGACAAAATACAAGCCATATTGCAAATATAATCATTAATACTTGAATTCATCATTCAATCATATTTGTAAAATGTTATAATATGGATCATTGCCATATCGCTTATTTTCTGGTACAGTGACACAGCTCAAAAATTGCAACTTTTCAGGAGACGATTTTAAAGGTTTCTAATATTATAATTTCAACACTAATTGTGTAGTGGAAATGGAAAAGGTGAAAGTGCCAAAAAATGAGAAATCGATTTTTTGCATGGAATGTGTTGTAAGCGACATCGCCAATAACCTAAAGAAGGTCCAAAGTACCAGAAAAATTCCTACTAGTTTCTAGAGCACTCGCAAGGAGCAGGACCATATAGGATAAAGTACAGTTTTATAAAATTTTTATTGAATACTGGAAATTTTACTTTGTGGCACTTTCAGCCTTTTCCATTTCCATTACACAATTGATATAAAGATACTTTACTATCACATTTTGATAGATATGTATATTATCTTTATTGGGTAAAAGATGTTTAAACTGTGACGTGGAGGTCCTTTTATGTGCCAAATCTGAGAGCAGTAGTCATTCGGTCTTGTAGTAAAAAGTAACTTTAAAGACGAACCATGTTGTAATATGACGTTCTTGTCCTAAAACTAAATAGTTTATTATTTAGACTTATTTCGAATTGAGTCACTGTTGAAGTATACACAACGCGAAAATAATGATAGGTCAATATTTCAGAGAAAAAATTTAATAATTAATGTTACAAGAAATATTGAAAAATTTTGCATGTCTTATTAAAACGAACCTTTTCACAGAAAGGTTTAAACCATAGTAACGAATGAACTTGTCCTTTCAAGTAAATTTCTTTTCCACTTATTTTCATTCTTCTTACATTTAACACCTTTCATTGTGGACTAATAACAAAAGTAAATGTCAATACACCACTACTCGAAGAATTATGAGAATCTGAAAATCTTCTGCTGTTTCCGCACTCACTGCTAGTATCAATGTCACCTATGAATAGGAATGTTCTATCGCCAATTAAGTCGCCACAATCTTCGGAGATAGACTCACTAGACGCAAGTTCTAACTCTCAGACGAAGAACTGAAATGTCGAGTCGAAATGCGGGAAATACTAGTTGTTTAACTTGAATTCGATATATTATTCGCATTTCCATTATGGCTATGTTGTTATTAAACGACATTGTATTAGATATTATTTGTCATGTAAATAATAATAAAAGCAAGCAATTTGTATTCCCAAAAGTGTAGTCGAAAGAAAGTGAAATGAAACCGAAATCTTGATACAGATAAAGAATCAGAGAGACTGCGGTCAACATCAAGTGGAGAGACGCGTGGTACAGATGCTATGTTCGAGTTTTTGTCACTAGAGTGAACATGAGAGATGGTGTGTTAGCTGCAGCAGCGCTTGCCAGGGTCACAAAGGGATTACATACATCGCCGCACAACAGTAGACTTATTATTTTAAACTATATGTTGTAAAATGCATTTGAATGAACTGATAGACCTCCGCTCATTAACAAGAGACTATATTTGAAACTCGTGACATGGTATTTGTATTTTTGCACCATCTGCCTCCACTTGAGAAGGATAAACATAAAGTGATACCTGCAATAGTTAGACCCTGACTGTACATTCGACCAAAACCTGTTATTTATTTTAGGTTCTTAACCAAAATACTTGGCGCATTGTAATGTGGCATGAGAACTGGCTAATAGCCTCACAGACCCATTTGTTAAATTTCAAACCCTTTCCTAATAATTTTTGTTTAACTCTTTTTGTTGATAATTTTTATTTGTCCTACTTATATTAAACAGGTGTATTGTGATTTTAAATACAAATGTTAAATTTTAGTGTAACTATGGAACCAACTGAAAAGTCATGAAAAAATAGATTACATTTTAAATAAATACTTAGTATAAAGTTCAAAATTTCATTATGTTATCGCAAGATATTAAATCATGTTTAGAAGTGTACATTCAAAATTAAGTTTCAATTTGAACCCAAATTACTTTCAAACATTTGATACTACAATGGCATATTTCCTATACAGAAATTACATTTTAATAGGGATAATTTTTGCTTGAAATTTGAGCGAGCCTCAGAAAATGAATTATTTACAGTACTTGTAGTAATATTTTGTCTGTTTCTGCATAAGTGACACCGTTTTTTTCACTTTGGAAGTTGATCAACAGTTACATTGAGAGAAATCGGGCCCGAATTTTCTTGTGTTACTCGCAGTATCCGCAATGCGCACAGCGGATACTGCCAATCCGTCACACATGATACAATGATCGCCTGTGAATGTCTTGAAACAATACTCTAGAGGTGTCGGAATCTTTGGTGGTCTTTCTATCACATATCCTCACCTGCAGAAAGCATATATAATCAAAGACTTGAATAAACATGCCGTAAACTGGTAAAGGGTTAAGGCTTGAAGTTTCAGAAAATTCTCGCGGGACAAGTTGTTAAATTGAGTATCTGATGCTCGTAGAGCTAGTTGGAGTCTTTGTTCGCTGTCCAAGAATCAACAAGTAGCACAACATCAGTTATTATTTTTTTTTTGCCAAACTTGGCCAAAACACGTTGGCATAAAACACGCTTAAATCACTATTCCGTATGTTTACGGTTGTATTTTGGAAGGCCTTAATATTTGGAAGAGTTGACAAAAAGTGAATATGGCCGCCAAAAATATTTGCTCGGTGACAAGAACAACGTGCATTTTTGGCGGCCAATTCGAAACACGTGCTTCATGTAGCAAAGATTTCTTATACGAATTGTTGAACATTCCATGATCTATCGGAAGAGGTACTACTCGGTCCCTGTTACCATTTGAAAGTTTGAAGTTGGCTCCTGGGGCCCTATGATGGGGATACTGTGGGAACTTGCTTTTTAGACTTTTATCATCCCCTGACAATGGCACATTCCTGCACAAAAGATCCGTTACATTTTTGTTCGTTTCGCAAATCTTTCAGGTCACAAAGTTTGGTGGGACACCCTGTATATTGCCACATACGACCCAACCATGACATAATATTCACTACTTCTATTATCGGTTGTTGGCTCAACCCAACCATTTCATGTTCCCTGACTTGACATTGCTTCAATCACTCAAGCATTGCTGCATTCCGAGTGATGCCTGTTTCCGGAATTTTCTTTTTGTGAAGCGAGTGGCCTAACTATATTAGAATTGTCTGGATTTTCATGACCAGCGTTGCCAACTTTGGAACTCATTTTTCTTTCCGCTTCTAGGTACGTCGGTTTCCTACATATTTGGTGCTTTCTTGTTTTGTTCATTCTAATATGTACAGCTCGTGATGAAATGTGACGCATTATGGCCAACTCCGTCTTTTCCGTACTTTTCGTACTTCTGTTTTTTCTATTTTCTTTTGTTAGATTGTACCACTGATTATACAGGTCATATGTATAATCAGTGGAACACATGTCATATGTTCTACATGACAGGTTGACACTGAATATTGCACTCATTTCATATAGTGTTCTTCTATACATCACTTGTCAGCATTGTATTTTGCCGTGCCCTCCTTTTTTTTTTTGCGGAATTTACACTTTTTCCCCCTTGTCCAACCTTGATGTATCCCGAACTTCCACTCCTTATATTTCTTTAACCAATTGCTATGGGCAGCTAATATTTTGTAAATGCTCATCTCTGCTACCGCTCTTTCAATTGGTATAGGTCACATCTTTCGCTGCAACTATCATTTTCGGAATATTCCCTTGTAAGATGTATTTTTCTGTCTGTATATATCATTCACAGTTTGTTGGAGACAAAATCGTTCTTTTCCTTAGAAAACAGGATGAGAGAAGCTATCCAATTGCATGAACGGAAAACAACAGCTATTAACAATAGTACTCTGATCTTGATTAAATGCGTCACTAAAGCAAAATTTCAATACGTTATGCCCTTATTATATTGCTTCGGTTCTTATTAACATGAACATTATAATGTTTTATAAAAAAATGGGATCCGATTGGATTCGATCTAGTGTCAAGATAGTGTAAGAACTACTAATCTACCACGCTACCCACCTAACCACGGAAACTACTTTTGCTTGCTCTCTTGTTCTTAAAAAATTAATGTTAATATCCATAGCGCATGTCACCTCCAACCTCAAGACAGGAGACATTTCCTCTTTTTTTCTATACTTTCGTACGGCATCTTGGTTACACAAGCTAATTTATATTTGGTAAACCATCTAGATACTAGCTTTAAACCAATAAATTCAATATTTTATTCCACTTTCCAGTTCCTTCTGCCAGCTCGTTCACTGTCTGTTGTCATTTTTTTCGCAATCGTGCCTTCCTACTAAAAAAATTCCTAGAAACGATTGCAAGTATACACAAAACCGCGCACAATTGAAAGAAATATCTTCAAACCATTGAAATATCCATGTAACAGAGCAAGGTCAACATTCCTTGTTTTGTTTGTGAAGCAACCTGTGTCTTTCTTTATCGGTGTATGCCTCTTCAATTACCACCTACCTCTATTTAATTACCCATCCAACTGTGTTTATTTTTGGATCAAAAGATCTAATATGTTTGAATAGAACATTTTCATTTTTCCCTGATATCTGGGGAACTACATATGATGTACCTGAACTCAAGCTATTTAACAGAGCATGACGTGCTTATTCGGTAGAAAATAAGTAAAATCGATATTTGAGCTTTCAAAAATTTTGCGGTTCGTATACAGATATTTCAAAATATTTTCTTGTAGTCGTTATATCTGGAGAACTACATATAGTGCAGCAAACCCAAACTATCACCTAATTCAGTATTATGTTCTTATTCCGTAGACAGTACGAAAACTCGATTTAGAAGCGGTCGAAACATTTTTTTGGCCCCTGATCCAGAAACTTACTATTGGCGTCGTTCACAGTCTTTTGATGCATATCTTTTGATCATTCCCAAATTTTGTTTTCATCTCTAAAACACCTATAGTTTATCATTGTTCATCTGAGTAGATAATGTTGTAAACACTTTCCGTTTGTTCTCCATTGCCACATATTAGATATAACCTTAAATGTAACAAAGATATACTCAACACAACTGATAATATTTTGAACAAAATAAAAGTATGTAGAAGAAACATAAATCTAACAAATAACAATAGTACACAAACAACATATATGGATATAAATTACATGAAAACCAGTCTAGTCCTGATCGTTTTATTTAGTTTGTTCCGACAATTTATGCCGTAGCTCATGGTCTAATATAAACCACTTGTCCAGTTCATTAATTTGTAACTTCCTTCTTTCTTTATTCTTCGGACTTCATCCATTTCCATATTATTGTTTATTTTTAATTTCTAGTCCTTCGACACATTCCACATATATATATCAGGATACGTTTCTATAACAGCTTCCTTATAGCATTATTTTCTCCCTTAAGCCTAACGTCATAAATATATTTTTACATTATTTCTTGTTTTTTTCCTGTTTCCCCAATGTGTATCTCATTGAAATATGTACACTTACTTTATACACTACATCTTCATCTTCTTCACATATGTTCTTAGTTTTATTTGTCAACTCGTTAATAATGTTCAATAACCTTCGTCCTTCTTTTCAGTACGTCTTTATACCACCTCTTCTTATTAAGGTTCTTGCTCTTTATACGTCTCACTTCTTATCTTCTCTTCCTTTTTCTCTCTTGCACTTCCCTTCCTTATTTCATCTTCTATCATGTTTTACGTTAATTTCTAATTTTTGTACCAACTCTTCTCTAGTAGGCTGTGAAACGTATCTATGCCCTCTCTCTTTCTTTCCTTTTAGATTCTATTTCTTCTATTCTCCTTTTAATATTACATACGAAGCTTCTTTTTGTGTGTGTGTTGTAATCCACAAACTTCTTTCATGGTGATAAATCCCGTGCATCCTTTCCTATACCATTTTATGGTAAATTGTCAATTTCTCCTCTTTGTAATCATGTGCAGAAACTGAAAAAAATGATACTTTCCAATTCATTTCCAGTCTTATTCATTTCTCTTTATTTTCAATATTCCATATTCCTTTTCCTAGTTTTCTCATTATTTCTTAATCTTAATCCTGAGCCTAAACTCCCTATTTCTTTACTTTTTACAACTTTTTCCATATCGTACATTAACCATTGTCCCACAAAACTATAAAAGCATTTATTTTCTATATTTACAAAAATCTCTTATTTTATTACCTCTTACATCCGCTTCTATAACCTTCACTAACTAATCCCTCTTGATACTAGGAAAATTTGTCTTAACATCAATTTTAAATATATGTTTCCTTTCTCTCTTATTCTTCATTCGTTGTAACATAATTTTTACTTCTTCTGTATTCTTCAGTATTTTATTATCGTGACCAATCATATCTCTTCTGATATGTTTCTGAATTATTCGTGTAATCGTTCTAGATAGTCCTCACTACAGTGCAATACTGTTCATAACACCATCTTATCTTTCTGAATCCTCACAAATGTATTTGTTCTTTACATCCTGACTTCGTGCTCTCCCCATTTCTTAAAACTCGTTTTCAAACAATATTTTTCGTTTTCAAACAATTCCTTGTATAACTCAAATTTAATCTCATTTTCTCCTACCGAATTGTATGCCAGATATACCATTCTATTTCCTTTCATACGACTCTTTCCTATTACTATCACTGACATTCCTTTATCTGCTTCTTCAAATAGCACGTGGTTTCTCTTACGTAGTCTCTCTAAGCCCTACAATTCTTTTTTGTAGGGTCCTCATTCTCACGTCACCGTTATATCTTAGTATAGCCATCGCTCTTCTCATTTTCCGCTGTATTTCTTCTTTGTCTTTCACTTCAATAATAGCTTCAGCTACTAAAATACTACTTGCTTCAAATCCACTTTATCTCCTTTAACTTTAATTTTATATCCAAGTTCAGGAATTTTCTTTCTTTATCTGTAAGCTCCACTACCTACAGCTTTCCTTATGAACTTTTTCATTCAGTCCACTATTTCCCACCACATAAATTTTGTTACTTTCTCACTAACTTTAACCTTTTGAGTATTTTTTCTTATCTCGGCTAAGGATTGGAAAAGGTATTGAAAAATAGATAAAACTGCAAGGATAAAGTGAGAATAAATCAGAAAATATAAGTTATAGTAAGCAAAACGAAAAATACTAGAGAAATAAATACACTGGAAAATGACGCAAGTAAAAGTTAGTTTACAGCTATCATAATAGGGGTAAAGATTTCTATCAATAGTTTCATCAAAGTGTAATTAAAATAATATCAAATGCTTGACCATGCTTCATATATTACTACTAAAATCACGAAAATTAACGTGTCATGCTAGTACGTCCAATTACTACACACAAGACTCTTGAAAGATCGATATATTTTTAAAAAGAAAATGTGTTAGGCTACAGATAGCTGGACCGATTATCCAAATCGAGTATGTTAATGAAATTATTTTGTTTCAACTTTCTAGATAACGGTTACTTATGTGTGCGTCTTAATCTCCACAATAATTCCGGAATGTAAGAAAAAATTCAATTTCTCTTCTATTAAGAGCTAGATGGAGGAATAGTACCGGCTGAGTTGTTTAGTGGACCCAAACTCATATTATCTCAACGACTATAAAGACTTTTACTCCACACGATAAGTAGTAGTAGTTTAGTGAAATTCGACCAGAAAGAGCAAATCCCGGACATTCCAAGGAAAGGAAACTGAAGCATTTCCTAGAATGATAGCAATGCTCTATTCAGCAACTCAGAGAAGATCCCAAAAATTCCGTGTCGGGTTTAAACACTATGTGCGCCGTATTGGGTAACATACATTCACAGCAAAGATATAAACTATACTTCCTTGAAAATATATTTAATTAGTTCTTATTATGTGACAACTGATGAAATTTACAGCTTACCGAATGGCAAAAAGGGAAATTCTACAAATATTCTCAGAATCGACATAACAATTGAGTATTTGGATGTTTATTACAACATTGCAGAGAGGGGAGAGATAAAATATTAGCAAAATTATTGAGTACACCGGTATCAGTAAAACGTTAAAGATACAAAAAGTATATTGTAAAGCTGGGATTTTAAATTGGAATCATGTAATGAATGAAATTTCATCTTGACACATTTTGCAATATTTCAACTCTCCTTCCATACGTTTTGAGTGATGTTAGCATTGGATAGGGATTTCCAAGGGCTTCAATACACTCTTAAACCTGGATTTTGGCTTCTTTGGAGAAAGGAAGAACGGGACGTTTTCGATTACTTGAAGTAAATTTTAATAAAGTCATCACATTTGTGACGTCAAATATGTTTCCTGTTTCATTATCTGGTTCCGAGAAAAAATACATTCTAGAGTCCATCCCAACTTGCATCAATATCTACTGTTTTGCTAGCTGATGGAAACGTAAATTGTCATAAAATATTAGAAGTTTGACTTGCAACGATGGAGAAGATTGACGGGAAGAAATTCAGTGAAATTCATTTGAAATTCAACTCAAGTGTGAAATTTTTGGACAGCTTTACAAGATCAGTGGCTGTGCGTAATGAAGCAATATATGTAAACCCGCACTGCACTGCAGCTTCTGTACTGCAAGTTATGCACAGCTATGTCTGAAGAACAGCTGTCTGAAATCTTCAAATATGAACTACATTACTACCCTCCCTCCTTATTTGATAGAGAAAGTCTAATGTGGAAAGGTTTCAAATCATCGATGATATCCGTTTTGATCTAACCTTCGACCTAGAAAACAATAAGCAGTGCCCTAAGCAATGTGTTTCCCTTATAGCTGATGGAAGGCATCTCCTGCAAGGTGTTGCATAGCAACGTCCAGCCACGTTTAAGGATATATGTCACCAATATACTGCATACCATCTTATGCATTACGGAGAAGCTATCGTAGTTCTTCTTGGGTATAGGGAGGGTATAAGCACATAATATAGGGAACATCTGTGACGTGCAGGAATGACTTCCTATGTAGTCATAGAAGTATAAAATAATATTACTGTTACTGTAGGGCAGACTGAATTTCTCCTAAATGAAAAACAAGATGAGAGTAATCTATCTGTAAGTGAACATCACTACAAGTCTAGTTGCAAAATACTCCAGGCCAAGGAAGAGCTGATGAAGTGTTTGTAATGAATACTATTGTAGAGGCCAAGAAAGGATATGCAGTTATTTTGATTAGTGAAGACAAAGATTTATTAGTTCTTCTAGTTGCTCTTGCTCCACTAGAAACATCTTTGGAAATGTTGCTGATAGGATCGAAAACTCACCAATACAAGAATAATTAAATTGACGCTATAAGAACTTTTTTCTAATTTTATTTGGCTCCACAGGACGCTATTCAGTTTCGTTAATTTTACCGAAATATCAAAATTTCTCCTTACAAAATGTTAGAGTAATACCGAACTGAAAGAATAAATAAAATGGAACATCCGTAAAGTCTTGCTCGCCGATTTCAACAAAATTTTGAAATTGATATTAGACATAAAATAAAGTGACCCGTATCTTTCCGCTTGTGTGGAGAAACGATTTGAAGGGACTTAAGCCCCTCCCGAAGTATTTCCAAAACTCCGAAAAAACAGGTGCAATACGCCTGAAAGGGAGTAAACAGATATTAGACGCAATCCTGATTGCAAATTAAGGAATATGAGTTTTCCTTTTGTGTGAGAAAACGGTGGCAGAAGGAACAAAAGACCGTTATTCAAATATCCCTGAAAATGTTGGCATAAGCTAAAATCGACAAAAAGGCACAAGCGATTCCGAGGAAACAATGCATGCAGATACTAAAAGTAAAAGTTAGAAATTCGCATTTCTCGTTTCTGCAGAAAAACGGTTTGAAGGGGCCTAATACCCTCCAGAAATATTTTTAAGAAAGGTCGAAATCTAGAAAAAGACAGGAATAATTTGAAGAAATGTATATACTAGATATACAAGTAAAATATGTGTATTAGTTATTTCCTGCGGGAAAAAACTGTTACAAGGGTAGACACATTCTCAGCAAATTAATACGAATATCTTAGAAGGTTCACAATCCACAAACGATCAGAAAAAAACTGATGGAAGTAGAAATGCACATGTTAGACGTGCATTGAATAAATATATATTGCAAGTACTATCCATCACTTTATAACACGGACCAACCGTTTCATAGGCACAATATCTTATGCAACAAATGTGTCGCAATCATGATATTAGACAAAGAAATTTTGTAAACAAAGTGATCTCTTACACCGACCACAACGAGTCACAGCAACTTGTCCACAAATGTACCATGTCGAGATGTGATTCATGGCAAAGGAGAAATCTGCTGGGGTCTGAAATTGTGCTGGCTTCTCTGTTGTATATTCAAGTGATACCAAGCATATTTGATGACATGTTTGTATCTTGGAGAGAAGAATTGATTATTTTTCAGAGATTATAGTTCGATAATGTTATACCGTAGATGCAAATTAATATCAGACTGCTGTAAGATAACAGTGTCCGGAAAGCAGCGAAGATAACAGTCTTCGTCTTCCACAAACGAAGAAAGTACACATGCAGAGGTTGCAACTTCTAAGTTAAACCTTGAGGTATTTTAAGCAGCACAGCAGTTTTCTCTTCCATTTCAATGGCAGGTAGTGTGTTTTCACACTGTTCACTCCAAGCGTCCAATAGAAGAACTGTTCCCGTTGTGTTATCGGAAAATACATGTGATCTAGGCAACGATGATAAAGTTCATTTATTTGTTTCCCTGATTTTGAGGTGGTACGAAATACGTTACGGGTTCTTAACACAATGTTGTGCACGCGTGGGCCGAACTCACCAGTTAGCCCATTAATAACATTGAGTAATGGTGCGAGCAAAGCACTATTCTCAGAAACGGTCTGTTGTATTGTATAACTGTGTTGTCTCTCAAATGGTTTGGACAACTGTTTCCCTTTCTTCATTCCCTGAGCAACCAAGGTTCGATCGGCATGCATTTCTAGTTGAAAACCACTTTGACCACGTTCTCTATATGTTATGTTTATCTTCAGACGTATGTAAATATAAATTTCTTCATTTTACACGTTAAAATTTTATGTTTTTTAAATCCCACTGCCTAGTATTTGATGCCTTAAGTGATAAAAATTAAATATATTGCTGGCCTGCAGTATCCATCATCGTAGATGAAAATCGTATACTGGAAAGTGTGTGTCATGAGTGTTTTGTAATTGGCAAATAACGTATTGAAATGCATGCGATATCTTATTATTCCGTCTTTTTCACCAATGACATGCTTTTCCCAGCGTTCTAGCTCCTTACTTGGGGGTTATTTTTCTAAACTTTGTTTGTACAGATCGAACGGATAGAGGTCTCTTAATACCACTTCTCTAATAGTTGGCTACCTTTTATTTGTACGCAAAGGTTATGTTTGCTTGACCATGTACGGTTGTGCCGCCATCGCACTCTTCTACGTCGTCATTCACAGAAGAATATAGGACGGTTTACTCTTCCCTGTCGTCCTTTGGAAATGCTATTTTTAATATTTTTTGTGTTTAACGTAACCATATCGTCCATCTAGTAGTCCAGGAAACATTGCAATATGAGTGCTGTATCCCTTTACTTTCCTGTTATTGGCGACTCTGGTCAATGAATCACTTCAAAAGCAAAAAACAGTCAATGCATAATGTTAGCGGGATTCATGGTGTATTTCTCTTGTTTAACACGCTGACGGAACTACGAATTTATATCATAAACTTATGAGTGTGTGATGCAATGTGCTTAACTTCTTCATTATATATTGTGTACACATGGTATATATTGATATCTCATTTTGCACGTGCGCCTTATTATTTGAAGTGTTCTTTTGTGGCATTCATGTATCATTATCACAAGTAAACAAGTTGTTGCACAAGCCAAGGGCCAGATAAGTATAATTCCACATTGCCTTGTCAATTATAGATCATCTGTTTCCACACATAGATAAAGTTGCCATCGCACGAACTTAACATATGCAGCGATGAGCGTGACCACCTCGTGTTATTGCTACTGCTAGATAACATTATATATATTTCATAATACAGTTGATACCTTCTGCTGTTCAATTATATATGCTAAACCACTGAAACGGTTCTTCAGAATACACATCTCTCTAATTGTTTCTTTATTAAATGGCACTTCAACAGCTTCCTGTCTCTGAGACGTAAGATATTTGTATACGAGACATATATATTGGCTCGTAATACAAAGATATACGATCACAAGAAATACATGTTGGAAATTTTTGCAATTTGTTTGCTCCGTTTTGGAGATTTAGAGCTTTTATATAAAAAAATAGGAGCGGCTTAATCAACTTCAAACAGTTTTTCCGCAAGACGAAAGAAAAGTAGTGCCACAAATACAGACCTAGAACATAATAGAACAATCCAGGTCCTGCCTGATACAAAGTACTCGATAGTTCAGGGTCGCACGATACGCCATGACCCTTGTACCGTCCAACCATGGAAAATCCAACACCCCGAAAACTCGTTCTCTTTCACGACATTATTTTAAGGTTGGTTTAACATAACACAGAATACAAGCCATAGTTAATACAACATTGATCAAGTACTACATGTCCCAAAAGTACTGACCATCGAGACCAAAGATCAAATATTTAAACTCTACTAACTTTTAAAAGGAGCGACATATTGAGATGTTGTTTCAACATTTATTAACAGATCATCAACTACTACGTGTCACAAAAGTACTGACGATCGAGGTCAAAGGTAAAACATTTAAGCCCGAATAACTCGAATGAGCCACATACTGAGATGCTGTTTCCCGATTTAACAATAAGTCAAGATTTAACATAACACATAATACAAGCCATAGTTAATACAGCATTCACCAAATACTATATGTCACAAAAGTATTGACTATCGAGGTCAAGGTCAAATATTGAAAGCTGAATGACTTTTAAACGGAGCCACATATTGAAGTGCTGTTTCCACATTTATTAATAGGTCATCAAGCACATGTCCCGAAAGTACTGACCATCGAGGTCAAAAGTTAAATATTTAAAAATAAATAACTCGTAAACAGAGCCACATATTGATGTGCTGTTTTCAGATTTAGTAACAGGTCATCAGGTAATACATGTCCCAAAAGTGTCGACTATCGAGGTCAAACGTCAAATGTTTAAAACCGAATATGGTTGAAACGTAGCCAGGTATTGAGATGATATATCCAAATTTAGTAATAGGTCATAAATTACTACAGGTGCCAAAAGCACTCACCACCGAGGCCAATGGTCACATATCCAAATGTAAATAAGTGCTGACCATGAAGGTCAAAGGTGAAATATTTAATCCTGAATAATTTTTAAACGGAGCCACATATTGTTTTCACAAATTAGCAGTAGGTCATCAAGTACTACATGACGCAAAAGAACTGACCATCGAGGTTAAACCAAATATTTAAACGTATATAACTCGTAAACGGAGCAATGTATTGAGGTGCTTTTCCTGATTAAGTAACACGTCATCAAATAATATATGTTCCAAGAGTACTGAACGATAAGTTCAAAGGCCAAGTATTTAAAGCCGAATACCTCGTAAAGGGAGCGACAGATAAATATGTGACCTACTCAATTTTGTATCAGGCAGAAAAAAGTGATGACAGAATAAATTTCATTGTCTTACTTAGTTTTGTACTAACGAGAAAAATCAAAAATATGCATTTTAACTTGATGATAATTTTATATCATCTTGTACTATTTAAACGAAAGAAGGGATATTTTTGTACTAACCAGAAAAAGCGAAGAAGTTTCATTTTAACTAACTCAGAATTTCTAGAAAATTTTGCACTCTTTAAACAAAGGAAATAAAATATTTGAGTTGTCTATTCAGTTTTTTACCAAGGGGAATGAGATTTTAATTATCTACAAATTTCTATACCATTTTGTAATTTTGAAACAAACGTAGGGAAAATTTGAGTAACGTAATCAATTTTGTACCAACGAGAAATGCCATTTTAACTATCTGAGAGTTTTATATCATTTTGTACTGCACAAATAAACGAAGGAATAAATTTGAGTGGTCTATTAAATTTTGTTACAGAAAGAATAAAACGAAGATGGACCATCTTAACTAGCTGAGTTTTTAAAAATATTTTGTACTATTTAAATAAGAAAACAGATAAAATTGTACTAAGCAGAAAAAGCGAAAAAGGACTCAGAATTTATGTATAACTTTTGTTCTGCTCAAATAAAGGAAAAATAAATTTGGGTGTTTTGGTTTTACACACACAAGGAGAAAACGATCCTTTATTTTAAATAGCTCATTATTTTAAACCATTTTCTACTATTTAAATAAACAAAGGAATAAATTTTTCCTATCCACAAAAAGCGAAATAGGACAATTGTAATAGCGAAATAGCTCAGACGTCCTATACAATTTTGCTCTATTTAAACAAACGAAGGGATAACGTTTGAGTGAGATTTTCAATTTTGTAACAAGAAGAAAAAAGCAAAGACAGAACATTAAAACTAATTTTATATTCATTTTGTACTACTCAAATAAACGGAGAAAAAATTTCAATGAAGTATTTAGTTTTGTATATACCTGAACAAGCAGTGAAGAATGAATAGAATTTGAGTGACCTATTTTCTTTTGTATCAACGAGAAAAGCCGAGGAAGGACGATTTTTACATGTCTTAGAATGTTATACCTTTTGTAGTACTTAAACAAGCGAAGTTATAAATTTGTACCAACCAGAAGAAAAAGGGAAAAATACCATTTTAACTAACTGAGAGCTCTATAACTTTTGTACTACGCAAATAAACGGAGGAATAAATTTCTGCCAAGCACAAAAAGTGAAGAAGAAGGACCATTTTAAGAAGATCATCACTTTATACATTTTTGTGCTATTTAAATAAAAGAAGGGCTACCAAGCAGAAAAAAGTGAGCAATTCTTTACTTTTGTCTTAAGGAGATAAAAAAAGGTCCATTTTAAATAGTTTAGTATTTATGTACCTTTTGTCGCACTCAAATAAACGAATGAATAAATTTGATTCATCTATTATTTTGTACCAATCAGAAGAAAAGCAAGTAAGGTCCATTTTAACTAGCTGAGTATTTTATATCATTTTGTACTATTTAAACAGAAGAATAAATTTGACTTGTCTATTTTTGTCGAGCTAGATTGTGTACTATTGTATATTTTTGTGTCACCAAGAGAAAGGTTAATTACAGTAGCATTGCTAAATAAATTTTAATTGCCTGTCTCGTCACTAAGAAAGGCTCGTAGTTATATGGTTAGTGGACGCACGTTCAGCGAATTAGGTCTTACATTTAGTATAGTTTAGCAAAATGCTAACGGCGACGCTAACTAAATATTTGAACACGAGATTTAACAAAGCAGAGATGTCATTAGTTACAGACGAAAAATTTTCAATTAGAAGGGAGTAGCGTCATACTTTAATTTTAATTAATACTTTAGAGCAGACTCCATCGCAATAAGCGTTGTTAAGGGGTGATTTTTCCATCCAAATTATTTTTTTCGTTTATGTGAATATCCCAAACAAGATACAAAAGTTTGGAGCTAGTTAAAATTGCGTATCTTTGATTTTTCTCGTTAGTATGGAAGCAAGTAAGGCATTCAAATTTATTCCATTTTCGCTTTTTTTCTGCTTGGTACAAAATTGAATAGGTCACACAAATTTATTTGACGCTCCGTTTACGAGGTATTCGGCTTTACGAATTTCACCATGGAACTCGATGGTCAATACTTTTTGACAAATATTGCTTGATGACGTACTACTAAATCTGGATATAGCACCTCAATATGATACTCCGTTTACAAATTATTTATGTTTAAATATTTGACCTTTGACCTCGATGACCAGCACTTTCGGAACTTGTAGCAGTTGATCACCTGATAATAAATGTGGAAACAGCACCTCAATATGTCCCTCCGTTTACGAGTTATCTGGGCTTAAATGTTTGACCTTTGGCCCCGTTGGCCAGTACTTTTGCTTCATGTATTACACAATGATTTATTGCTAAATCTGAAAACATCAACTGAATTTGTGGCTCCATTTAAGAGTTAATCGGGTTAATAAATTTGATCTTTGACCTCGGTGGTCAGCATTTTTGACAACTGTAGTGGTTGATTATTTATTGGTAAATCTGGAAGTAATTTTGCGTCATCTGGTACTCAATTACCTATTGCTAAGTCTGCTAACAGCATCTTAATATCTGGCACCGTTTACGAGTTACTGGGGCTTATATATTTGACGTAACACCTCGGTTGTCAGAACTTTTGGGGCATGTTATAATTGATGACCTCTTACTAAATGTGGATAAAGCAACTCAATATGTGGCTCGGTTTATGAGTTATTTGTGTTAAAAAATTGACCTTTGGCTGGATGGTCAGTACTTTTGGAACATGTAATACTTTATGACCTATGAATAAAAGTGGAAACATCACTTTAATACGCCACTCCGTTTAAGAATTATTTACATTTAAATATTTGACCAATGACCTCGATAATTAGTTCTTATAGTACCTATAGTAATTGATGACCTATTAATAAATTTGAATACAGAATCTCAGTATCTGGCTCCGTTTAAAAGTTATACGCGTTTAAATATGTGACATCTGACCTCGATTGTTATCACTTATCTAACCTGCAACACCTCAATATGTGGCTTCGTTTACGAGTTATTGACGTTTAATTTGACCTTTGACGATGATGGTCAGTATATTTGTGACATGTAGTAATTGATGACCTGTTACTAAATTTGGAAACATCACCTCTGTATTGTACTCGGTTTATGAGTTCTTCGAAATTAAATTTTGGACTTTTGACTTCGATGGTCAACACCTTTGGGGCATGTTGTACTTGATGAACGCTTGTGTAATTGCTTTTAGATTAAATATTTTTTAATAAAACAGAACGTTTACTTACACTCGTACTACTGGTCCATATGATCTGCTGTATTAACCAGGGATTGTAATATGTGCTATGTTAAATAGCGATATAAAAAAATATGGCATATTCTTTTATACATAGCGGTTGCCAAAATAGGTGTTCGTAGGCTCTGCGGAATTTCTCATTGGATTATGTGTTATAGTCTTATATAATTTCTCCTATGTTAAAATAGGTGTTAATAAAAGTGGTCGTAAAAGACAACGAATACACCCACCACTACTCTCTGTTATGTTAGTAGTCTTTGTTATGTTACATAGAAGTGCATTCGTAGTGTATGTGCTCATAGTTTTATGTAATTTTACTATGTTAAAGTAGGAGTGCAAAAAAAGCCAAATTCTTTTATTAGCTCTGCTACATGATCGTAGTCTTATACAATTCTACTATGATACATAGAGGTTTGAAAATTTGTTCATAGTATATTATTAGTTCTGCTATGTTCGCAGTCTCTTGATTATGTGTTCATGCTATTAAATAATTTCTGTTATTTTAAAATAGGGGTTGAAAAAGACGTCATAAATGAGAACGAGAACCTCTATTATTGTCTGGTATCTTAGTTATTTTTATTATGTTACATAGGTGTTGAAAAATTTCTTCATTGTCTTTCATCATATCTGTTATGTTTGTAGCTTCTGTGTGATTTGTCTTATGTTAAAATAGGGTCTGAAAAAAGTTGTAATAAAAGGGAACGAATATACCCCCAAAAAGTTCTCATAAAAGTAAACAAGTATACTTTTAAAATTTGGTCGTGAAAGAGAACGAGCTTTCGGGGTGTTTCCATGGTTGAATACTGGACTATTGACTACTTCGTGTCAGGCGGGAAATGGATTGTTCTTATATATTCTAGATCGGTAATTTTGCCCTACTTACCTATTTATTACTTTTAAGTCTAATATCTGCTTTGTAGTTTCCTCGGAAGCTCTTGAACTTTTTTGTCGATTTCTCCCTTTGCCAATATTTCTGGAGATATTCATGTTGGCTGTCGCTCCCCCTGCAACTGTTAGATCATAGAGTATAAAAGCAAAACAGCGTATTTCTTATACGCTTATGTGTATACTACTTTTTTCTACAAAATTATTCCTCTACTTTTGGAAATTTCGAGATATTTAAAAAAGTGTCGGTAGGGGCCTAGGTCCCTTGAAACCATTTTTCTGCAGAAAAGAAAAACTATGGGTCACTTTATTTTGTGTCTAGTATCTACCTGCAAATGTTAGTTATAATCGGCTTGAAACACTTTACAGATGTTCCTTGTAAGTGATCTCAATAATTCTCTAGGATCGGCTGGTGCTGTGGCTAAAGCAGTTGAAGCATTTTTTTCTGTCACTGTGCGGAATTTTCAGTACTTTTGCGTCGTAGTACTTAATGATGTATTGCTAAATCTGGAAACAGCACTATGGCTCCATTTAAAAGTTAATCGGTTTAAAATATTTGACCTTTGATCTCGTCGGTCAGCCCTTTGAAACCTGTAGTGGTTGATGACTTATAGCTAAATTTGCAAACAGCAGGTCAATATGTGGCTTCGTTTACGAGTTATTCAGGCTTAAATGTTTGACACAACACCCCGATTGTCAGTGGTTTTGGGACATGTAGTAATTGATGACCTGTTAATAAATGTGGAAATCGCAATTCAATATGTGGCTCCGTTTATGAGTTATTCAGGTTTAAATATTTGACCTTTGATCTCGAATATCAGTACTTTTGAGACACATATTTCATGATGACCTATTACAAAATGTGAAAACAGCCCCTAAATATGTGGCTCCATTTAAAAGTTATTCGAGTTTAAACTTGAACTTTGACCTCAATGGTAATCATTTTTGATGATCTATTAATAAATGTGGTAACAGCACCTTCATATTTTTCTCCGTTTAGAAGTTATTTACGTCGAACTTTAGAACTCCGGCCTCGAAGGTCAGTACTAATGAATACTGTGGTAATTGATATCCTATTTATAAATGTGGAAACAGCACCTCAATATGTGGCTCCGAAGAAAAATTATTCGGGTGTAAATATTTAACCTTTCACCAGCTCGATGGCCAGTACTTTTGGGTCACGTAGTACTTGATTAATGCTTGTGTAATATATGTTATGTTAAATAGGTTTTAGTAAAACGGAATTGTTATAATCGTGCTATTGGTCCATATTCTTTGCTGTGTTAAATTGGGATTTTAATATGTGCTATTTTAAACAGTGATTTTTTTAAAAAGGACACATCCTTTTTACGTAGGGGTTGCGAAAATACGTGTTCGTAGTCTCTTTGCAATTTCTAATTGGACTATGTGGTTTAGTCTTATGTAATGCTTCCTATGTTAAAGTAGGGGTTGAAGAAAGTGGTCATAAATATGAAGGAACACCTCCATTATCGTTTGTTTTCTTAGTTGCCTTTGGTATGTTATATAGGTGTTGAGAAATGTGTTCTTTGTCTTACATCAGATGTTATGTTTGTAGTATGTGTGTGACTTCTGTTATGTGAAAACAGGGGCTGAAAAAGTTGTCATAAAACTGAACAAATATACACCCAAAAAGTTATCATAAAAGAGAACGAATACACCCTTAAAATGGAGTCGTTAAAGAGAATGAGTTTTCGGTGTGTTCGATTTTCCATGGTTGGATAGTGGACTATCGAGTACTTCGGGTCAGGCGGGAAATGGATTGTTGTAATATATTCCAGATCGTTAATTTTTGCAGTACTTACACATTTCTTACTCTTAAGTGTAGTATCTGTATGTGTAGTTTCCTTGGAATCCCTTGTGCTCTTTTCTCGCTTTCTCCCTTTGACAACATTTCTGGAGATATTCATGTTGGCTGTCGCTCCCCCTGCAACTGATACGTCATATGAAAGCAAACAAGCGTATTCCTTAACTTTCTATCCAGTATGTTTATACAACTTTTTCTGCAAAATGATTCGTGTACTTTTGGAAATTTTGAGATGTTTGAAAATAATTCGGTAGGCGCCTAGGTCCCTTGAAACCATTATTCCGCAGAAACGAAAAATATGGGTCACTTTATTTTGTGTCTAGTATCCAGCTGCAGAAGATCGTTAAAATCGGTTTGCAACACTTTACAGATGTTCCATGTAAGTAATGTCAATAATTCTCGAGGGTCGGCTGATGCTGTGGATAAAGCAGTTGAAGCATTTTTTTCTATCACCGTACGGAACAAAGTGATCGGAAATAATGTATGTTACTTCTGGAACTATATGTGAAGAAAATTGCGAATCACTATGTATATTTGAAGTTTAATTTGCAGTATTTCTGCCTACAACGGCAGCAATTCGTGAGTTTTACTCCGAGTAAATCAGGTACAGCAATGATGTGCTGTTAACATGGACCATATACGCTGTGGTTGGAAGATATTCAATCATTATGTCGTCCCATATCAACTTTCAATTCTGCGAATCCTGAAGACCTGCTGCTGACAACTGTGGAGAACGTTGTGAGTGCTAAAGTCTATGCTAAGGTGCTCAGCCATGTGTATGTACTTAGATTGCCATGTATGTCGCAAAAAGGGCATAAAAGTGGAATGGAGGTGGACGGAAATTCCTCAAAGATTCCGCATAGAAAAATGCCAGTGATATTGAAGAATAGACATTATAAGATGGCAGACATCCTCGTTTGGAATAACCCGAAATTCACTTGAAGTAGGTTCCTTTTAAGTGAAATTTATCCAAGTTTCAAATCTATAAAATAATCACTAATTGGCTTTAGGCCTTATTCTAGCTCAAACATTACGACTTTTAAACGATGCTGTGGATAAAGCAGTTGAAGCATTTTTTTCTATCACCGTACGGAACAAAGAGATCGGAAATAATGTATCTTACTTCAGGAACTATATGTGAAGACAATTGCGAATCACTATGTATATTTGAAGTTTAATTTGCAGTATTTCCGCGTACAACGGCAGCAATTCGTGAGCTTTTATTCCGAGTCCATCAGGTACAGCAAGGATGTGCTGTTAACATGGACCATATACGCTGTGGTTGGAAGATATTCAATCATTATGTCGTCCCATATCAACTTTGAAGTCCGCGAATCCTGAAGACCTGCTGCTGACGACTGTGGAGAACGTTGTGAGTGCTAAAGTCTATGCTAAGGTGCTCAGCAATGTGTATGTACTTTGATTGCCATGTATGTCGCAAAAAGGGCGTAAAAGTGGAATGGAGGTGGACGGAAATTCCTCAAAGATTCCGCAAAGAAAAATGCCAGTGATATTGAAGAATAGACATTATAAGATGCCAGACATCCTCGTTTGGAATAACCCGAAACTCAGTTGAAGTAGGCTCCTTTTAAGTGAAATTTATCCAAGTTTGAAATCTATATAATAATCATTAATTAGCTTTAGGCCTTATTCTAGCTCAAACATTACGACTTTTAAACGTTACTAAACTGTTTTTTATTCTCAACAATTTTCCATGCATGTCAGATGTCTACGAATAATCTTGCACACTAAGAACAGAGCAATTTCTAAACGTAAGAATCCATCGAATTTTTGGAATTTACCCCTTTTCCATTCCCAAATATAATCAACATTGAGGTTTCTATGAGCTATTCAAGGCTTTTCCAAATGACTATCGTTGATAACTTCACTCTAAACTTCTTTGATACAGAGATGAACATTTTACAATATTTGCAGCAGAGGGAATTTAACCCATTATTTGAATCTAATTTTAAGATTCTATCTTTAAATGATCTTAATATTGTGTATTTTTAAAGTTTTACTGATAAGGATTTAGCCAGCAATTTGTCATTGTTTTATGTTTGTCTCCATTACAACAGTTTAATAAAGATGCAAAATCTCAACTTTCCACATCTGGCTAACTTTGCAGAATTTTGTTTTTTCTTCCTCTCGGAAAAAGCGTAAATTTCCTCGATTATAACACAATAAGAACAAATAATTAAGTACCTTTTCACGGAGAAACAATTTATGTATCCGATAATATTTGCAACTTGTATTTTAGTCAGTTAAAGTTAGTGCTATAGTTTCCACGAAAACTTTCGGCGTTGACAATAGGCTACGAAATATGACAGTCATAGTGAGAAAACCAGACTCAGGATTTTTTGGGACTTTGTATGACTTGCTTAATAGAGTATGACGACCATTGTAGAAAAGATTTCAGCTTCCTGTTCTGAATGACGTGGTTTAAACTTAATTGCACTGTACTATAAAGGAAACCATTTATATACTCATTTTTCTTGTAATAGATACTGAAAGCAATTATGCTGGTGTAGTGTATTAACAAAGTCAAATAGTTAACATTTTAAAATAAATAAAAGGTGTAATTATTCATTTTCAACTTCCAGCAATTAAAACGAAGGTAGTAGAAGTAAAATATACCACAACTTTCCTCCAGCAATACACATTTACTGGACAAAATTAAAATCACCAGTGTGTGGACATTTTATCGCTTGCGAGAGATATTATTATTAGGGTCACCCTAGTGGGACCCTGGCACCACTGAGTCCGAGTTCGTTAATATGGGCAACCCCTTAACATTTTGAAAGGTAACGGTGACATACGTTTGTCCTCTACTGCTAAGAATAACTCTTGAACAAAAGTGACTTTTTTTTGGCAAAAGTTACTTTTTTGCACAAGTTGCAGAAGTTACATATCTTGGATATTGATGCCATGAAATGTTGACATCTCTAGAGCTTGACATCTACTTGACGAAATTGGAACTTGTAAATTGTAAACATTTTAAGTTTCTTCCAGAGTGTTTTCTGTATTACATTAACACACACCTAGTGCTGGGTGAATTCCCGGGAAGATATTGTTCGGGAATATTCTCTGGGAATATTCCCGGGAAAATTCCCAAAATGGAAAATTATCCGGGAATTTATGTTCAATCATAAAGAAAATTGCATTTTATTACTATATTATGATTTCAAAGTTGAATTAATTTTTATATCACAGCATATTATTACTGTTGTCCACAGAGGATTCTATAAAATGTATATTCTGAACGGTAATATGTTACTTTATTAACACTTTATTATATTTAGAAAGCACGCAAAAATGTATATTTATTTACAATGTGTTCTATCAATTAAATATGTATGAAAAAATTATATAGTAACAGTTTTAATGTATATGTAAGTGGATTTGCTCAACTTGACTCTATTACTGATATTATGAACACATTAAATTTATAAATGTTATAAAAAAATAGATTGGGTAAATGCTAGAAGATACATGTCTCACCAATTCATCAACATTTGCGCATACGTATTTATGTTCAAAAAATTTGCAAGATACTTACTTATTTTTATGTCTTAGCGCGTAACATTGCGATACACGACCTTTCATTCTACCTATTTCTCGAAATTCCATACGTTAATTCACATGTAAAAGAAGTCCGAGTACCTCTTCAGAAATTCGAGTCAGCGAGACAGACCGACGTCTGTTACTAATGGTGATTCAGGTTTTATTAATAGTACTTGATCTCTATTCCTACATAATTCTAAATTACTTTATAAAATGGTTCCTTTTCATTATTTGTAAATTAGTCCTTTGCTAATTTTGGCTGTTCTTTAGCATTGGGGGCAAGCTTTTGCACCTAATTTTTTTGCGATATTCTATTCCGATGCGGTTGTTTTTTGATTTCATACGTTAAATTACGTTCCCAATATTAAATTCAGACAGCATTGCAGAGCGAGCGTTAGCGAATGAAGGCGGGTTAGAGCCCCACATGGCATGTTGTTTTCTATATTCGTTACCAACAATTCACTTTCTTTTCTCACATAAATCACTTCCACTTACCTTTCTGTTTTGTATAAATCCCCTACTGCTCTATAAAAATGTGTTCAATACTTTCTTGACTACTCGAACATCACTATGAACTCATTTCTTCTGTAAATTATCCTACTTTTTGCTAGTTTTGCCCTCCAATACTAAACAATTACCTTACTTTTTAGTGCAAATGGAAATGGAACTTTAAAAAATGATATTATTAGTTATATAAATTACCGTCAAATAATTTTAAATTTTTTAATCTCCAAATTTTTTAAAACCAAGAAATAAATCATAATATATTAAAATAAAGTAATTAGTCATATAGTTCTTATAATTTGGAAGATAAAGTAAAGAAATGGAACTAAATTACTTCCTGGGAATTTATAGGCCAGGGAAAAAACCCAGGAATATTCCCATTTTTAAATTCCTTCCCACCGTGAATATTCCAACTGCCCATCACTACACACACCTAATAAATTAAACACTATGCATTATTATGATTTTAAAAGCAGTACTATTGCTTACCTCTAATGCCTTCAATGCATTTTCTTCCGTTTTCATCACAGAGAAGTTGGTGTTCTGTTAAGATAAATATGAGTAAAGTTAATTCCGTGTCAAGATTCTTTATCATATTGCCGACAGACAACACAGACGCAAAATACAAAGAGGTAACATACACATTTCACTAATTGTGTAGAGCAGTGCTATTCAAAGTTTTTTCCTCTCGTACCCTTAGACACATTTCGCCATCCAATTGTGTACCCCTGAAGTTGTTTATTAAAAACTAAAACGAAATTAACTTGTCCAAATTAATACACATATTCTGTTGATTAAAAGGGGGGACAAATACAATCCAACAAAAGTACACTCAATATGCCAATCAAAAGACTATTAACAGGGTGTAGAGTGCACATCCGAAAAAAAAATAACATTGGAAATTTCAAAACACATGGGAGACTTCCAGTTCTACTTAGGGGGATTTCCCCCACTTCCTTCCAGATAATTCGCACACTGAGGCCAATGTTGAAAATTTAAAAATTAAAAGTAAGTGTAGAACTAAATGTATTTTCTCCAATGCTTAAGGGCCGCGGTGGCTCCGTGGCGTTCACCTGTGGAGCTTTGGGTCCCGGCTTCGATCCCAGTTCCCGCCAAGTGAACTTTGTTGTGGACAAACAAAGTGTGCGTGGGTTTTCACGGGGTTCTCCCGTTTCCTCTCACTTTTTTCATTCCACCATTTCATTCATTGCTCATCATCACAGTCTCCTTTAACCTAACCGGCATATTCGTGGGACGTAAAACTCAAAGATTTCATTTCACTTTTTCCCCTATGCTTATGTTGGATTACGTACCCCAAAAATATCTTCGCGTACCCCTAAAGGTGCGAGCACCCACAGTTGAATAGCACTGGTGTGTAGAGAACTAACCACCTAATATTTCTACACATCTCACGAAATATGTCAAAAAAAAAATAAATCAATAATATAGTAGGCTAGATAAAAAAGTAAACCCGCAAACACTGATACAGAAACGAAACATGCTAGTTGGAAAGGTTTATGTTTGTACTTTAATATAACCAAAATCACCCTCAGAAATACCACGATATGACGTCATCAAAATGGCCGCCGATGAATGGTACGTCAGTATATTGAAAAATCCATTACCCATCTACCGTTCATTAGAAAAGTTAAATTTCCGTTTAATTTTTAAGAGAATACAACATAATAGAACTTCTGTGACAGATATCCATATATTAACATTATTTCTTTAATACGTCTTCTAACAATAAAAAGGTGCCAGCTTTTCTGATTGCGATTTATATAAGGAACATTTCTTTACAACGAAACCCTCATATCAAAAACGATATTAAAATTGAAATACTGAATGTTCGCGAAACTCTGGTAATATGCGCAAGGTGTAGAGCATTCACATCGTGAAAAAAAGACATAGTTTCCAAAATAAGGTAATTGTCATGGCAAAATATAAAAATATTTATAATAGAGTATATGGAAACCTACATGTGACAAACTGATTTTTAGGTACCTTGGGTTCAACCTAGGGAGCTAGACTTTGAACGACGTATAAAGTATAAACACCAGCAAATAATAGCTGAGAATACGGAGGATACATTTATAGTTTTCAACTACTGTGCCGGACAAAATGTGAAATGCCGCATTGCTATCCATGGAGATGCGTAGCAGTTCTCATCGATTAAAATTAATAGTTTCAAGTTGTTCTGGTCGTACATCTAAAATACGACATATTGACAGATAAACAATCGGAAAAACGATAACATTTCATAATCCGTGTGATACATGGTTTAAACAAAATTACACTAACTCCAAAATTGCATATAGTATACAACAACAAAAATTAATATTTTCTTTAAGGTCTTGCCGTACACATCTAACTAATGAAACTCGAAGCAAACGTAAAAAAAAAGCATTATATCATACTTCTGACACACTCATGAAAAAAAAACACTGACTGCTAGATGTGAAACACTTCACAACAATCAAGTCTTTGGTGTCACCGAAAAGGTTGTTTAAGAGGGCAATAGGCAAATGAGACGTACCTGCCGATTGCCAATTACTATAAAACTGAGGCGATATGGGAACAATAGCCAAGAATCATTGCTACAACTGGGTACTTTCAGTACCAACTAGTAATGGCCCCATTCAAGAGGATCCAGCGGCTGCGGTGTAAGTGGTTCATGAAATAACATTAAGGTGCACTCGCATAGAGTGACAATAATCTGGTCTTACTGCGAGTAGTAGTCTCTCGTGTTGAGGTAGAGTACTACCGGTTGCAACCATATTCATGTATAGTTTATAATACAGGACCCTTAGTAATTATGAGAAGCTTCCACCATATAATTTAACAAGAAATTCTATGCTACTGGATGCAACAATTTGTTGGGTGAAATTACGTCGCCAATCTGTTCACTGCGGATTTGATGAACGTCTTTACATAACATTCTTTCCCACATCCAAAGAAAGCTGATGTAGTGTCACCGAGTCATTGCATGGATGAACAAAAGATGCGGCTAAAGATTTTCCACATTCTGTAATATATGGTGCGCAATAATATGTTTATTTGCTGGTAGTCCCAGACATGAAGTATACATTAGCCATTTCTAATTATAGCAGCATAAACCAGCATAATGAGGATATCTCTATCAATTCATGACCTTCTAAAGGTATCAGGTATAAAGGATTTTAATTTGTTTAGATTTTTGTGTCTTCAGTAACTTACATATTGAAGACATGACTTCAGCAGAGAGCCGTTGATGTTTATAATCTTTATTTGAAGACTATCAAATTCTACTATAATTTAATTGAGCCATCAATATTTGCTGAAAATATACTTTTTGTACTGTTTCATGATGCATGAGTACTTTCCAATTGTAGGCAATCAAATGTCATAAAGAGGAGCTCCACCATGTAATACACATCTGCCATACACTTTTGGTTGAGGCGTACCAGGCATGACCTTCATTAATATTGTTATTAGATTAGTCTCGCCTGGCTTTCTCATGTAGCTGTCTTTGAAGAATGATGTACGCTCAGCAGTAAGCGTATATTTGAGTTAGTGAGCCACATTTCCATTTTGTTCAGTAATGGTAATAAGTCGCATAAACAGTACGGACGGACAATATGGAAACTGTGTGGCCTACATTGTTTCCCTTCTTCAGAGTTTGGACTTGGATCTTCTTCATATGAAGAGAATAGTTGTGTGAAAAAGCTTTAGAGTTGAAGTGACTGTGTATTATTTAAAATTGGTTTCTAGTTCTACAGAAATTAGTTAAGATATCTACACATCATTGAAAATTTTCCAAGAACAACTTAGAGGCGTCTACCGACAAACACTTCAACATTCCTATATTCGATTTCTACTTTGAACAAGAAAGCAAACGTTGCATTATAAAACAGGTTATATCTCTGCCATCGTAACGCATAGAGTACATGCAGGTGGCAGTTTCCAATGTTCGGATATACTCAAAATCTGATGTAAACTTTGTATGCACCAAGCAACTGTAGGAAACGGCACACCTATCGGTGTATTGGGTAACATCACTGGATGGACAGTGTTGTCAACTCAATATAATGTTATGGTTTATTAAATATCGTTTCATAATTTGAATCAGCAATGAAAGCAAAGTCAAAAGAAATGACACTCGCAGATCAGTTTTTCACACTTTTTCAGAAATAACGTTAAACATTTATAACATTAAAACGTTACACACACAAGGAATGAAGTAGTAACAAATTGTGCACATTAAAATAAATAATACAAAGAACTCTTTAAGATGACTTCGCGTGTAGAAAGGTCAGTTAAGCACTGTTGCCACAACAAAAGAGAGAAGAATTGAGTTTGGAAATGATGTAATAACCTGGAAACGGTTACACGTACAGTGTGGTTTAAAATTTTTAGGACAAATCAGAATGTCATATGGTGCATTGTACCGTTGATTTGAGATCGACAGGTCAAGTACTTACCGAGATATTTAGTATTTTATAAAAGCGAAGAATTTTTTGTTGTACAAGATGGCAAGGCTGTCTCAAAATTCCCTGTTTTCCCTCAGCTATGGGGAAATCTTAAAGAAATGGTTAAAACAAAATGGAACATTGTTGAATTGTCATACATAAAATTAAACCTTTTAAGTTCTTGAAAGGACTAACTAAAAATAATGTTGTGGATATTAATGGTTCTCGAGTTAGTAGTGCGCATTCGCATTACAACATAATACAAAGACGTTTACGAGAATTACCTAATAACTACTATCGTGTGGTGAATATACTTATTCTCTTGCAATTTGAGGTGAACAATATCGAAACAATTCAATACTATCTGTAAATATTACCAACTTGTTACCAATTAATCTTTAAAACACGAATGGATGAAATAAGTAAAAGTTTGTTGAAAAGAAATAATACAAGGGGGTTGTTTGCAAGCACAATTTCTTTGGCTGAGTACTGGTTACTGGGTATAAAGTAATTACACACTTTTTCGCTTGCTAACACACGTCTAAGGGAGTCATTCGGAAGCAAGGTTCAAGAAATTCTGCATAGTTGCATTCAAAGCAACACAAAAACTGCAAGAAGGTATTGTAACTGCTATGCAGTTTATCGCTAACACTCGTAACTATTGCATTGTGTTGAAGCAAACCATTACGGAATGTGGCAACAAGTCTCTCGCAGTAACCAGTAGGTCACTAAACAAATTAATTGTATATGTAGTATACTTAGTACAGCTAATATCTCACTTATTAAGATAAGAATTTTAAAGTCATTGGCTCAAATTTTGTATTGTTTATTTATTATCAATTTGCTACCATATTATAAATCTCTGCAAGGTATAAGTGAATGGGTGAATGAATTTCAGTAAGTTGTATATGACCAATGAAATATTCATTGTTCTGGAAATACACAATTATTTCTACCATAAAGTGCGTGTATTTTCTTATATTTCTATTTTGTCCGCAGCTTGTCAATTGCACGTTATCAACTTCTATATTTGTCAGTTTATTTATTGATTGTGTCGTTACAATTCATCGAATAAGTTTAAATACGCAACTGCATTTCCTGTGTAGCTCGAAATAATATTTTAAGTATATATTTAGTAATATTTTTTATGAATTTGAAGGTGAATCAATTGACCAAAATTTATATAGTAATAGGGAATTGTAAGATTTCCGTCAAACACTATACGCAGCCTCACGAACAATAATGCATGATACGTTTAATTTATGTAATACTAGCATAAATTTCCCGCTTTGCTGGGTTAAATTAAGAAAAGATAGTAATATGTTTCGTTAGACAGTCACATTTTACTATTACTAAAGCGCTCCTTGATTTTTATACACACACTCCCCTCCCCATGTTGCGGGCCACGGCATCGGAACTGTCATTGTCCATCTCAGCGACCACGAAAATTGTGAATTCGACACTGATATTGGCCATTTTGATTATATATAGCTATATATATATATATAAATATATATATATATATATATATATATATATATATATATATATATATATATATATATGCCTGCCTTCCCACAATTTTTGTGCGGCTGAATTTGTTTAAATGGCATTAAAGGTTTCTCTGTTCATCTTGGCAACATCAGAAATTATACATTCTACACTAATATCGGTAATTTTCAATTATTTGTAAATGTCTTTGCCCTGCTTTAAAATACACCTTGAAAGTGATACAAGAAAAATAATCTCACGATCGAACTTTATCTACGTTGAAAATTTGATCGAGATCGATCAGGTGGTTCAAGAGTGGAGTCACACATATATATCAACATCCCCTCCCCCAAGTTGCACCGTCCAAGTTAAATAATAAAAATTATCCCAGTCCCTAATGTCATCTATGTTTAAAATTAGGTCGCGATCGTGTGTGCGGTTCAAGAATTATTAAGTTTCATTTATTTATATATATATTTGTCCCCTCCCCCTCCCCGAAAATATACCGCCAGAACGTTATTATAAAAACCTCCCAATTCCGAACTTCATCTATATTCAAAAAATGATTAAGATCAGTTCTGTGGTTAAAACGTAATGATTTCACAAAGACAATCACATTCATATTAACATTTTTTTACATACATCTCCACTCTCCCTCCCTAGGTTGTACCGGAAAAGTGAAATAAAGGAAACATCCCAAGTCCGAACCTTATCTATGTTGAGCGTTTGATTAAAGTATGTCTTGTCGCTCAAGAATTATTATTAAGTTTTATTTATTTTTATAGACTTCCCACCTCTCTCATCTCTAAGTTCTACGGTTAAAGTGATATGATAAAAAAACATCAAAGATCCGAATCAACTCTAAATTGATTTTTTTTAAATGGATCGGTGATTTAAACGTGTTGAGCTCAAAAAGGCAATCACCTTCATTTTTATTTTTTTTTACATATATATATATCTCCCCTCCCCCTCCCATAGGTTGCATCGTAAAAGTGAAATAACGAAAAAATCCCCAGGCTTGAACCTTATCTATGTTGAAAGTTTGATTGCAATCGGTCGGGTGGTTGAACAATTATTAAATTTTATTTACTTTTATATATTTCTCCTCTCCCGTCCCCTCCTCTAAGTTCTACAGATAAAGTGTAATGACGAAAGCCACCTCGTATCTAAATCTCATGTATTTTTGAAAATTTGTATAAGATCGGATGAGTGATTTAAACGTGATGAAGTCACAAAGACAGCCACTTTTATTTTTTATTTTTTGACTTATATCTCCCCCTCCCCTTCGTTGCACCGTAAAAGTGAAATAACGGATACATCCCTGGCCCGAATCTTATTTGTTTTAAGTTTGATCAAGATTGGTTTGGTGATTCAAGAGTTATTAAGTTTTATTTATTTTTATACATTTCTCCCCTCTCCACCCCATCCCTAAGTTCTAAAGTTAAAGTGGTATAATAAAATACACCTCATGTCCGAAACATATCTATCTTAAATCTTTTTACGATCGGTCGGGTGGTGTAAGTGTGAGGAGGCCTAAAAGACAGTCACTCTTATTTTTTGCATATACCTTCTCCTTGCCCCTTCCCCTTCGTTGCACTGGAAAAGTGAAATGACGAAAACATCCCAGGCATGAACCTTATCAACGTTGAAAGTTTGATCGAGATGGGTCAGAAGGTTCTATAGTTATTAAGTTTTATTCATTCACATATATGTTCAGGGCTATGCTTCAGGGCTATTCACTTGCATAATACGTAGGTCGAAATCAAAACTTAAAAAAAAAAATCAAAATAATTTAAGCTAAACAGAATAGCACTCCAAGTATAATCTTCTTGTCTTTCTTAAAAACGAAAAAGTACTCCGGTGTACTACGGATGTTCTGCAATTCTGATCTTCAAATTTATTTACGGAATTTAACCATCTTGAACTCGCAGGATTTTGCCTTCATAAAAAACATTTGTTCTGTAGATTAAAATTAAAAATGAATTAGTCTATATTCTTGGAAACTTACTGTTGCACCAACACACACATATACTGGGTGTAACAAAAAGGTACGACAAAATGTCAGGAGTGGATTCCTTATGGGTAGACAAGCAAAATCGTTCATATGACCATATGTCGGAAAATGCATCATTAAAAAGAGTTACGGTCATTGAGCCGCTTAATGGGGGAAATAGTCACATTCTGTCGCTCCTTAATGGGACCCAATTTAAACCTCAAAACCCCAGACCCTAATTAAGCTAGGAAGATCTTATCTATGTATTTATCGATCTATCCAATATATGTCGGATAGATTGGGGTATTAAAAGAGCATCTTCCTAGCTCTACGAAATCGGTCTTCAAGGCGGTAGTCGCACCAGTAATGACATCTGGTAGCGTTGTTACTTAACACACATAGTACGAATAAACCTTGAAACCACAAATTGTTAGTTTTGCCGTGGTTAAGTTTGTAAGGTGTTTGTGTGTTGAGTGGAGCACCGCGGATTCGGATCTCGGATGACACGGGTATGTTTTCCTTTCAGCATAATTTTCTATATGTTTATAGTTGTTATTAATAATTGGTTTATTTCATTTATTGTAGATTATCTTAAATTAGTGGAGGTTAAGTAAAGTCAGGAATGTTAAGATACATATATAGGCGCTTTATCCGTGTATACAGTCCAGAGATGGAGTGGATATATATATATACAGATCGATCGATCTATCCAATATATGTCGGATAAATTGGGGTATTAAAAGAGCATTTTCCTAGCACTACGAAATCAGCATATATATACAGAGGCGTTTCCAAGGGGGGACTATAGGGGATATAGCTTCCCTTGACGCTCAAGTATACACTGGGTAGAATGTTATTCAATCCTGCTTTACACTAAATAAAACTGCAAAGTATGGTTTAGCCCTTCCCTTGGTCATATCCTGGATCCACCATTCTATATATATGCATATATATATTAACAACAGTAAGTCCCCAGGTGTATAGTTTAATTCATTCTTCCTTTTAACCTACAGAAAAAATGCTTTGGTTTACTGCTGCAGATGGCGGTCCTGAAATACGAAGTATATGGAGAATTGAATAGAATCAGAATAAATTTGACAACGAGAGTAACAAAAGTTACACAGGTCATCACAGTAGAGTGATTAATAAGGAGGAAAACGTAAATTAAATTGTGGAGTGTATGTTTTCGTGGATTGATGCGATGTGAGGCAAGGTGGCTATAGAGCATAATCCCAAAGAGTTTAAAACCCAACGTATTATTAGCTAACTTAGTATATTTACGGGGGTATTATCATTGGGTCACGCCGGAAAAACCGAGCCCTGCGGGGATTCTAATCCCCTTCGATCGCTAACGCTCGGTCAGCTATGTTTCATACTGTAGATAAATCGCTTTTTTATCAATAAAGTTGTGTGTGTGCAAAATGGACTAAATACTAAATGACATTACGTCATTTCGACTTGTGCAACGTGAACTTGAAATTTACCTCACTCTTTCTGAGGACATATTCAATTTGCAGCATTGGTTTAGTCATTAATGAGTAGTTTGCAACCCTTAGTAATTCCAAGGAACTGATTTAGCGCGGTAATAGTATTCTGATTCATACGGATGAACGAAAGAGCAAAAGAGTCAAAATAAGAAATATTTGTGCTTAATAGTGAAGAGTGAAGGCCAGAAATGAAAAAGATGTACTTGTAGGTAACATATGTGAAAGTAAGAACAGGTAAGTTGTAATACAACGCCGAAAACAAATTCATGTGGGTTTTATCTCGGCCGCAACCTGTGGCAGTTTAGCCAATGCTTCTTATAAAAGAAAAGGGCTTGCTAACCATAGCTGGTTAGAGGCCGTAAATAAAATTCAAACTTCAAATGGAACTTGGGTAACTCGCAGACAATCGCTGATTTAATAACACGTTTTGTAACAGCCGGTTTAATGGCAGATTGATGAACATACTTGATATGGCCTGTGTAGCAGAGTAGACAACATTTGCTGCTGACGTTCTAAGGGATTTGTGTTTGAATCTCAGCCAGATTTAAGGGTTATTTTTTCATGGAATTAAACATTGTAAATGAGGTTCGCGACTTACACTGAAGGAGAATTATTCCATAAAGGGAGAAAAACCGAAGACTGACACAGGTGGAAGGGATAAAGACGCAGAGTGTTTATCCTAAAGCGTTAAAATTTAACTTATTCCTATGATTTTGGCTCTTTCCTTCTTTTCTTATTTTATTTCGCTTCCAATACTTTTTAGGTCTTTGCATGATGTGAAATATTATTTTTGTTTTCTTTGCATTAATTCCTATCTGTCAGAACTTAACGTGAATGGAAATTCTGCACATTTATCTATTGGTTCTTACTGTAAGTGATGCTCTCAGATAGTAATACTTTTTCCTCCAAATGGAGGAATATTCTGAAATGTTATGTTTTCGGGCATGTTTTTGCTGTGATGTTGGATGTCAAACTATCAGTAAACAGTGAAACTATTCTACTACTGGAAAAATATATCATTTCTTATATATCCAACCTCCAGGTTCCAAGGTTTACTGGTTGTACAAATACATTTACATTCTTCAATATTATCTTCATTTTTCCTTATGAAAGCTTTTCAACGTTTTGGTATAGTCTGCATTCTGGATAGGGCAGCTTCGTTGTTGAGCTTTGTTACCACTCGTGTCCCTCACTGGAAGCTTTGCAATTGCATTGAATCATTTTCCACGGAGTGCTTCCTAAAATTTGGGAAATAAATCAAAGTCTAGTTTGCTCTAATCAGGACTACTTGAAGGATATGTACGTATTTCCCATTCATATTTGTCTAGCGCTTCCCTCAGTTTGGCGAATTCCTGGACGCAAAACATTTTAGAGAAACAACTTCTAACATGCGCATGTTACAAACGCCCCACTGTGGCACTCTATTTGTAGCTATTACTCCATTCAATCATACGAGAGGATGACCATGAGTTTAGCATTTGTTTCTTGGTGGTGGAATTACTTCGGGCGTGGAGAGTAGGAACTTTTCCATTGTCCATGGCTAAGACTTCAGTTCTGTTTCAAAATCTCGTATCCAGGGTTAATCAATTGCAGCAAACCTTCGTAGAAACTGATCTCCTTCTGTTCGGTAACGTTGCAGATTCTTCTTCCATTCTTTTGCGACATGCTTTCTGCTCGTCACTCAGGCGATGCTGTGCCCAACGGGCAGCGTTTTTCTTAATTTTAGGTTTTCAGAAGTGATTCTGCAAGTTGAAATGACAGACGATCTGGCCTTATATAATACCTTCTCAAATGTTTATCGTCGATTCTATCTTAAAATGTCATTCACAATGATTTCAGAGCTCTAGTTAATTGAAGTTGATGGTATTCTACTCTTGGGCTGTCTACAATGCTCATAGAACATTCACGGAAACGACATGAGCACCCTGATATAGTGCTATGATCCACTACACTATTTCCACAAACCTCTCGCTGCGCGTTGTAAATTTTACAGGTAATTCTCTTCATGTAACGCTTCGTAAAGTTTCGTAGAGTTCCCTCGTAGAGCACGGAAGCTAGAAATCCGAGTTTAATCCTCGGCTGTCTCACTCGTTGAATTTTCCCAGCAAAAACGAGATTTTATTTAGTTTTGTCCTAAACTATTTCCATGTATTTTGTATGAGTGATATTTTCTTTGCAGTACATTCGCTACTATGGAGGCAGAGCAATTTAGTTACAAATGTATTTTTGTTTGGAGAGCGATCCTAATTTCTGAGTTGAAGGAGTATATCACATCCTAGTTTAATGTACCAAGTATTTCAGAAAAAAACAACGAGTGATTATAAATCGCAAAGCAAACTTTAGAAAAAAGGGGGAAAAACCGAGAGGAAATATAGGCATCCATTGCGCATAATGAAATTGAGTGTACAATGTGCAAAACTGGGCTCAGGGTGGTTACGAGCAAAATTTTAATTTGAAGGTGCCAACACGAAAGATCTCATTCGAGAAACCTATTTTCAATCATATATCTGATAGAATATGTTGTCATTTTCGGGAAAGACACATGGTACTGTGGGGTAGGAAGAGCGTTCCATTTGATATCACAGACATATTGCTATATCGTTTTTGTTTCGTGTTTTATAAGCACTTACGTTTTATTTAAGATATTCAATATTGGTAGCGAATCAGTAAATAGCCTATAACGTCGAGAGCTCAGTTTCATCTTTCGGTATAGTTATATGACCTCCCTATAAATAGCGAGTTCCCACAAGTTTCCTAACTTAATACATTTAATCCGTCTGCAAGTTGCCCTAAGGATTAAAGTTTCTTTCAATGTTGGGATGATATCTTCAAAATACAATATCCCTCTCTTTAAATAGTCCATTCAGATTTTCAATTGTTATATAGTAACTTTTGCTGTCATCAACTAGGTAACGGTGAAAAATACGACCCTATGTATTTGCTATAATTACTGGAGATAGTTGTTGTATCGCAAAATAACAGCATTGCATATGCAGCTAACTCATGCAATGACTTACCTGTATGGTAATTTTACTCAATAAATACTATAAACTAAGGGGTGTACAATATAATCGTCCATATGGAAGGCATTGTACAGTATTTTATATCATTCTGGTCACATTCCTTTTAAATATACAAGCACCAACGCACAGCATGACAATTAAAAGAAGAGTAATGTTACCAGAGGTTATTTATAAAGTAGTATAATATGCGTCATATGTGAACACACAAATACTGTTATAGAGGGCAATTGTACTACAAATCTAGATTTTAATGTTCATCTAGATTTTAATGTTCATCTAGATTTTAATGTTCATCTAGATTTTAATGTTCAATTTTTAGCGTAATTTTCACTTCTGTTCATTTACTTACATACTTTTCTTCTCCTTTTAAGGGGCGTGTTTTTTGCAAAGGAAAAGTATCCCCATCTTCACTCTGCCCTGAATCTGTATGAAATCAAATGATAATCGGTAGTGACTAGGTAACAGAGACAGAGGGTGTTTCTCGCGATTACTTTCACGTGCGTACCATACTCATACTCCGTGACGCAACTGTTTCCTATGGACGCTGTCCCATGTTAGCTTCTTGAACTATAAGAATATGTAAAATCGTAATGACCACGCAGTAGAGGTTGGAGCGCATTTTTCGCCTTTGTTTCCTTTTTTGCGTATACATACTGTCATTGACACGCCTCTTCCCTACGGACACAAACCCATGTAAGCTTCCAATTTCGTTCCGTTCAAATGGGTGAAATGTTATTTTTTAGTGACCACCTTGTAGAGGTTTGTACGTATTTTTTCCAAGAATAATCGCTTTTGTGACATGATTTTTCAGCATATCATAAATCTGTATTCAATCCTTGTTAAGCATTCTAGGAAAGAAACAAAAGATGTACAACGATTTCTTCTAGGTTTGATTGAACTATAATAGGAAAATTGTGAGATTTTGTCTTCCTAAAGTTAAGCTGCAAGTGCATGGTGGCTCTGTTGTAGAGGGCTAACCTCTGGTGCGTAGGGTCATGGTACGATCCCCGGTCAAGTAAAAATGCAGTGCATAACATCCTATCTGTGGTTTGTTCGGACACTCTCACTTCGTTTCATATTCTCATCCCACTAATTTTTCTACCATCAGTTAACCATTGTCCCCCTTTGCCTAAACTGGATAATACGAAAATACTATGTCGCGTATAATTTACAGAAGCACTGAAATATTCTTACAAACAGAATGTTTACACTGTATTTGTTTGCGAACGTACCCACTTTTGCTAACCCGCGTTTTCCTACAAACATCTCGCCATGTTTCATTAGTTTGTCCCTGGCCTGCCTTGTTAAAATACTTTCTTGTTTCTTTCTGCCCCTCCAGTCTAGGTTTGTTCATTCACTTAACACTATACTCGTTTACCCGCTAGTTCACTGTGGATGGACTCCTTCATAGACCGGCCAGTTTCCCAATTCCTACCCGATCAGATATATTTCATGCTTTCAGTGGCCACCTAACACAGGCTCTTTATGTTTGTTCTGTTGTAGCTGTTATGGCATATATCTGCATGCTGCATTTATACCCATAACGTTAGAGACATGATTAGAGATTCTGCGTCTGCCCAAATAGCAAAAATGAATTGCAGGAAACTTGCAGCAGATTTGCAATTGAAGTCTGGCAAACTTGCAGCAGACTTGTGATGCAAGTCTGCAAATTTGATAAAAGTTTAATGCAAACTTCCTAGTTGACGCTCTTTGAACTTGCAGAACGCCTGCAGTACAACTGTATGGTAAGTTTGCAAAGCAAGTTTCTGAGTCGGCAGTAAGTTAGTCGGCAGTAGGTTAGTGCTGCTTTGCCGCAAGTCTCTGCAAGGATACCATTTGCACTGCAAGTCTATAGCAAGTTTATAGTAAGTTTTAGGCAAATAAATACTTGCAGTGCAAGTCTACAGCAGGTCTTCTGCAAGTGAGTGTAGTAATTCTTCTGCCGTTATATACTTGCATTGCATTGCATGATTTTTACAAACCGAACATTTACTGTATACGAATAATCCCAGAGTATATTTTCTTAACAACTTTGTCAAACAAGTTTAAAATATCAATTCTCTCTACATATTGGATACTTATGTAATTATCTTATTTATCCACTTGTTTCCATATTTCACACACTTCGAACCTACTGGAAATGGCGGCCTAGCTGGGAGATTTCTAAGAATAGACTTGTGTGCCATCTGTTGGTAGAAACTAGAACTGACAGACTTGCTACAACGTTGCTGCAAGCCTCCGAGGCATCTAAAATCTAGCAAGTTAAAATATAATATAGTGAAAAACTTGCTGCAAACCAACATGCTATTAGGGTATCAATCCACGAATGCAAATCGCTTCTTGAAAATTAATTTGTAGGTTAGTTGGAGTTAATTTCGTGGTGAATGAAATGCATAATGCAAAAATGCAAAGTTGTGAATGCTAAAATAGGATAGTAGCTATAAATGTTGGATAATCAGAAAACATTTGCAAGCTTTCAACATAACTTACCCTTAAAATTGGTAACTATTATTACATATGTTTTTATTGCCTATCCTAACATATATTCAGGAGAAATAAATTAAATTAAAGAAATAAATACGTATGATTATCAAGAATCAATTATTCACAGCATACATTACAAAATTCATAAAACAGGAAAAGTCCTTACTTTAAATAGTTTGCTTTATTTCGACTGTTACAGAATACAACTTCTATCACGGATGTACCATATTAACATTTCTACAACTCTGAGGAAAAATACGGAATTTTGAGATAGCGTTGCTTTCTTGTACAATCCGCATCAAAAAAATTGCGACAGCTAACGCCGTGGATTAGGCCACCCAATATACAACTTCTTATCCCATAATCGTGTCAGGTAAACAAATACCCCTCTCGCCTCCTTTCTTCTCTCCCATACTGTAATTAGCTAACAACATGAGCGCAATTCTAATTTCAAACTACACATGTATTACCTTCGATACAATTAAATAAAAAACCGAGAAGTAACAAGATTCATAGATTAATGTAGACAGATGCTGAAACACACACAATGAAAAACTGAAACCAATGGATGTCTATTACACAGAGATTCAGTAATGAGGCAGAGAGAGAGAGAAGATATAGAAAGAAGAAAAAGTAAAGGGAGAACAGATAGAACTGTGGAATTCAAACGTAATAAGAAAAGAACCTAACATTATAAAGTTCCGTTTCAAGAACTCCAACACTAATATAGAAATAACATTTGTTTTTACATATTTCTTTCAAAACTATTCGAATATATAGAGGATGCTTTTAACATTCATTATGTTACTTTCATAAATGATAGCATACTCAATTTTGCAGTAGATCAACATATCTCCGAGACTCATGTAGGATAATGTCAAAAGTTTAACACACAGTTGCTTTGTTTCCACCTGGTTCGATTCCAAATTCAATAATGTTCATTGGACGTAATCGTCCAAAACACATTATCATATACCCACTAGATGGCGTTGGTCATATCCTCCATTTCAGAACACTAATGCAAACTAAAGAAAAAAAACGAAATCAAAACAAAAAATGAAACAAAAAGGAAAAGATAGAAAGAAAGGGAAAATTGAATAGTGGTATTTTACTGCAACATTTTTATCAGAAATACCCTATATTAAAAGTCTAAACTGTATCGTAATCAAAAGTTACAAATGTTCAAAAGGAAAAGTTCATGTTCCTCATAAATGTAGCATGTTTCAAGTTTGAACGTGAATAAAACACATTGAACTATAGGAAGGGAACAAATTTTGTGTCGAACTATTAAAAATAAAGTTTTGTTTTCAAATACCCAAAGAGGTTACAATTTTGTAGTCTTATTCAAAGATGTATCTGTTCCGAACACTCAACATTGATTTCATCTCTACCGGATATAATAGAATTTGCACAGATAGAATGAACACGCTAAGAGCTCAAATGGATCATCGTGTCAGTCGGATGATGTAGACCACCGTTGGTTCGTGGATTCAAATCCGTAGTGACCCGGTAATTCGACTGAGAATCGGTAACGCAGAGGATAAAAAAGAGATTTTACTAATTCCCTTGCGTTTAATCAGTATTTCTGTGGGAGGTGAGAAGGACTGGGGGTGTTATCCCCAGAGCGCGAAAGACAAGACCACGAAGGAACCTGTCATTTGTAGACCAACTGATCGCAACCTATCCTAAAACATGGAGGGTGCTATAAGCAAAGTGACTGTCCAATCAACAACTAAACCCTTAAGGCCACATTGAAGCTAAGGGGTTACCGTACCTCGTGAAGGCTGCTATGAGCTGAGGTTTCACACAACCGAATAAATGAATAACCTTGGAGGCTGCTGTAAAGTTAAGGGGTTATCCGTACCGCATATTATAACCTAAAACCTTGATCATTATAGAGAGTCTGTCATAAGAACTTTTGTAGACATATAAGAATTAATTATATAAAAAAATTGATGAAAGGATAAATGTTGGTCCATCGTTGACTATACCCGTAAGAATATTTCAATATATTGCTTAGAAAATATATTACAGGTAATGGTTTTAACTATGTACATAACGAGGACATAGTTGTATATAATTTAATATAATTTATGATTTTTAGTTTCAAATTTAACCGCAAGGAAGCAACATTTACAATTATTATAGTTTTCGGTAAAACATACTTGCATCATTACGTGGTTCACTTCCAATCAATAGATCTGTGCAGTTACATAGTTTCATCTTCTCTTCCACCTGGCATTGTAATATGCACGCAGAAAAGCTATAATATCGATATGCCCACATGTTTTCATTTTCATCTGGAAATCTGCATTTTCTAGATTCGATAGGCAAATTCCTTACATCTTCCTCAGCTTTTTCCTTTACAACAGTAGTTTCCAGCATATACTCTTTGTCCAGTTTCAAGAAGATAGATCCTGCTGAAGACCCAAATGTTCGTTCCATCGGAATTTCGTATTCTCCCAGAGCAATTAACTAAAAGAAATCATTGAAGCAAAATACTCATTTTTCATCAACAGCAAACTGTAATTTAACAGAGGTACACTATATACAAAGATCAGAATTTAAAATCCCATATTATACATTTTCAGTTATTAAAAATGATGATGTAAAAATGTGGTAACATTATCATTTACTCAATTTCTTCAGATGTCCTTACTTACGACCAGGTAAATTTCTGTAAACGGAAAATATTATGGGATGAAATTTTGGAAAAATAAAAGTTTGTTGGGAAAATTTACTCTTCCTTATCTCTGAACATTTCAAATATTAAAACGTCAATAGTAATTTTAATTAAACTTACTGTATAGTACATTTTAGCAGGGCCATTAAAATGTTCATCATAGCTTTCAATCCATACGTTTTCATGTGAGACAAATATCGAAATATCTGTCACAGATTTCACGATTTTATTTGAAGGAAAGGCACACGAGGCATATAATACACCAGCAGCATATAATATTAATCATATTATGTCTTAGCAGAGCACTTGCTTCCTATCTGCCCGAAGTTGGAAAAATGGTGATCTTTTTAAATACTAAACCTCTTTCAAATTTTTGCTTACTTCATACATTTACAGCTGACGTTATAAAATCTGCCCATCTCTATAAGATAATGGTAATCTACGAAAAGGTTGTTCCGAGAAACAGCCAATTAATGTTTTAGAAGCTTACTAATTTCTTAAACATATTGAAAGTGTTTCAAACTGTAGTAAACTAATGACGGGGTTCATTACAAATTACATATCAATTAGTATGTGGCTGAAACAAATAAAAAGGAGTACAATCGTAAGAATTGTAGAACGAGTTTTTGGGTCAACTAACATATGACATACATTTATATTGCACCAAACTGGCGTTTTCTATTGGTTTGATACGAACTATTGAGCGTCATAATTATGGTATCATTACAAGTGAAAATGTGAAGAAATTAAAAGGAGACAAACAATGAATATGTGTACAGGATTAGCATTGTGATGTTAATAATATAATCATATTTTTTGCAATAGCATTTCACATTTTTATCAAGTGTACGCAGTGTAGTAGTATCGTAATACCTTATTCACCATTACTATCCTCTGCATCGAAAATTAACTTCTTGTAGAAGCCCTGAAGTCCAGGAAGCACGTAGGCTAGCCAAAACTGTAAGTCGGTGTACTTTTGAAACGAAATGGGAACCTGGAAGTCGTATTTGCAGGGGAGTTTATTTAAATCGATCTTAGGTTGATGTTTTCAAATTTTAAAGTCCAAAGATATGCTTTATTGACCTTAAATTACAAACTTCTCGAAAACTGAGTTCCTGACCATCCGTAACAATTTTGCGTTTCGTAAAGCAAACATATCTTGCAACGGTTGCACTAATTTCGTAGCAATCGTGGAAGTGTAAATAAACTGGTATCGCAATTGTGTTCTCTAATAGCCTGATCTGAATCACAAGATAAACGTCTATTACAGCATCATATAACTTTTTTTGAGCAGATATCAATGTTCAAAAACAAATAATTTCTACTTTTCGTGCACGATTAGTCAAGCTCAAGCAAACAAGACCAGATTTTATCTGCACATCCTTTTGCTACATTTTCGGATGATACATACATAAATCCCTGTCCAGAAGTACAATGATGTATTGATGAGTTGTACTTCCAAAGCATCCGTTCATAATATTTGAAGTGAGTAAACAATTTTGGAGTTGGAAGTGCCTGCTGAACCTCTAAATCTATTACCTGATCCTATGAATCCAAACTGTCTCCTACTTTCTTATTTTTAAATGAAGTTGTACGACTTTCACCTTTTAGAACGTGTAACGTAAGACGTATTTTTAGACTTATCTTAAGACTTATCTTATAACTTATTTTTAGCTTCTGTTTGCTCCCCGACAGAGATTTTGATCACTATTTCGTCCCAGAAATTGCATGCGTCACAGCTCTGGCTCTTTACTTCCAACGTTATAACTACAGCAAAACACTCTCCGGTACTTGTCGTCGATTACTGGAACGCTAGAATTTTCGCGCTCTAGGGCTGTTTCTAATTGCTTTATGGTGATCTCTTCCATATTGGTACAAAGTATGAAAGATACATTCAAAATACAATTCTTGAAAAACGAATTCAAAACAAAAATCTAAATACCTGAATTTACCAAACGAACCATAAACAAATAAAATTCCAAAAGTAAAATAAATACTACGACTATTAAATTCTTCAATTAAAAATATTTGAAAATAACCACACTATTTTGACACGAATCATTTATAAACTAGCAGCACATATTACATGCCAAACATTCCTAAAACACTTCTAAATTCAACAAAGGTGCATACTTGTATGTCAAGTATATGTGTTGTATGAACTCAATCCGCTGATGGGTAACTATTACTGTGTACGCAATGTTAAAAGTTAACAGAAAAGGTTTTCACAAACTATACTTTTTTCTTTCTAAATATATATCTAATCTAACTCATATAAAGAGTATAAACAAATGTACATTACTTTAGTTACATTTTGTATTTATTTACTTGCTCAACTAACTGTATTCTTGCTATCTCAACACGAACTTCTCTTCGACACGTCAATTAACAGAAATTGGCTCTCAGTACTGCAGAAGCTAAATCAAATCTAAACACGTTACATATATGAATATTAAGCCCTGGATTGTCAAACATTGCTGTAAGTTTTTTCACGTTACAGTCATCATTTGGTTGGAATCGTATTTTTGTCGTGAACCTGATTTCCTGTATAGACAAATATGCTACTCACTTATGTAAAACATATATAATAATAATCACTGAAAATTAAATTACAAGCAAAATGACATCAATCATGCAAATGATCAAAATTTCTACTTCTGATTTATAAGGCCGTTTAATAAGCGCAATCTTTATTGCATTAGGTAGCTTATTGTCGGTTGAATTACGTTTATGACATTCACTATGATCTTCGACCGGTCAACCCAAATGGAGGTTTTTGTTCCTGCACCGACTCCCGAATAATCACAGCGGTCCGCATCTGGTTCCGTAAGCGATGGTTCATATTCGTCCACACCGATGCGTTTACACTGTTAGGTATAATGCTCTGGATCTTCTGTTGACATCACAAGCGGCACACGATTTCCAAATACATGAGAACACACAAGGTATCTAGAAGTTTGCAAATATCAAATAATGCACTGTCCGTGATGTTCAACTAGTTACAACACTAACAATAGGCTGGGGAGTTCGGTTCAGCACATTAAGTTATTTTTGCACTGAAATATAAAAATATAACTTCCGGATAATATATTTAAGGTGGTTATATGCGCATATTGCCTGGAACACTGTCGTGGCTGTGATGTTATCTGGGTTGCAAGGGACAGCGGGAAAAGGCGCGGCTTTAAGCGACAAGTGGAAATTCTTTCTTACTTTGTTCTGTTAAATGATGTCGAGAATGCCTAACTGTAGTAGTAGGCAGCTGTACTACACAGCTGTACTAGTTATTACAGAAAGACTATAGGAACTAATATAAAATACTTTAGATTTTCTCAAGAAGAGAGGGGATGTCTCCAGAAATGGATTTTAGCTTGAACGTGACAGGACAAAATAAAAATAACATATGGTAATTTTTACATAAAAATAATATATAAATGCAATGTTAAATGAAATTATATAACCACGATTTCATTATGTAGTTTCCTTTTACTATTAGTAGTATGTAATAGTAGTATATGAGGCTACAGTAGCTTGTTTTGATTCTGCATACAAAAATCCAATAATAATTTAAAAAGACGAACTTCGAGGTACGACCCGTATTCGAAAACATGAGGTAGGGGAAGCGACGGAGATGATCATTTCTATCATCGTTTCCTTCTACATAAGATATTGAGACAAAATTTTGCCCACAGAGCCAGGCATGTAACTCGAGAAGGGAGGCACGATGATCTAGGAGTCTTACCTCCCTCGAATTACGCATATGGAGCATTGAAGACGTTAAAGTAGTTCAGATCCCATTTTATTCTGGAGGTCTGCATTCCCTGTAGCCTCGGTGCGGAAACGGGGACGTGTCAGTTCAAATTAACTAACGAATGGAAGGTTCGTAATTACGATTAATGGTTAGAAGGATATATAAGAATGTATTAGATCAAGAGAATAAAGTATCCACCTACCATGTAAAAGCGACATTGTCGGAACATTTTTCTACTCAGATTTTGAAATTTTTGTTAATCGTAACTTTTGATAATTATATATATATACTTACTTAAGGGGCCCCTCCAGAATTACAAAATTAAGAATATCGCAGTAAATATAGAAATATGGTAGATTCTCGAACAATCAAGGAAGCACTGTGGCTCAGTGGCTGAACGCTCAACTGTTGTGCAATTGGTATGGGACCGCTTCACGATCAAGTGAGTTTGTAGTGTGCAACTCGTTCCCATGTGTTTCTCGGGGTACGCCTGCATTCTCATCCCACCAAATTCCACATAATCATTCACTTGCATTTGTCGTTTGTCTTTTTTTTATTTCATTAGACAAAAAAGAGAAAACTTATCAAGAAAATGAAGAAAATTATGTAATTTTATAGTTTATATGTTTCCTAGCCTAGCTGTAACACCCCACATTTTCTTCCCCTACGCCTATTACTTTGTTTCTTTCTTGAAATAGTCATGTTTTTACAATTTCTTTGTTTGAGTTGCTTCGTATATACATATTTATTTCTACAGTATGGCGCTAAATTCGTGGTACAAAAGCAGAGGAGTGATTCCTGAAAGTAAAACAAACATAAAAGTTCCAATAAGCATAGGGCGAAAATCTCATAGTTTACGTGTTATGGGCTGCCGAAAACATGAAAAAATGAATTTTAAAGGTTTATAGCTCCAAAACTATGGGACCTACTATAGTCGGGTCAAAACTTCACTTAGGAACTAGTATGTGCTCTATCCAAAAATACATGTTTTAGAATCCTACGGTACTCACGCAACAACTTTTAACCCTTATCCGGGCAAGACATTTTTGTAACGTAAACTGGCAACCGGGGCCTGTGAAGCCCAGTATTTATATTAAGTGCAGAATACACGAAATCAATGCCTATTGTCACTTACTGTTTAGACAAGTTAGAATGTACCGGTATATATTTTTGTCAAGTAGCGAAACTTCGTGTCACGCTTTTGTAAGCCGCCAAGCAGAATAGCAAACCCGGCCCAGACATTTTTGTAACGTAAACGGGCCACCGGGACCTGTTAGGCCTAGTATATATTTTAAGTGCTGAACACTCAAAATTCAATGTCTGTTGCCGCATACTGTTCCGACTAAAGGTTACAATAGTCACGTGTTCAATATATAATTATGTGACAATTTTATCTAATATTTGACAGCAATTTCACTAAAGTTATACGGGGCCTCCTAGGCCCCGGTTGTCCGGTTACGTCAGGAAAAGATTTTCAAATTTAAAAAAAATAACATTAGCTTTACCAACTCGATATGTTCATGATTTTAACTTCGAGGAAAGATAGAACAATTCAGTATTTTATGTCTTCAAAATATGTATGGTTATTGAGAAATTTTAGAAAAATGAAGCTACTGGGCCTAGCAGGCCCCGGTTGTCCGGATAAGGGTTAAGGAGGTACTTGGAAAGTACTTTATATAATAGACTCGTAGTAAAACTCCCTATATAAAAATTGTTGCGGAAGGACATTAGGATTCTGAAACACGCATTTTTCGATAAGCCACATACTAGTTTCTAAGTGAAGTCTTGATCCGACTACGGTAGGTCCCATAGTTTTGGAGCTATGAATCTTCAAAATTCATTATTTCATGCTTTGTGCAGCCTAAAACACATAAACGATGGGGTTTTCGCCCTATATTTATTGGAACTTTTTTGTTTGGTTTACTCTCAAGAATCACTCCTCTGCTTTTGTACAACGAATGTAGCGCCATACTGTATATATTTTTAGAACATGATACTGTATGTGACGTTCTATTTCATACAAATGTGTAATAATACAATTTGTTTTGGTTTGAAGGGCAAAGCGGAATAAGCATGTGGAAACTGCCCCCAAGTATATCTGCACCAAATTTACAGCATCGATTAATATTTATGAGAAACTCAGTTTCCAAAATTTTTAACCCCACAAGTTCTTTTGCAGGAGTGTCAGGAGGCGGGAAGGAAAATTGAAATTATTATTTTTTCTTCTGAATGGCTCAACCGATTTGCATAAACAAGTCGTTAGGTGTTCTCAACAAGAGAAAAGTCTGAAAATATTTTTTTTTTGAATTTTTTTTCGGTTTGTAAATTGAAGTCATTTTTTTAATTTTCATTTTTTTAGTGGAAGACTAACTGGAACACCCCCATGTTTTTGCCAGTTTTGTCTTAAGAGGGGCCCTAACAACATATATTGTTTTCATTTTGTTTGCAAATGTACCTCATACTGAAAATGGCAAATGTATATAGGTCATCACCTATGTGGTATACGTATGATACACACTGTACACCAGTAGGATAACCAATACCTTTGAATGGGGGGATGAAGTTATAACATTTGAATTTTATGATAATAAGTATTCTTTGTTAATGGTAATTGGTTTCTGAGGATGAAGGAGCTTCTCGACTCTGTTTGCACCTCCCTTAGCTAGGCCACTGCTGCAAATCAACTGAAACTACACACTCCCGCATTTTGTATTAATGTTGCACATAATCAATGTTCTGTGATATATATAGATCTTTGATTAGTAATTGTTCAGGTTTTGTAATACTTGGTTAATAATATGCCTTTTGTTAATAAGTATTTATGTTCTTGGTTTGTTTCGATTTATTACTGTATATTTGTGTTTAATATGATCAAATAAAGAACGAATTAAAATAAATTAATCCTCGTCACTGTTTTCGTCTACTACTGGAACATTTTCGGCTTTTGTGAACATTTTACTGAGTATTTCAGCTGGTCGAATGAGTTTCGGTAAGTATCTCGCATCTTATAAATAATACACAATAGGAGAACGTGAGAACAGCAGCAACAGTTCTGTTCACGAAAACCGAATTTGTTCCACTAGTGGACTAAAACAGGGATGAGGATTATTTCCTTTTAAATTCATTATTTATTTGACAATATTAAACACTTATATACAGTAATACCACCGAAACAAAGTAAATACATAAATACCTATTAACAAGCATATTATTAATCGTTACAAAACAAGAACATTACTAAACAAAGATCTGTATATATCACAGAACATTGATTATATGTAAAATTAACACAAAATACGGGAGTATATAATTTCAGTTGATGTACAGCAGTGGCGTAGCCAAGGGAGGTACGAACAGGATCAATAACCCTCTTCATCCTCAGAGAACAATTACCATTAAGACAAAAAATACATGTTATCATAAGATTCCAATGTTATGACAACTTCATCCCCCCATTCTAAAGTATTGGAAATCCTATTGGTGCACAGTGTGTTTCATACGTATACCACATAGATGATGACCTATGCAAATTTGTCTTTTTTCACTATGAGGTACACTTGGAAACAAAATGAAAACAATGTATGTTGTTAGGGACCCTGTCAAGACAAAACTGGCAACAAATTGTGGGTCTCGCAGTCTTGCACATTTTTTTTGTAAAATTCAAAAAAAAATTGACTTCAATTTTCAACACGAACGTTTTGAACGTTTAATGTATATATCATCAAATGTATATATGCAAAAGTTAAATGTTTAGATTTTCCTCTGTATATCGGACTGCAAATAATTTATATTGTAAATAGTCAAAGATTTTGTGTTTGTTTTATTAATCCAAGAATAGGTAATAATAAACTATAACGGTAGTCAGTAAAACAACAAAATCAATTCACTATTTTCAAAGTCAAAGAGGAACAAATGATGTATTGGGTCTGCGAGCCTCGTTGATTAGTTAAGAGTAATGGAAAGTGTTGTGTCTTGGACACATTTAGAATTTTTGAAATGTTGGTGCTAATTGTCAGAATTTTCCCTTAATTTTTTGTATACTTGAAGTGCTATCTCTTCGGAACCAGATAGGATGATATTTAAATATTTTACATAATTTCAATAGCTTTTATAAGATATAGTAAGAACATATCCGTTTTGTTTACAGGTTCATTATGTTCATGTACTATTCAACAGACCCTCTTGTACGTTTTGAAGAAGTGATAATTACTAGACTTCTGCGGTAATAGCATTAAATAATAGCATTAAAAGCAACGGTGAAAATACTATGCGAAACTCCTTTGGCAATAATGGTGAGATGGAAATTACGTAAAATTCCTCCCTGTCCTGTATACGTACAAATCTAGAAAGGCTCTACAGAACTAGGAAACAAGTGTTCTGAATATAACATGGAATGGATAGGTCATCGGAAGCCAGTACTAGTCTGGCATAGTAAAGTCCCTTCCGAATCAAACGTTTTACCGTTGATTTGCGTTCTATATTTATAATTGAATCATAATTACTGAGGAAACATAACGATGGAAACGTTACTTGTTTAATACAAGATGTCTGGACGTTGATTGTCAATAAAGTATTCAACTAGAGTATTATTATACTCCTAACTAAGTCGGTCTATATTGAGCGAAAGCGCATGAAAAGAATTCACTCTGGGCATTAACTACAATGGAAATATTAAATAATAATATAAATGCTTACTAAAGTGAAATGATACATGAACCGTCAAAACGTTGTGAAGAGAACATGCACCACCCCAAAAATACACTTTGGACTTCAAAACATGAAAGTTACCAAAACACTGATTGATTCTTACTGAAGATCAACTGCAATACGCAGCTGAAGAGTATGTAAACACTTGTCACTTCAGTTCTGAGTCAGAAGTAGAATATTCCTGGGACCGGAACTGTCTTGATTTCGTTTGGTTTGTCCCGGTGTCATCTTCAGAAATAAAGTTGTTTTTGCTTTTTTGTAGAAGCATGATTCTCTTTCCTTGTTTTGTTTTCATATAATTAAAGTCAGGTGTAATTGACGCTGGCGCTTTTTCTTCTTGAAAGGTCGAAACTTCCTGGAGGAGGAATTAGATGAAACAATAATTAGAATTTAATGGCGCTTAGTGTGTCTTGAACACCTGCAATTTTTGAAGAGTCATTTAATAACATTCATATGGATTGTAAGGTCGGCAAAGATGGAAACAAACGTGTATCAGATAAAACAGGTGACAGAAAAGGGTCTCAGTTGAAGTCCAAGGTGACCGTCGGGAGACCTGGAAAGACCCATGAACATTGCACTTTTTCAAACTCGGTCATACGGAGTGGGTATTGTTTAGCGAAGTGGTAAATTTTCCTTTCTTTAAGGGACAATTAAAAATAGCATGTTACCTTGATTGGCATGGAAAGCAGTTGCTTAGCTGTCCTTCATACGAAAAACTGATTCTGCACCGATGCAAAATAATACGAGACGGGGTACGTGTTTGGAGATATATATGAATAACTCGCAGTGAGCTGTCTATAACAGAAGGCAATGGCGCATTCCATAATTGGGGCTCAACTTTTCAACCAGTTCATAATGACGAAAATGTTCTTCAAGGATCTTAAGAGTTCATTCTAATAGGTAATGTACTCACGTATCAATTTCACGGAATCCCCGACTGTTACGATCTTGACGTCATTAATGTTACCGTCCGAAAGTTGAAATTTAAGAAAAGGTGGAGCGGTTGATGCAAACTCTTCATAGGCACATTGTTTTCCAAATTTAATTAAAATTCTATATGACTCTGCTTGTAATTGCAGTGCTCTTAGATACTCAAAAATACCAAGAAACTGGTAGACTAATCATAGATATATCTGGCTGGGATGTGCAATAGAACTGCGAAATCTCCGGTCAAATAGTGATCGAAACTGTAGATCTTTGTCATATTCCATATCTTGATTACTGAATAAACTGCTAAACACTAAAAACTGAAGGTGCTTCGCATAAGAAAAAATAAACTTATAAAGTTTAAAATAAAACTCAAGGCACGTTGATGAATGTAGGAGTAGCTATAACTACACACAGTCAGACCACTAGAATCAGCTATGTGATCTGCTAGAAGACGCAAGCTGAACAGATTTACCGCATCACTTCTTCTCCCAACTAAACTATTAGGTAATTAAAATTGTAGCATATAAGACCATACACAAGATATTAATATAATATAATATAATATAATATAATATAATGCTCGTTAATACGTTCCTGATGTTAGTGTTACAATCACTTACTCGATCTTTCCTTTTTTTAAAAACTCAGAAACAAGTTACATAGTCCTTCGTTAATGAGAAAAATAACACGAATATTTTGAAGTACAGATTATCTCATCGTTTTTTAACGATAATCACGCTTTCCGTTACGATTATTATCCCTCAGCTTAACTTCTAATTTCCCGAAAAAAAAACACGGCAGATATTATTTACGCATCTTTGAATTGTATCAACATGTGCAGAAATAGAATTTTCTATTTTGATCTTCGGTAACAACTAGTTTATTTTCTTACCTTTGTATGAGTAATTGTTAGCATAGTAGTAAAGCATAAAACTCGTATGCCAGATACCAGGGTTTGAATTACGTCGTAATATTTAGTTTTCTTTGTTGGAAGGTATTGTTTACGTAATTGGTTGCTTACGCTTTATTATTATTATTATTATTATTATTATTATTATTATTATTATTATTATTATTATTATTATTATTATTATTATTGGAAAGTCTAGACTGGGCTTCATGTTTTATATTTTACGGAGTCTCTGGTTCAACTTCAAGTCTTTTGTTGATAAGGATGGTATATAAAATGGTAAATTACTTTAAACATTTATACTTCTAGCTGAAGTAGCAGTAGAAGAAGTACTCGTAGTGGAAATATGTAAGCAATTGCAGCGAAACCTTTGTGGTTGATCATTCGTATATTTCACTCTTACCAACGTTATGAATTGGTGTTCGCTGAACTCGTTATATATACAGAAAGTATGAATCAAGGTTAAGACGGCTGATGCCATTTTTTGTAGTTAACGTTTCTATTCCTAGTGCACTAAAGAAAGTTGCCTCAACACTAAAATCGAGGGAGATAGAATATTTTCTGTGTTATTTTACATTGGAAGTATGGAGTTTAGAAGAAGATGAAAAATTCATTTTACACGCAAAACGGGAATCGGACACACGACCATCGGGAAGTGAAACCAACGCTTAACCCACTACTCTAAGACACCGCTGAGAACCAAGGTGAGAACTTGGTGTGAAATGTCTTCTGCAAATTGCACACTTTTACGGTTCTAATAACGTAAAACTTGTCTCAGTCTTTATTAAATAGCAAGTATGATGAAGAAATAATTATCAAGGGCATCAAACCTATATTGTCAAAATAAATTGTTGAAAATGACGGTTACTGGTAGTATTAATAAATGTTGTTGCAGCATTTAGATAGGGGCCAGGAAGTTCAACGCCTTACATGAGCATCGGATACACAAAAGAGGCTAAATTGTTTTGTGAAACTGCAGACTAAATATATCTCTTTGTGCATTTCTTCATAATTATAATCTTTCACGAGCCATTAATATACATTCCAGATAATGCAGATCTACATTTCTTGCTGTCTACCATAGGTGTCCAATCTCGCGAGCCCGATGCTCGTGAGCTCACCACTGTCGCTCAACCTGGCTTGGGCTCACAATTGCACACGCTTAGCGGGCTTGGGCTTACGCTCAATGAAATAAGTGAGCTCGATTCCGACTGAGCACGAGCCCACTTGAAATTAGTGAACGCGAGCTCCAGTGAGCGGGAGCCCAATTGAGAAAGTGAGTGCTAGCCTGAGAGAGTTCGAGCATAGTTAACAGAAGTTATCATGAGCCAGAGTGAGCGCGAGCCAAGTTAAGAGAAAATGATGGCGCGCTCAAATGAGCATAAGCTCATTTGAAAGTACAGTTGAAAGAAACTAGAGCGTTTCCGAGTGAGCGAGAGCCTTGAGAGAAATGAGCGCGTGCCCGATTGTGTGCAAGCTGAATTAAGAAAATTGAGCTTGTGCAAGAACAAGCGCGGGCTCAACTGAGTGCAACTCACGATGAATTATTTGGTTCACAGTTAAAAAGAAGACAGGAAACACATTCCATGTGTTGAATTGAAGAAGAAAATTGAAAGAACTTTACAAAAAAAGTGCATTCTTGAGGGCTAAGCTGTTTTTTTATTGTCCAAAGTACTTCAAACACCTTTCGATAGAAAGTCGGCTTTTTCATAGTTATTATGAGGGGATGATATTTGTTTGAGAGAGGTATACGTTTGTTTTGTGTTTTAGTAACAACTACCATGGCCCAAGTTTTTATAATAATAATAATAATAACAGTAATAATAAAAATAATAATAATAGTTTTATTATTATTATTATTGTTATTATTATTATTATTATTATTATTATTATTATTATTATTATTATTATTATTATTATTATTATTATTATTATTATTATTATTATTATTAATATCATACAGTAAGGAAACTGTTTGACCATGGAAACTAGGAAATTTATATGATAGCATGTAATGAAGTTGTGCGTTCATAGAAAAGTTGAGCGAAACATGTATTATTTAACTGTAGCTTATCTAAATTCCAATAAAATAGAGTTGCTGTTAAACATGTTGAATACCTGCACAATTATGTTTTTTTTTCGGCCCAATAAGATATATGAGGAAACATATTTTTTAAGTAGACAAGAATTTTTGCCAGTTAATTTTAGAGATTTCTTCCTAGATGTATTTAAATTTATTCTATGCCAAATGTAGCTACTGTATTATGCAATTTTAACATTTATAAATAAAAACTAAAGCAATATTAGAGTACATTAATATAAAAGAATATGTTTAAAGCTAGGAACACTTAAATAGGCCAGAAGGAGAAATTAGTAAAATTGAACAATTAAAATCTCGTATATTTAAAAGAAAAAATACTTCCTCATATAAGTCAATGTGCTAGAAAAAAGAAGAAAGATATCAATTCAACACCCGAGAAAATAACACACACACACCCTTCTTTTCGTTAGTCTTTTTTCGAAATGTACCCTGAAACGATGGCGTGTTTTTTTATAAGCAGGGGTAAAAGTGAGGGGGCACATGGGACACCCACTTTCAAAAATATCTATGGCGTCCCTCCATTTCCCAAAAAATATAATGGGCAAAGATAGACACATGGGGAGGCGTGACGTTTATGTGTCCCCCAACATTTTCAGATCCATTTTTATCCCAGGTTACAATTTTGGTGTTGTTTGACACAAAATCTTCATTGTGAATTTAACAAATCTTATTACCGTGAAGGTTAGCACTTACCTGACGAAAATAGCTAAGGGTTGCCATACATTTGTTCATATTGATTCACTGTGAAAATGTGGTAAGCCTTCTCATGTTCCAGATGAGTAAGGTCTCATATAACCTCACTGCTGATAAAGAATATTAAGCTCCAAACAAAACATTGAAAAAGATTGTAAATCTCACGATAGCTTATTAAATTGACATAATTATATTTCCTCTTCTAACGCAGTCCTTAATATTACCTCATTTTATATAAGGTACTATTTTACCAATATCTTATGCCATTAAAGAACCGGATTTTAATATACTTAAGGAAATGCACAGATGAATCGTAAACTAGAACAACAGTACGCTTACCATTTTCAAAAGTATTATACATAACTTCTTGATTCAAACTGATGTTATATCATAATTAAGTTTTCATTAACTTTCAATTTTCTTTGGCGTTGTTTTAATAAAGTAAGGCTATAAACAACGCATACTTTCAAATTTTCAGTCTTAGTACGGTACTCTTAAACTTGGCCTTAATTAAGACATGTGCATATGTAATGTATTTTAACAGAAGAATATGCCTTCAAATACATAATTAAAAGTAGAGGCTGCTCCTGACGAATTAACCCTTTCCAGACCGAATCTTTTTGTGAGTTGGAAAAACATATGTTGACAGTATTTCCTCTTGCAATGATGCCACATCCTAGATCCTCTGTTTTGTTTCACCGCGAGCAAGTAGAGGTATCAAATTATGAGATTGACCCGAAAGAAGAGTGTTATGATTACATGTGGAAACTGCATGAATTATTATTAGATTTATGATTATAAAAATTTATGATTCGAAATGGCATCATTGGGCTTGTTATTGCTTGAAAGTAAGGTGAAAGTAATCTAATGGACTTGGTTAATTCGAGCACAATTGGGAACACTATTTTCGGGCTCCAGATTTAAAAAAAAAAAGTAAAATTAAATAAATAAACCGCACTAAGACTATACCATCCCAGTAATCATAGAGGTGTCATATCACTTAATAGGCCTATTTTTTTTATCAGAATTTAGGAACGTAAATAAATGAAGAAACTACTACAGAATTAACTTTAAAAAATAATGATTGTTTCAAGAAACACCATATTTCAACCCTCTGAAGATTCTGTTGAAGTTTTACGCAGTCATCAATTGAACTTACGTTGGAAGACAATTTAGATCGTCGGCGAAAAGAAGAACTTGAGAAGTTTTTATACACAGAGGAATATCATTAATAACAAGAAGAAACAATGGGGGACGTAGATTAGACTCTTTAGGGACTTCCGATATGGTATTAAACCTTTCAGTTACATACTCTTTGTATGAAACATATTGTTTTCGGTCATGCAAGTATGATAAATGATATTCCATTATTTGTTTCGAAAAATTCAGAGATGCTACTTTTACTAACAAGACATCATGATCAACGACTAAAAATACCTTGCTAAAATCGGTCGAAACGACATCTACTTGATCGCCCATGCCTAATTCTGTTGCTATAAAATTTATTAAAATTGATAAGTTTGTAGAAGTAGATCTCAATTTAGATCTACCACTTACGCAATAAGCCGTGGTGAGAAGTTGTAAGAACGGATTTTCATTATTTATAATTCGTGCACAAAACATACTTTCAAAAATTTTGGCAAAGGGCGACAGAATAGCTATTTGTCTGAAATGTTCTATTTTTCTCTTGTTTCCAGATTAAGGTAACGGACCAACTAAACTTACTTTCTATTTATCTGGGAAAGTATTTGTTCTGATAGAAATGTTAAATATAAAGTTTAGTGGCTATTTAAATACATTAATGCAACCTTTCAGAACATAAGGAGGAATGTTATCAGGACAAGATGCCTTTGGTTTCAACGCTCGTATAGCATATTCTATTTCTTCGAGTTTTATTTCATCTCATTGAATATTGTTTAGTATATTACATTCGGTTCGATTAGAAAGCAAAGAGTCAACGTTTTATCTGATGGGTACATTGTTGTAAACTGAATGAAAATAATGTGCAAATTCCTATGTTATTTCATTGGCATGGTAGATATCATGGCCATTCTGTGTAAGGGTGCTTGATAACAAATGTGTTTAGTGTTTAATAAAAGGACAGATCTGCCTTGGGCCTTTTCCGATAGCGCTTTCTGAATTTAAAATAAAAGTTTTTGGGTTATTTTTTTATCATATTTTATTTCTTTAGGCACTGTTTGAAATTGATCGCGATGACAAAGTACATTTATTGATCCATTTTTCCACTTGTTATAGTGGTACGTCTTGAATTTTATTTTCTTAATTATACTTTAAGTAAAACAACATATGGATAACTTCCGCTGATATGTCTTTTGGTTGGAACACACACAGAAAATATGTTGTTAATCATTAGATAGAAGTTAGTTAATGCAATATTTACATCATTCGTTTGCGAAAGGCCCTCCGAGTTTGCTTTAGGGAGTTCTATGTACGTCTTTTGGAAATCTGCGTTTCTAAAATTAAAACCGGATTGCTTAACTTCTTTGTTCTGTTTCTGCAGGTGTTTAAATGAGAAAGAGATATGTAAAACTGTTTGCTGCCTGTCTTCATTAGAAAGAAGAGAACACTTTTATTACAGAAATGTCAATACAATTTGAAAGTACTAAGTCAAGTGTTCGACCATTACTATTTTAATGTCGTTATGGGACTTGAAGTCATACTGGGACATAGAGTGATTTAAGACTTTACATTTATTTGTTGAAAGTAGGTCAAAATTAAACTTGTTATTTGATTTATTTTAATGGGGACGCGGAGGCTCAGTGGTAGAGCGTTCACCTCAGGTGCTTGGGGTCACTGGTACGATCCCAGCTCGCGCCGTGTGAACTTTGTGGTGGACAAACACGGTACTCGTGGGTTTTCTCGGGGTTCTCTCGTTTCCTCCCACTTTCTTCATTCCACCATTCACTCATTTCTCATTATCACCGTCTGCTTTAGCCTAACCGGCATAAGCGTGGGACGTTAAACTTAAAGATTTCATTTCATTTTTTTTATTTATATTAAAGTCTTCTATGCAAAGAATGCTACTTCCTATTGGAACATTACTCTCAACAATTCATAAAACAATTCATACATTTGCGTTCGTAGGAATGTAAGTACAATGCATAAATAGACATATTTAGTGAGAGACTGGAAAGCTTCACAATTACACAAATTATAATTATTCCCTTATAAGTATTTGATAGTTCAATATATCTGTCTTGAAAAACTTAATATCTTTTATAAAAAAAATAGCGATCAATATGACAGTCTGTAAAAAAACATTCAGAGATTGTGATTACATCATACTTATTTGATAGAGCTCTGGATCGTACGCCGAAGTTATTTTGATAAAAGACTGAAAACAATTTAGAAGTATGGTTTTGAAGCGTGGTTTCGGATATATATCTATTATCTACGGGGCACCACATTGTTTTGCGGGGTTTTGCAATATGATAACACTTGAAGGTGAAGGTCTGCTTTTAACACGCCTGGGATTATACTTATTTTGTTGTACTTACTAATTGATGCAGTTCCCGAGCACAACATTCTCATCGGTTGTAGATCGATTTTCGATTCACTGACTCGGGATTGGGTAGTTGGTTTCTTGACAATGGGGCTGGGGTGGGGAAAAGTTAACATTCTTCACAGCAATAACACTTTCATTTTGAATGCCTTAGGCTGACTTGGTGACAGAGGTCCAGGAAGTGCAAACTAGATTGTGAACCACACAATGGTTCAATACTTGCATTATCACATCACAATCAGTGTATCATACTGTAATTTGGACATTTTCGTTACGCTGACAAAACAATAATAAAATTACCTATAACTTATTGCCAATAAAAATCATTAGAGAACAATATTACAAGCCCTCTTCACTGGTCTAGTGGCTGGCACGCGACCACGATCGTGTTTGGTGATTTATTCCCGGGGGGAGAGTATTGAACAGTGGTTCAGATTGCACGTTGAAACTGTAAGTCCACATCTCATATAGCCTCATTGATGAAAGGAGACTCTAAACGATTATGAACCAATCAATTAAGCAATCAACAGTGTTACAAATTTCAGCTGCATAAACAATCTATAACTTGGGGGACTAGTTAAGTCAGTTAGTTAAAGGAGCAGTTTCAACGAAAATTATGTATTAACGTGCCAGATATTTCTATGAGATAAGAGAAACATTATTTTGTAACTAAATGATAGCTCCCTCCACGTAGCTTCTGCAAGCAGAAGCAATGAAAATCGATATAATATTCAGTAACATTATTTTAACAAAAATCGATTGGTGAAGTTTGGGCTGTCGCAAAAATAGTAAAAATTATAAAATTCCGATTAATTAGCACTATTATATTAGCTATTATATTAGCACACTATTCTGAAAGCAAATGTCGTTATTATAAGTATAGGGAAATAAATCATTTTACTTTATTTTATTATTTATTATTTATGTATTTATTGGATTCAGTGTTATACATTTATTATTATTATTATTATTATTATTATTATTATTATTATTATTATTATTATTATTATTATTATTATTATTATTATTATTATTATTATTATCATTATTTTAACTTTGGATAAATACCCTATACGCTTATTGTCGTTTTCATTATTAGGAATCCCAAACAAAGCAGTATCTACCCTGTGTTCTATTCTAGGTAGTGATGTGAGGCGGAAAATTTTCCGCTATATTTTTCCGGAAAATTTTCCGTTGTAAAAAAAATATCAGTAATCAAGTAAGAATTCCTCAGCAATCATGAAATTGATTGAATTCATGTATAGAAATGTTGAAAAGTCGTTTAAGAATCTGAAAATTTTCATGGCTCAGACAATTTTCAGTACTATGTAGGAACACCTTAAACCATTTTTCATGAATCGAAATATTTTCTGCCTTATATGGAAAAATTAAAGAACTTTTTATGAGTCGGAAAGTTTTCATTATTTTGAAGGAAAAAGTAAAACAAACTTTTTGTGAATCGGAAAGTTTTATTGCTCTGTTGAAACAAGTGAAAGGAATTTTGATAGATCGGAAAATTTTCATCACAATGTAAAAACAAGTGGAAAACACTTTTTATAGGCCGGACAATTTTGGATATTATAAATAGTGATGTTAGGTGGAAAATTTTCCACTATATTTAACTGCACATAGAGCTACAAAATTGAATTTTAGTAGAGAAAATTTAGTCACCAACAAATTATAATTTTCCAATTAGCTTTCGGGAACCGGAAAATTTTCTAATATTTCAAGTTGGGAAATAAAATTTTACACAGTCTTTCCCTCTCTCTCTCTCTCTTCTTCTGCGAGTTACTTCGTTGCTAAGCGGTTAGCGTACGCGCCTTTGGCATGGACAACCTGGCTTCGATTCCCAGCGGGAGCTCATGTAGTTCGGATTACACGTTAATAAGTTGGTCCCGTTTTATATAGTCTCGTTGCTGAAAGGGACGTTAAACTTAAAATCAACTCAATTCAACTCCTCTCTCTCTCTCTCTCTCTCTCTCTCTCTCTGTGTGTGTGTGTGTGTGTATGCAAAGTGCAGAGAACACACATCCAGTTCGTAGAGTACAATTACCCCCTTTTATTATTTAAAATTTCAATTTATTAAAAGTCATGAATATTTTCCGATTCATAAAAGCATACTCCACTTATTAATTTGATTCATGAAAAATTGTTCCACATGTTCCTACATAGTACTGAAAATTGTCTAAGCTATGAAAATTTTCAGATTCTTTAAACGATCTTTCACTTTTTAACATTTCTATATATGAATTCAATCAATTTTATGAATACTGACGAATTGTTACCTAATCACTGATATTTATTAAGAACGGAAAATTTTCCGGAAAAATATAGAAGAAAATTTTCCACCTCACATCTTAACTAAACAACGATGTAGGAATAAGTGGAGTATGTTTTTATGAATCGGAAAATTTTCATCACTGTACAGGAGAGAGAATTTTTCGGTTCATGAAAAATTTGAAAATTGTCTATGCTATGAAAATTTTCAGATTCTTTAAACGATCTTTCACTTTTTAACTTTTCTATATGTGAATTCAATCAATTTTATGAATACTGATGAATTGTTACTTAATCACTGATATTTGTTAAGAACGGAAAATTTTCCGGAAAAATATAGAAGAAAATTTTCCACCTCACATCTCGACTAAACAAGGATGTAGGAATAAGTGGAGTGTGTTTTTATGAATCGGAACATTTTCATCACTGTACAGGAGAGAGAATTTTTCGGTTCATGAAAAATTTGAAAATTGTCTAAGCTATGAAAATTTTCAGATTCTTTAAAAGATCTTTCACTTTTTAACATTTCTATATATCAATTCAATTAATTTTATGAATACTGACGAACTGTTACTTAATCACTGATATTTGTTAAGCTCGGAAAATTTTCCGGAAAAATATAGAAGAAAATGTTCCACCTCACATCTCGACTAAACAACGATGTAGGAATAAGTGGAGTATGTTTTTATGAATCGGAAAATTTTCCGGAAAATTTTCATCACTGATTCTAGCTCACTACCTCAGAAATTTGGTCCTGCATTCTGAAAAATATAAAGGAATAACACCATCAGTCAAAATAAAATCAATCATTGTCATAATTATAGAAGCAATTTCTTTCTTTTATGAGACACAAACGCTTGCCAGAGCTCTTCCGTGGCTAAGCGGTTAGCGTACGCGCCTTTGGCGTGGGTGGCCCGGATTCGATTCCCGGCCGGAGCTCATGTGATTCGGATTCCACGTTAATCAGTAGGTCCAGGTCTCATATAGCCTCGCTGCTGAACAGGACGTTAAACTCAAAATCAGCTCAACTCAACAAACGCAGGTTAGAGCACTTCAGAAACGATTTATACTTGACACAATGCGCACATCGTTGTCGTTCATCTGTCCATAAGGGCCAGTGATCAATATGATCTTTCCTTATATCTGCAGAAGGCTTCAATGTGCGACTTTTTCTTTTCCTTGGTTGATCATTACGTGGAGATTAGTGGCTCCTCTTAGACATTGTCTTGACACATTTCAGCAAACTGTGTGCAATACTTGACTGGAAATCTCGTAGCTACATATGTTTCACACCATTTTGAGTACAGTGACGCTTATACAAGATCCAACTGTTCACTACACAAGCCATTATGAAGTGAAAAAATATGAATACATACCATCTATTAGAACGAATACAATACTTGTATTTTGCAGTAAGGTAATTTTGCAAATCAACTCCCTCCATTTGGAGATTATACATTCGCACAGATTTTGGTATTTCTACTTGAACGTGTTTCTTTGCTTTTCGATCCCATCGTTGGACTACATCCAAAGGTTCGGGTCCGTTGAACGTTGATAGAAGTGTCACCACCCTGTTGTCATACCAGCGTACAACACACATTTCATGCTGGTTGTTTGTTTTCCAGTCATACGAGCCACGTCCATTCTTATTTAGATCCTTTTCGTCAGCTAGTTCACAGTTCTGCGGTTTATTCGTGCGGATTGTTTCAAGAAAACGATATCCTTGCTCGATAATGTTTGTGCTAGGGGAATGCTGGTGAAAAAGTTGTGAGCTATCACTTTATAGTTTTGACCTTTAGGTAATGTTTTACATAATTTCATAAGAACATCTCCTCCGATATCAAGACAAGTTTTGTCTTCCGACGCACCCTCGTATATTTGAAAATCATGAAGAAATACTGACGTTCCTGCTCTTCTTCAAACTTTGAATTCCCACTTATGAAGTTTAGACGGAATGTACTGCTTCAAATATGATCGCCCTCTGAACGGAATATTGATTTCATCAACAGCGTTGAATTCTTCCGATTCTATTTTCAAAAACTCCGTTCTCAGAGCGTTCAAAAAAGTACGTATTTTCCACAATTTATCACTCATAGTTTCCTCGGAAGTTTGAAGGTTGTCTACAAAATGGATATTCGTTAATAACTTTCGAAATCTATTTCTCGTGAAAACATCTGCAGTCGGTGGACATCTTGTTTCACTTTGCCAATAAATTCTCACATTGGGCATCATAACAAGTCCCATCATTACGTACACACCAACAAATTGTTCTATTTCTTTCAAGTTACAGTCAATTATTCCCTTCTTTTTGGAGGTGATAAATATTGGTCCGCTCTGATATATATTTTTTACTGATCATCTGTTAAGAACTGCTTAAAATATTCATAGGGTGTTTTCCCTTCATATGGTGGGTCAGAAAATGCTTGCTGAAAGATACAATCTGGCTCTTTATAACGATTCTTTGACCACTTCAAATTGTAAGTTTTTCTGTTTGTTTTCTTTGATGTTTCACTTTCTTCATTATTACCACAAGCCCACGTTCTTGCATCTTCTTTATCACTGCTATCTGCTTCTGCTTGTAACGACTCTATTATATTATCAACTGTTACACCAGAAAAAAACTTCCCACTCATCATCACTACCATCTTCATCGCTGAAAGGAATATCAATTTCACTGTCCGATGTATGCACTTCCTCCAATATATTCCTTATTTCATCCTCTTGTATACCTTTTGGTTTCATTCTGAAACACGAATGTAAAATTTTACCATATAATCCTCATCCATTACCTCATTGTTATTATTATTATTATTATTATTATTATTATTATTATTATTATTTATTATTATTATTATTTATTATTTATTATTTACTATTATTATGCATTATCACATTATTTTATGAAAACATTACCTACTAACATTGTTGTTTCATCTTTATGTAAACTCGAAAAAACAAGAAGCCCTTTCACACTAAACTGGTCAACTTTACAGCAGAAGCGTAGGCAAAAAATTCTAGAAGGATGGATCCGAACCCTTCTTCCACATACTCGTATGTTTTCTTCCATTATTAAAGTAATGCTCTTAATTTATAAAAATATCAAATTGTTGTATTCAGACCCGGACACCTCTTCCTTACGCCTCTGCATAATGCCAACAAATGAAATCACTATATGTTGCATTTGGCTTCATCTTTCTAAACGAAAAGCCCATTGGGACACCTGTGGAACATGGTGATTAGACACGTCATAACCTCAATCATTTAGCTATAATGAGCCAGTTTTATATTTATATGTATATTAGAGTACTTACCTTTGAAGAAAACAATCAAACGTTCCTGGAAATACTAACCTGAAAGACAGTTTTTCTTCTTTTATATTCACCACCGCACCCTCAAGGTCACAAATATCTGCATACAGTAGCAACTGCCTGAACAATACCGTGTTACATCGAAAACCTGAGAAGAAAACTGAACGAAATTCTTTTAACAAGAGAACGGGTAGTGTGCCTGAAGTGGAACAACGGTGGTTTGGCTAAATGAACGATATAGAACATGTAACGTACTGAAACATAAAGTGGGTCATTGGTGGCACAAGGAGCGTTCCAGCAACGACTTATATGTGTTTTCCAGCGTATAGGAGCACTAGCTCACTGTGAAAATATACTTATTGAAAATATTTGTATACGACCACATTAGACTCAAAACGGAACTTATGTTAGGCAGGTTAGTACCGAGAAGACCACAAATAAAAAGTAAGAGTACGATGGTCAAATAGTTTGTGTCAAACTAAAATGCCCAATCGTTATCGGAATAATAATAGAAAATAGGAAAAATTATAATAATAGCAACGGTGCAAATTATAATTATCGTACAGCTAGAGGGTGCCGTACCCGGTCTAATGCGAAGCTACATTATTATAAGAATAGATCTTTTGAGACCAACGACCAAGATTTCAATGCGTGATATGGACAGGAATATCCATATCCTTCCAAAAATTCGAGGTAGAAAAACTTAGAAAGCAGTCAGAGTTAACTTAAGAGGGAATTCACCACTGCGACACCTCTATCAAAACTCATTTGTTAGTTGTTTGGTAGACAAGAAATTACATAATAATTTATCTTTTCGGTAAAATTCGGGAGAAATAAATTTAATGGTAGATTAATACTTGAGATTTCCCCCGCATTGGTTATTCTATCAAATGTGTGCATGAACTGATAAGTATTTCCAACTACCAGACTTTCAGAACTCGAATTTGAAATGTATGTGATACTTAAGAGCTTTATATCGAACGGAACTCCATACATGATATATATATTGTGGGAAGTAGCACAAATAATTTTGCAATTTTCGAAGCTTATAAAGGAAGAGTTTTTTCTTACATTAGACCACGATAAAAATAATTTAAATTCATATTTCTGAAGAAATTATTAACATATTGTTTTCTTCTTTCTTCAGCTATTCTATTTATTTATGGGCATATCTTCATACTATTGCTCTCTTATGTACTATACGTTTGAGTAACAATATCACACATATTCTTATGAATATTTAACTCTATTGGCTTAAACTCAATCAATTGTGGAGAAGTACATATTACAGTTTGTTGTACATTTGTTCGTTTGTATGTACGGACTCCGTAATTTCTCAAATTTAGAACCTTATATCTCCCTTATTTGGCGACACTCATAATCCACATCTTGCTTCTTTTCTTTCAAGTTTAATGCCATCAATGGTGTAGGTTTTATTTCCTTAAAAATACTACAATTTTTTGCTGGGATCGCAAGACTACTAGTATGACACAACTGCTTTGTTATTGGTCAGTGTTCACCTTCCGTAGTTATCAGGTAACTTGCACACATTTTTCATTTTCTGCCTTATTCCGGCATTTGTGGGGTATAACTCGGCATAGTCCCACCTGGTCACATTTCGGAAAAAGTATTATTAAAGAAGGTATTTACGGCCGTTAAAAAAGGTATTTCCTTACTGAGTGACTATCATTACGATGAGTAGCGATCCACAATTAGTCAGGGTACCAATTTTCATAAATATCGAGCTGCCACTGTTCGCATTCGTCCCTTATTAATAAATATATATTTATTGAACCAAAATCTTAACAAAATTTTCTTTGTCATTATGTTCTTTTAGTCCTTAAGAATATTACAATCTTAGAAATTTCCTACCGCTCTAAAATCAAATAAATACAAATAGCAAGAGAAGGAAAAGTGAATGGGATTGAATACAAGTTAAAACGTTTCATGAAATTACACTCCTTCACTGTAATTACTCATCTAATTGGACTGAGTTTAAACTGCCTTTTCCTTTATACCACACTTTTAGTTTTCCCTGTAGTAGTACAATGCTTTGAGCACCAAGATAAGGGATTTTCTGTTTGTTTCCATTTTGGTGTATGTAATCTTGATTAAATAAAGTACAATATGTTTTGGGCACATTCTAGGCAGTAGGTTTAAACCAATGGATTCAACATTTTAATTCCTTCTGTCGCTTCCTGATATTCCTTATCTATCTTATTTACTATACATTCCATATCTTCCTTCGATACTAGAGAATCCATCAAAAGCGTGATTAGCAAAATTAACTTAATCGAGGTTACTTTTTTAATTCTAATGATTTGTAACGTTTTTGTGATTTTTTATATAGGGATTTTTTTATATTATATCCCCTTTATAATAAACTCAACGGGACAGAAAAAGATAAACATTCGAAAGATCGGAAACTACAATATACTGGAACATTTTATGAGCATAGAAGTAATTCAAAGTATGCGTAAAATAAATTTAAAATCAAAGATTTGTACTCGCGTGGGTTCTTAATCTCACGCTGGAGGAGGATGGTACTACTTACTGTTTTAAACGATACATAGATGCTTTGTAATCGTCGGATAATATTGATACTACAACTCATTAGAATAACTAATTCGTTAAAGTGAACTTAGTCAATGTAAACATAGAACTTCTAATTAGTTGGTATTGCCACTAAATAAACTAATGTTTCCGGCTTGAATTGTAAAAGCTTGCTACGTTTAACGAAAGTGCTTCTCTGTTACTGTGCCTTGTTGTATGCATTTGCTATTAACGTATATAATATTATAACTAAATTTTGTGATAAGCTATATAAAATATAGTTGGTATACCCTTACTAAAACAATTATTCTATTACAACACCGTACTGTTGTTTCACGTTTTCTCCATTACTTACCCGTAAAGGTTGGCCATCCCATCTAAAGTAATAGCTGATATTGAGATCCATATCATGGGGTATCCTATCATATACTGTGGCTTCCCTAAAGGGTATGAAAAGTAGAACTGCAGATTTCAGAGCAACTTGTAAACTAATATTTAAAATGAAAATAATATTCTCAATAATAATGCATTAACTGAAAGCAATTATTTGACTCTTCCATACTGACCTCAATACCGTTCTAGTGTAAGATATTATTAAATTTTGATATGGATTGGTGCCTTCATAAATAGAATCACTGAAGAGAAAAATACTTCTGAATGCATTGACATTTGTACTAAAAACACGTTTGTTAACCTTTCGGTAGTCGCGTCTGTCTATGTAACACGGGCAGTCGCGCGTTGTACTTTTTACAACACTTAACAGTAAAGATGTTATTGACTTATATTCACATTGTGATCCCATTGTCATATTCAAAATAGTAAAAATAAATAAAGTACAAACGACACATGCAATAAATTCGGTCAGTTGCAATTCAGTCAGTTCAGTCAGTTAGTGACTTACAACAAAAACAACAACACTATTGTACTTTTTACAACAGCGCGACTGCCGAAAGGTTAAATTAATCTACAGAAATCACTAAAGTAATGTTAATACGAAAATATTGCAGCATATTTAGCCTTGAGAATTGAGTGTTGAACTCAAGTATTCTCGATTTCAAACTAACAAGAAGGATATACAAATTTTCCTGACTGAACTGTCTCACACCGTCTGACTCCAGATTCATAATATCACACAACAGCCTACTAATCGCAAAGAATAAAATGACATAAAACATATCCCATAAATTTTCGATGTATCACATACCTGATTATATTCCACTCGGGGAAACTATGGATTCAGTATTCCCTTAATATACCTTTTCAATAAAGTTAAATGTTACCCCGATCAATTCTCATTATTTAATGTGGATATCAAGTTGTCTTATGAAAGGGAATTATAGTGATACGGAATGAATTCTTAATAAGTACTGCTTCTTGAAGTTGTTCCCAGCAGCTATATTACCCGTGAGATATGCTGCTATGATTCTTTGACGTGAGGAAGCCGGGTTTTGATGTCGGCAGGTACTCATGTGATACAGTCCCATTGTGGTATATGACCAAGTCTGATAAATAGCGTCGCTGGTGTACGAGATGCTAAATTTAATTCAACCCCAATCTATACCGGTCCGTTAAGATCAATTCGTGTCATTTTCTCATTACGCGTAAATTATCACCATAGTACTGACCCAACCCATTATAATAATTCATTAACCACCAGCAATTGTAAACACTGATATAAGTGCTCACACTATTATATGCAAAAGATGGATCCTGTAATACTTTAGTGTGATCTTATTCATAATCATCATATCGGTATTCTGCCATTACTTTCATGTCACTTGAGTCAACTAAGGAACGTCCATACTCCAAAGTTTCCATCTAATACCTTTATGTTGACGCAGTTACCTTCAGTTTCGAAACTCTACATCAATTGCAGTAGTCCTCTCAAATCCCTGCAAAAATACTTCGTAACAAGTCCCTCATGATACAATTTCTAATTAGTCAATACCTTAACCAGTTCCTCTTTTCAATAATAATTCAAATTGATCTTTGTCCGTTATCACGTCTAAAAATTGTTTTTCGTTTTCTACTCTACTCAGCTAATTCTTTTCATTCTTTGTCCAAACCGTCCATTCAAAAACGTCCAGTCGTTCTTTATCATGCAGCACAGTACAACGATCAAATCATTTAACTCCATACAACAGAAAGCTGGGTCTTTTGAAACTTGCCGATAGCAGTATTGGCATCGACTTACACTTCTCTTTAAGACTTTGCACCTTCAACCACATTCCTACCCATTTGAACGTTTGCAACCAGTAAATGCTCACAGCGATCAAAATACTAGGTCAGGTGTAAATACATTCCTTTCTCTTTCCCTACATTCGGCAACATTCTACTCAAATTCGTTCTTTGCATCCCCTATTCGTATGTGGAATGACCTTCCATCAGACACAAGACAATCTTAGTCAATCAACCCATTTAAGAAGTAGGTTGAGCAAATCCTCAATAAGCCTATCAAGGCTTAATCATATCAGAAAAAAATGCTGACATTTGTACTTAATACCTTTTATTTCTTTTGTTCACTAAGGGTATGTGACTACTTTATGTGTTTATCTGTAGTAACTTAAGTAATCTATGTGTGCATGTGTGTGTGTGTGATTAGGAGTATTACATATATATATATAATTATTATCATTATTATTATTATTATTATTATTATATTACTAATCATGATACTACTATATCGCACGGTCAGGTGAGAGACAAACCATGATTAACCTTAATTTCGCCATGTAAAAAAAAACTAAAATAAATAAATAAATAAATATCGCATACAAAGCATTTTATTTGCCTTTTTCTCAATCATCATTAAAGGTATCACAAATAGACTTTCTTTCTTCCTAAAGAGTTATTTAACCAGCGTTATTGTTGCTTTTATTTTAAGGTCGCCTTTTATATGATAACTATCAAAAGTACAGATTTATCAAAGAAATAGTTATATTAATGAGAATCAGAAATATAAATTTGCAAATAACTATTTATATTAACATCGCAAAGCCACACACTGTAATAAATTCCTGATTTACTTAATAGACGCTTTATGTGTATCACTAACCACCTATTGTCTTCCGAAATGATCAAATAGAATAAATGCAAAATATATAAATGCATATTCTGATTTACGTAACAACAAAATTAGATTTACATCTAAACAGTGTAGCATAATTCAATTGATTTTAAATTCTGTTGGAGCTCCTTCGTGGAAATTGGTTAGCGTATGCAACTTTGACTAAAAAACCTGGGTTCGATTCCTGGCGAGAGCTCATGTGGTTCGGATTCCACGTTAATACGCAGGTTCACGTCTCATATGGTCTCGCTGCTGAAAGGGACATTATACTCAAAATCAACTAAAATTCAATTCATTGTAGCTGCAATTCATTTTAAACATAGAAAAAATGCTCTCCTCTGTATAGTATTTTCTCTTCCATATATAAGTTATTTTAGTATATTTTCTAATTATTAACCTACTAAAATTTACTTCCGATTTCATTTCCTTTTGAAGACACATGTATTTATTGAAGGCATGTTCTATATTAACCCAAATTAAACTAGAATATAAGTTTCGTGCAGAAGATATGCAAGAAAATTCTGCGTTATACTTATTTTTCAACATCACGTTATTTCAATGCAATTTGATTAAAACATAATTTACTTACACTTGTCGTGAATTCATAATGAAACAATTAGGAATATTTGTTGCTATGGGCTTTATGACTGAACCACAGCTGACAGATTTTCCTGAAATCATGCAGTCCTTAAAAATCTTGTCACTATCCCTAAATAACAGAAATGTCCGATTAGCAAAGAATTTCAAAATCAAATAGTATTGCACATACATTAGATAACCTAAACAAAAATTAATGGAAATGTAATGTATATATTACACATGGAAATTTCATATTTGTTTTCCATAAGTAGAGGATTTGCTTTGTATATACTAAAACAAAAAAAACTATTTGTTGAACAAAACAATATATTGACATTAACAAACTACATACGTATTATAGTTTCGTCATTTAACACTTTGGCTTTATGAGATACTATGAGATACATGAGAAATATATCGTGGCGGACAGGTTATGGTGACTAGTTTGAAACAAACACAGAATATGATAATTATATCTGGGACACCTGTAGTTTCATGTGTAGAAGAAACAAAGTTGTGAACCAAAGTTTTAAATACAACTCAAATTTTTAATATAAATTTTGACGAATATTATTATTCACTTATAACATCATGAAAAAAATTCAAAGGACATGTTCAATCGAAGAAATATAAAACTTTGCAAGCGGAGGCAAAGGAACCGGACGTAACTACACTAAAGACGAATCGTAAACCGCGTAGTGATCGCGGTTCAATCGTCAAGGTGCTTGATCAGTAATCTGAAGGTTCTTCGTTTGAATCCACGTGGGACAACTTTTTCTTTTTACTTCAGGTTTTTAAATGGCGATTGATTGATGGTGACATAAGTTTTATTATATTCAGATATTTGAATAATCGGATGTTTCAATACTTGAGCTATCAAATCATTAGAAATAATAATAGTAATAATAACAAACTTATTATAAATATTATTATCTCGTAGAAGATTAAAAGCTAGGAGTGAATTATGGCTCAGGCCATTCCATTGCAAGCAGAAACGTGACATTTGGATAGAGTATTTCGGTTTTGTTTAATGTTGTCCACGAGAAGTGGAATTTCACATCTCGTTTCTAAAAAAAAACAAAATAAAACTGGGAAAAATATATTGGAGACGGGAAAAAGCTAACTCAAATTATTGTCTCGCTTTGGAGGTGAGATTCGGGAAGAGATGAAAAGTATCGTAAACATTTCTCGTCTTGTCCTGATTCTCGAATAGTGTATGTCCATTCTTTAAGTAACATTTTTTCTGTAGAATGAATCTTATAGGCGATTTTAATACTTTGTGTTTCAGAGCTCATTGAATTATGGTCTGTGCAGGTATTTTTGTAGCAAAGCTTTATAATTACTTCTGCATATCCTAAAAATGTGTTTATTATATGCCTTACTGTTGCGTCATATTAAGTTGTTTTTATTATAGTTTCTTTTCATTAAATCATACAGTAGAATACTTTCTACATTGAATTTAAGTAGAACGCTTTAGTTTAAAATTTGGGTAGTTGCGGAAGTGTGTCCTGAGGGTAAGGATCCCCCTCCCCGAAATCTCTACTTTTAAGTAAGTATAGCCAAATTTTAATTCAACTTTAAAATTTTTAATGCCACTATTCGTTCGTTCCCAAGGCAAGTAAGCTTGAGACGAACAACATCGCGGTCCTGGGTTTTCTCGGGACACTAACTCTTTCTCATTCCACCAATTCGTACATCATAATTGGTTCAATCACAGCATTCCTCAACCTAACAGGCATAGAAGTGGGACATCAAATGTAAAGATTATATTTCCAAACTTTTAACCCAAACCAATTTGAACCGAAAAAGAGTTGTAATTTCTATTTCTCAATAACGTGTTTTGAGAAAAAATATATAGAAGGAACATTACTGGGAATCGTAGTTCCATTCAAAAGTGAAGCAGCAGTCTCATAATGAATATCGTTAGGAACCTTTCCAAATTACAGGGGTTGGTCAAAAAATCCAAAACGTTTGCAAAAGTGTGAAAATCATACCCAGTATGGTGTGGGGCCTCCTTTTGAATCCAAAACAGCTTGGATCTGACGTTGAATGAACTTATACAGCTCCTGAATCGTGGTGGGTGGACTGTTGTACCATTGTTTTTTTCTAAAGATGCTCCAGTTTCTTAAGGGATACTGGTAGAGGGTAATGAGACCGAACATGACTTTTTAACTCAGACCACAATGGCACAATGATATTCAGTTCTGGTAATTGTAGAACCCAGGGGAGGTGTGATGACTCCTGGTCATGCCCCTCAAACCACGATTTTACCGTGCTTGCAGCGTGACAGGGTGCGAAATCATCGTGGTAGATGTCATTACCATCAGCGAACAATATTTGTGCCAACGGTAGAACCTGGTCCCAAAAAAATTGCCTAATACGGCTTAGCACGTATCATTTCATGCAGGGCTGTGATGGGACCTGCAGAAAAACACAATACCACTGCCCATACTGTAACAGAACCACCCCCATGTTTTACAGTTGGGAACAGACGGTCTGTATCATAGGCCTGCGACCATGTTCTGCATAGGTAAACACGCTCGGTTGTTGGAAACAAGGTGAAGGTTGATTCATCGGAGCGCATTACGCGTTCCAACTGCTTATGAGTCCAAGCCTTGTGGTCTTCACACGACTGGTTACGCCTCTTCACATTTACTGCTGTGACCAGTGGTTTTGGCGATAGCGGCTCTGCCATAAATTTTCATTTTATGAAGTTCCCGTCACACTGCTTTAGATGAAACCGTGTTCTGTGCGCAGGAATTGAGTTCAGACTTAATCTTCGTTGCAGTTGTCTTATTTTTAGCTGCTACAAACCGTTAAAATGCCCTCCGGTCTTTATTTGACAGGATTGTCTTTCGACCACTGTTGTGCTTTGCAGACGTCGTCTGCTCATGAATTGTGTATGCCGTCCTAACATTGAACACAGTGCCTTTCGATATCACAACAATGTTCGCCACTGTTGTTACTGAAGCTCCAACTAGAGGGGCACCAACAATCATTCCTCTTTGGAAGTCTGTTAGGTTGCACGTTTTACCACACCACCTTCACACCACGACACTCACAGTTGAACAGGTTACTGCTGACGGAAGAGAAACGTTCACGCAACACATTGAAAATAAAAAAAAACATTCGATCGGCAAACGCAACACGTGTTGTACAGTGGAGGTCCAAACTTACGTGTCATGTATGAAGTGTTCCCAGATTTTTTTGTCCGTCCCTGTATATAAGGATATTCCGAAAAATGCCAATATAGTGTCTGTTTTCAAACAAAACTAAACCAAATTACAGTTAGTTTTCTCAAATAAACGGACACATTCTGCTTCAAGCTTTAACCAGACCCAAACTTGTTAATCGTGTCGAGTGTCATTGAAAATAACCCACGACCCACTGACCCACCGTGACCCACGAACGACTAACCCAATGTCACCCACTCTGATCCACGATTCACCATGACCCACCACGTACCATGACGCACTCAGATCCTCCAGGCACCATAAACCACTGACCCACGAAAACACGATTTCTTTCAGTTTGATACTTGATCCACGACCTCCTCTCTGTCGGCTAAGGAGTTCACACTTATAATAAAACCAGCTTGTGAAATTCTAACTAAACGGACTTTCATATTCTACGGTCAATCGCAGAAGCACCATTCTGTTACAATAAGGATGTACTGTACCTGACTTTTACGATATAAAATGGTACAGTGCTTGTCATGAGTAAAATTACGATGAATTTCAATGAAATTACCATGGTCTAATCATTTCGTTACTGAACTATCGACACTTTTCAATGGAAAAATTGTTGAAATTTTTCAAGTCCTAAATCGAGGTAAGTAAATTCGTTCCCAAAGTACGTAAGCTCGAGATGGATAACATCGTGCTCATAGCTCTTCACCAGACATCCCCGAAAACGTGTCTGAAAAATGTCCCATAGTTTTGGAACTGTGAGCCTCTTAAAGTTCAATGTTTCTTATTTTCGTCAGGCTATAACTCCGAAAGGAAGCATTCGTGCACCCACGCTGCTCTATACTTTCTGTGTTATATTGGTGTCAGGAATTACCACGTAAACATTGTCTTTGTTGTTTTGAAACACCAGATATATATATATATATATATATATATATATATATATATATATATATATATATATATATATATATATATATATGATATTAACGGACTATGTAGACAAATTGTAGGAGATGAATCCTCGGATCAAAATAACAGAAAATTTCAGATGAATCTATGGGCGAAAATTATATAGTTTCAGAGCAAGGCCTGCTCAAAATCTAAAGCTAAATTTTAACGGCTCTATTTCTAATTCCAGAAACTTGATTGTAGTCCTTATCAGCGTAAAAGAAGTCAGGCATACAATATCCAAAAAATGTATATTATATGAATTTTCAATCGGTGTACAAAGTATTCCGCACAAGATATAATTCTCAAATATCCTCTAAGTAGAGTTTTCAGAGTGTTACTATGAGGGTAAAAAGGGTCCAAAGTAAGCATGAGGTAAGCCTTGACAAAAATCGACACCCAGTGCTTAGGAGAGATGTGGGAAGTGTTTGGAACCTGCCGCTATATGATCTTGTGTTCGGAGTAATATGTGATGCGATGTGTTTCGTCACGGTATGTTTCACGTTTTCTTCATTTATAAGCGTGCAAGGAAAAATCACAGCATACTTCTTTTCCGAGTACGAGAGACGCCCAACTTTGCGCCAAAAAATTCCGTGTTACGGCTGCATATCATTTGCCTACTTTTTACGAATCATAAAATCTGACCATATCTTAAAATTGGCTGATGGCATGTCTGGGAATTTCATCCTTCAGGAAGTATTCATCACACCCGTTGAACATTAATGAGATATTCATTTTTGGATTGTGCAGGCTATACTTCCTAATCGCTTGTAAGGACCGCTACTCCACGATTACTCGAATTCAAAATAGGGCCTCCTGAAATTTTGCACAGCCTTAGCTCTGAAACTATGCAATTTTTCCCACAGGATCATAGGAACTTTTTCTCTTATTTTGATGTAAGAAATCAGCTGTTATTGTTTGTCGGTATAATTCATGTACACCCCATATATATATATCATATATATATAGGGGTGGAAGAGCGCACTATAGGGGACTTAACTCCAAATTTGAACAATATCATAGCAGTTGATTTCACGAGACAATAGTAACAGCAAGTACAATCTAAGTACTAGACGTGCTCCACCAGTTGGAATGGGTCATAGAGTCGGTGTGTCAAGTGAGTCTTCTTTTCTGAGTGGCTAAGTGGATAGTGGGTTAACAGCTTGTGACACACTAGGACCCACCACATATCGTGACCCACCTCAACAAACTACTCACTATGGCCCACTGCGATCTACTACCCACAGTGACACACTGCGATCCACTCTGACCCAGCGTCCATCTGCGACAGCATCTTCTGAACAATAATTTTCTTCACACTGTACCCTAACCAGAGAAACTAGAACACGTTTCTGATTATTTGCAGTTTGAGATTGTCGAAACCTTCTTGTATGTGTATTGTGTATTATAGTAGTAATAGAAGAAAATTGTCATCTTGTTGGAATTAAATACGAATGACATTGAAGAAGCAGTTGAGGTTAAGTTAATACAATGACAGTCAAGATGGAACAAAACAAGCCCCGCGGTCCTTCTAAACCATTCTTACTACCACGCTACTTCTAATACTCTTACTACTACTGTTACTTATACAGTGGACTCATATAGCAAAACTACACACGTAAGGTAAGTAAATCACTTTTTGGGTGTTATTTTTATATAAAAATAAAAGAAAATACTTAGTCAAGGTTTGAACCCACACCAAAAGCAATTATAATTGCTAGCTCATTGCGCTAGTACGCTTTGACACCAAGACCACCATTCACATCCATTTTATTTCTGCTATATTTATGGTATGTGGCGTGAAACTGATAACTCCAACTATTCAGAACCGCGTATTTTCACCTATGAATAAAGTTGAGCGTAATTTAGAAATATGCTGCTGAACACTGCTGAATTGGTCTGCGTTTTACTTTCAAGGACTCCACTTCCCTTTTTATTTTTTTCAGTGTACTTACCCCAGATGAGTATCAAAAATTGAAAAATACAAATTCAGGCATTTTGGATATGATATTGTAATTGTAATATGAGCAATAAGACCTATTCTACTACTTGTGTTCCGAGACATACAGCCTGTGAGATTTTACAGCAGCTAACTACTGTAAAAAATACATTTTTGAATCACTCTAATATATAATTGTTTATATAAAAATTGAATATAAATATTTGTGCCTAACCATCACGGCCAAATGGCAGTGAAATGAAAGGAAGTTTGGTATATAGGTAGGTCCTAATCGCAACTGAGATGTTACAATATTACTTTCATTATAATAATTTCCTAAGGGATAGTAGGGATACGACTTTTTGCGAAACAAATTGATTATCTCTCAAGACGTTCAATATACGGAGCTCAAATTCAGTATGTTAAATCTTTATAGAAAATGAACAGATGTTTTCTAGCATTCTCAAACTTGTTCTTTACGGGGAGGGGCACTAGGATCATATATGGTAAACTGATAGTGGGTTAATTTGCAAAAATAATATAAAATGATAGATATTACTTATAGTTGAGAGAAAAGCAATACAGTGCTTCGTGTCAGATATCCATATATGCTTACCATGCGCTTACTACCATAATAATTGCTGAAGCTTGTTTATTATATGAAGCGATTAGAGCATAGGGAAAACAAACCGAAAAGTTTGAGAAAAATAAACATAACATTTGTAATTGAAGATTTTGTACGTTGGTCTACTTACCTTGATTTGTGACTATAAAAATTACATCCGTTCTTTCCACTGAAAAGTATCAATAATTCAACGGCTCATGGTGCGTGGTAGGTCTAGTGGGTCATGGAGGTTGTGTGTCAGAGTGGGTCATGGTAGGTGGTTTGTCAAAGTGGCTCACGGTGGGTGGTGGGTCAAGTTTACATTGACTCATCACTCGGTTCACTGGATTGGGTTCGGTTTAAACAGCATGCGTTCGTTTAATTCAGAAAACGAACCGTAATTTGGTTCAGTTTTCTTTGAAAACAGTCACTATATTGCCACTTTTCAGAATATACGTATATATTTTTAAAAAAGTTCCAACGATATGTAATGGTTTCGTTTTATATTAACGATTATGAGTCTCCTGTTTCATTTTTGAATGGAGTTATGATTTCTCATGTTTTTTCTGTATATTGTTTTTTTTTTTAAAAAAAACATGTTAATGGGCACATTAAGGTACAACTGTTTTTGGGTTCCGATTTCTTCGAAATAACAACTTCTAAATGTAATCATTACATTCAACGTTGCACGATTACACCTGTTGAAGACTAAACCAAGTGAGTTATGGTGTACGAAATCGTAGAATGAGAAAGAGTTAGTGTCCCAAGAAAACCCAGGACCATGATGTAATTCGTCTCAAGCTTACTTGCCTTCGGAACGAACCAAGGACCCCACCTATCAGATAGTTTAGTAGGCGGGGTCTCAGTTTCGATTCACGGTGGGAGAACCTTCGAAATATTAAATGCCCTCTATGTATCTCTGTTCCTATCCGTGTCGTTCGAGGTTACTGGAAATAACTGTAAAACGAGAATAACCTAATATAATAGAAATAAGTTACGGAGATACTGTTGGTGAATCAGAAAAAAGAGTGATCCTAGGCACCTGGTTAAAGATTTGAATTACCCTTAAGGCAAATTTCTCCTTCATGTACTTGCGTCTTTGTAAGCCTTTTTATTCTTAGATTTAAATTCATAATATAAATAAGTTACGGACTATAATAAGACTATAATATTTTATCATGACCGAAAACAGTGTTACATCGTTAATAACATATTGGAACCCTAATCGTGTGCTATTTGCTACATGGAATTATCTTCAATGCGATTGCGAGAATCTAGGATGTTCTCATTGGACTGTTATACGCAGATGTACTTATATAAGAAACTCTAGCGCGATTGTCAAAGGTATTGTTTTCCTTTTTTGAGTCTGTGAGCCATAGTGGTTCCTCGGGTTGAAGCCGAGTGATGAAAAAGTGTCTAAGCAGGTAAAATTCTACAGAAGACTTGTTTTCATCCCACTATTTGTTCCCACATAGATGCGGTATATGTACAGAATGATGCAAAAGTTCGAGGCCATAGGCCAACTCGGTTACTATTGGATATGAAAACGAGGTAAGGATATCTTTAAATTCCAGCGACAGTTTTGTTGTGTACTAGTGTACCCCCAATAAAGGAAATACGTTACCGTGCGTCATGTTGCACTACATAAATGAAATAATGTGTAGTCTGAAATTAGCTACACCAAGATGAATTGAAAAGGGAGACAATGGAAGGTAAACATGCGACTTCAATATTCACGCCAGTGCCGTAGCAACCACAGAGTTCGGAGAGAGAGCAAACACGAAAGACATGAAATTGAGTCCTGCATTATATCTTCCATTGTGTCTTTTTTTGTGTTCTCTTTGGTCCAAATAATTTCAAACCATACTTTGTTTCATTCAAAGTTGTCCAACAGTGAATGCATTGTACTATTCGTTACTATTGGGCAGTATAGTAATATATGAATGAAACTGCTGCTGGAATTTAAAAATATCCTTACATATCTTACCTTGTTTTCATATCTGCAATAGTAACGAGGATGGCTTACGGTCTCTGGGTTCTATCATGTACAGAAATATCCTCTAAATATATGTACAGAAATGTCCTGGTGACGTAGAAAAAATATCACTAAATATTTTTGTGATATAAGAATATATTGTCATAATAGTTTTGTCATGTACAGAAACTATGTTTTCATTTGTGAAAAATATTTTAGAATTATTATTTTATAGAACATTAACCTTTGTTAAAAATGAATTAGAAATCTTCAGAAAACATTTCAACTAATTTACCCAATACATTCTGAAAATATTATTCGAAAAAAATTATTCATTCTTGACAAATTATGTCTGTGTTATTCGTAAATAATTTAAAATATTCCATGCGAAACACTTTAAAAACATTCCGTTAACATTGTATAAAACATTTCAAATAAAGTTTCAGTAATGTTTGGAAATCGCGCAGAAAACATGTTTTCGAGAACTTTTCTAATGGTGTTCAAATATTCCTCCAACGTTTCTGAGTGTATTCAGAGAATATTTTCAGTAGTATTTGGAAAATGTTTTAAAAAACATATGGATTTCTTTAAGGGAAGTAGGATACATTTTCTGAAGGAAAATTATGGTACGTTTTAAAAACGTTTTGAAAATATTTCATTGCTGTGTGGGAAGTGGGGTATTACTTCTTTATCTTGCATTGAAGGCTCGCATGTCTTCTACGAAAATTGTGTCTCTTTATCTGCGTTTCTCTATCTTTGCGTTTCCTGTGGATCTTTGTAGTTGTGCTGTTAGGCATTTTTTTCTGACAAAGAAAGGAAACTTCTTTCCTCTGATATGTTTTCTTAACGTTCATTATTCATCAACTGGTTAAGTAAGATCATTTTGTAACTTTTTGTGTCTTCCATGTCCCTCACAATAATAAAACCATCATTCTTAATAATTTATTTTATTTTCGTGTTTGCAATTTGCCATACTGATATATTTGTAACCAAATTAGGTTTGGTCCAAGAAAATAACCTAACATTCTAAAGTTACGTACCTACAAATCCAATAGTAAATATAACGTTTTGTAAAGTTTTGTCAGACCTATTCGAATAAATACGTAGAGAAAGCCTGAAAAATTAATTAAGTCACTCTCAAAATGAATACAATACTTATTGATGAAATTAGGTATTCAATTTTCTAGTGAAACTGTAAGTTTCCGAGATACGTCAAGGATCATGTCAAAAGTTGAAAAGAAAATTGGACGTTGGTACATTAAAAAGCTAGCAAATCTTGCGTATTTCTCATTTCACACGTGGATATTACAAATTGAAAAGTTATAGGATGGAAACAAATTTTGTGTCAAATTAATATAAATAAAGTCTCTCCTCAAATGACCAAAAAACGGCCATTTTCTAGTCATTTTCCGAACATTTTTCTGTTCCGAATATCCACTTTCGATTCCACCTATTACGGGTATAACGATGTATTCGCAATTGTAGATGAAGACACTAGAGCAGAAACGGGTCATTGCAGTGACAATGTGACTCAATTGATATTCGGTAAACCACAGGGAAAAAGAAACTTCACTTGTTTCGTTCACATAAAGTGTGCTTTTGTGCTCATAAGATAGAGAAAAGAAAAAGATGCATGACATGATAAGGAAACGTCAAAAAAGATGGATAGAAAGAGCAAAGAGAGACGAATATTAATATTAAAACTACTTATCATTACTCTGCATGATTAAGGCTACACGCACTCTTTATTCGGATTCTTGCCTTGTAACTTCTCCAACCAACATTATTTGTAATGTTTTATGAAAAAATGATAACACATGATGCGGATTCTAATCCTGATTTTCCGTTTGCATGTCTAGAACTTTAGTAGTACACCAACTTTTACTCTATCCGAAATATATTTAACAAAGGATATAGTGGATACTACAGACCAATTAAATGTTTCTAATTAAGGATGTGCATAAAGACTTTACATTTTGAAAAAGGACATCTTCCTTGACCATGCGTTGAACCTACGTTTTGAGGCTATACTACTCCTGAGTTTAGGATGTTATCCCTGCCCTACTCTGATACCTGAAACTATAATTCAAATCTTAAGAAGTTGAGTTCTGCTCTTTGGAACAAATTGATTTCTTTCTGTAAGGTTATTTACAACAAAGTGCACACCGAAATTCATTTACTCGACGACCTGGAGACAAATTAGTGTCTACTAACAAACGAAATGACAAACAATCAAGAACAATTTAAGAAAAATAACGTACTATGTACTAATTACACCGTACAAGTTCAATAGTACGCTTATAATAATAATAATAGTAATATTAATAATAATAATAATAATAATAATAATAATAATAAATATTGAAATTCACTGTGTAGTTGTCATTTGAACTAATAATTTTCCTTTTAAACATTTGTAACTTATTATTATGATACAATTTGTATATTTAATGTGGGCTCTTTGTGATAGAAATTTAGCAGTAAAATAGTTCTCATTCAATTTTCTTCTGTGTTTTTTCCATATTATCTTTTTCTTTCTTTATTCAGTTTGGATTTATAGTCTAAATGCGAGGTATAACCTACCCTTCCAAGTAGGTTTATTATAATGTATTTCAGAGCAGCACTTTTAATGGTCACTCCCAAATTTGCAACCGAACCACGAGGAAAGGTAGGATGTGTGTTAAACTTCTGGCTCCAAAATGAGTGCATGATCCTTGATATGTCTCGGAACTTCTCAGTTTCACTGGAAATTGAATACTTAATTTTATCACCTATTTTGGTATTCATTTTGAAAGTAACTTAATGAATTTTTCAAGCATCCTCTACTATTTATTCGCATAGTTCTGACCAAAATTAAGAAAAATATTTATATATTACTGTTGGATTTCTGGATACGGAACTTCATATTGTTGGCTTCTTTCCTCAGTACGTTTAAATTCAATATTTATACCTGTGCTAAATTTTCTTTTCCTTCTTCTATCTTTTTTTCTCTCTTTATCTCACTTCCATACCTTTAGTAATTACCTATTTGTTTCAGGTTTTGGTTTATATTGATATGTTTAGGTTTCTCTCTACATCAACCTATGAATCTCGTTTCGTGTAATCTTTATTCTTTGAGACACTAATACACATTACTAACACTAATACATGCATATTTTGAAATTATAATTGTGCTGATGTTGTTTCTGATTGTAATATGGGAGAAAGGAAAGGAGAAGAAAAAGGGAATCTCTCTACCAGACACGGTTGTGGGATAAGAGTGTATATATTGGATGGCCTACGTACAAGGTGTTAACAGTCGCCTTTTGTTTTCTGAAGTGTGTAAGTTCAGTGATTCAGCATGAATATTGTCAATCAGAAGTGTTTTTGTAACGACGGAAAATAACAACAAGAAATGCGAAATTATTTTGCCAAACTGTGGAGATGTGAGAGTAGACAAGATTTACACTTTTCGGTACCGATTACCTCGAAACCAAGTTAGCCAGAATTAACACAGTCAGGTGACTTACATTTTAAAAAATTAGAATCTCAGCAAAATGCAGGCGTCTTTTAGTATGAGAGAAAAGCTAAGATAAATCACTCATTTCTAGTTTTATCTGTGTTGTAGTTTTGAGTCTGTGTCACAAACACCGAAGAAAATAAAAACAATGAGTTATGAATATGTTGTAGAAAATTCCGCTTTATTATCACACGAATTTTATCCTCAGATTTGTTTCGCTCTGAAAAATTATAGAGTATATTGTTAAGAAGGTGAACTTTCGATGTTTTCTGATGACAATCACAAAGAGAGGTAAAAGATAAATTACAGTAATAGTTTTAAATTGAGGGTGAAGGATACCTACTTTTATTTTAAGAAATCTTTTTTGGCTTAGTTTTTTTGTTTAGGTTCACACCTTTCCCCCTCAATCTTAGGTATGGAAGAAACAATTTAAATTTTCGATATCGATCTTCCGTGTTGAGAGGGTGGGACATTAGGGGACCATACGACTTGCTATAGATCTTGTAATAAAACATATTTTTTACAATAATGTCTTCTAGTAACAATACCGATCTTCCATGCGGAGGGAGGCGAGGAATTAGGGGACTTGCTATAGATGAAGAAAAAAAGCTTAATTTTTACAATATTTTTTAAGTGACAATTTCTTGATTACTACAAGAACCAATGTAAATAAATCCACTTGCAAATTTGCAATATTATATATTGTAATTTCTGAGGCGTCAAAGTTTTTCTCTTCCCGAAAACAAAATGAGAAATGAAAACATCTGTCAAAGAAATTTGCTTCGAACTTTGATCTAGAATTTACAATAAAAATGCCTTTTGCTCTTCTTTCTTAGAGATTTCCATCCCATTCGTCCTTTGGGATCGCTCATTGAGAAAAATGCACAAATGACCGCTATATGCAGACATACCCTTAGGCAGAATCCAAGATCTTGAAAAGTAAACGAGTTCCTATAATAATCATAATAATAATAATAATTACAATAATTCATGCAATTATTATGACAACTCGTTTTAGAAGTAGGGTTCCATGTCTTTATTAACATGGGATGATCGCAAGCCTGATACGCCAATGGTGTCCCTTAGTCCGCGTTTGTCTCTCCGTTTCTTGTGGATGTTTGTTGTTATGCTGTTAGGGTTTTATTTTAAACCTTTACACTATTTAAACTGTTTCCTCATTACATTTTTTTTTTCATGAGACAAAGAAACTGTTTTTCTCTTATATCTATTTCGTAACATTCATCTTGTTTGAAGTGCTAAGTAAGATCATTATGTAACTTTTTGTGTCACACATTTCGCTCACAATGATAAAATAGTCATTATAAACAATTTATTTTATTCTCTTGTTTGCAGTTTGCCACACTGATATATTTGTAACAAAATTGAGGTTTGGTCCAACGTTTTTCGAATTCTCAATCAACTCGATGACCGAGCATTTAGGGTTGCCTACTATTGTAGAAAAAGGCGAATTGCAAGTGGTAATGCTCTTTTGGAGGTGTTTATAATATAAATTTTAACAATAATTGACTTAATGTATTTTGCAATTATGTCCAATAGTTTGCACGTATGTAAGTAGTAATAACAAATTGTTTGTAGGGCAGAGAGTTATTTAGAATTATACTATCTTCATATATTCAGTATATAAATTATATTAAAAATAATAACTGTTTCTTCAGATCTTACGTTGATGAGCTACCAACCCCAAATATTACGCCAATAAAAATTAATAATTTATCTGCGGAAAATATGTAATCCAACTTACTCATCTTTATATTCAACACCTACAGAACAAATGGAGAATGCAGGTGGTGCCCAGTACTGCTCTTCAGTGGGTTTAACCTCATAAGTTACAGAACTGTAGAAGTACTTGTTCCACAAAGAATGTGCTGAGATAATGGCAATGGTCAGCATACAAATATATAAGGCAAACCATAAAATCCTACGAAAAATCGGAGGAATATACATTAGTGTTTTCTAGACAAAACTATTTTAAAGTTTCGTATTTACTAATTAAATGGAAAATAATGGATAAGATCAGCAACATTTACTACAGTGTTGGAGTGTAGAATTTCCGGTGGTTTGTGTTACGAACCCTTACTCATTTAAATAAACCCAACTCGGCACAGTAGCAACATATGCCGTGAAAACATTGAATATATTCCCATAATAATTCTGATCTTAGTGATTGAAGGTTACATTAATGAGCAACTACTTAGTGATGAGAGGAGATTTTTAGGAATTATGTTCTTCGTAATCCATATTTTTTTATTTGCAAAGCCTCTTTTTTTTGGATAGACGGTGGTAGAAATCGTTATGCGACCAACTACAATCTTGTCTGCCTTAATAATCACATATTAGTAATTGACTTGGTCCACGTTTATTTCCATTTTACTAACTGATTAACCAAAGGAGTACCGGAGAAAGTTATGTATTAAAGCTATCGAAATGTGTAGTTAACTAAATTATTTTCACTATGTTCCTAAACAATTAGTCATAACCTTGTAATGTAGACACTGGTCTTAAAATTATTTTTAATTTTCACAATGTATTCTCTTAAACTAGGATACTATTTCCTACCCGATATTAATTTCAGCTCCAGTTTAAGGCAGGTTGGCTTCAGATTAACATCAGTAACATCACAATTTAAGTTAAACCGCAAATTGTGTGAACCCATAAACTAATGACTTATGGTGTACTATCAAATATTTATGAATTAATTTCAGATTTGTATGAAAATAAAATATTGGTTCTTGAATATACTCCTGACATTACACTTATTTATCAATTTCGTTTCTACAACTAGGTTGCTTTACACATTTCATTTCATAATTGAATTCATTTAGAATCATTTGCGCACAATCATTCTTTGTGTTTTATTATACTATCATTCTGAATTTCCTCTATGGCAGCACTTTGTAGTATATGATTTAGGTTCGTTTATACATAATTCCTAAATATTAGAAACATAAATTAATATGTTCAGTTAATATTGACTTCAGAAAAATTGTACATGCGATCATTTCGTTTTATGCGGCTCTATTTGAAATACTATATTTAACCTATTCGTTAAAGTTCACCTTCTGCCAGATCTAAATTTGCGACTTTGGTGCTTGAATGTTTCTAATTTAAAATTGCACATCATTTTTCTGTCTTAATTTATGAATTATTTTATCACAAAGTCGCCGTCAGGAAATTTGGAAATGTACTTGTTGAGGTGATCGAAGTAGATTATTAAAATATAATAGTAGAAGGGATTCAAAGTAAGATATTCTAAATCGAATGCCACAAAAAATAACTTTACACACCATCATCCAACAAAACGTGTAACAATTATTAAGGAAATGTTTGAACAATCGCATATTAAAGTTCTCTATTACTGTGACAATTAGATAAATTGAAAGTCTGATAGAAAGGAAATGAGGATAGGTTTGTTTTTTATCAATTCGTTGTATCTAATTGAAACAAAAAGAAAAAATCCCCATAAGAATGAGAAGAATAGAACGGATTCCTGTCTACTCAATACTCAGTATTTTATAATAGATTGAACTGAGCAATGTGTCTGTTTCGCTAAATGGCAGACTCTGATTTTATCTCCTTTTTTTCTTACGAAGATTAGTGCAGTTAGGTATTTGCGATATAGACTTTTCGCATTGGAAGTAACGAGTGAAGAGTAAGTTATTGGACGCTATAGTGACCTTTCCTATGAAAGACTATGTCTCATCCTAAGAGCGTTGAGTTGATTTTAAGTTTCTTGGGGCTAATACATTCCTGTTTTCATTTCCATGCACTTAGAGAATTGTACCACTTTAAAATAATATATAGATTTGACTTGTAGTTTTTGTATAAAGGAATCATTAAATTTTGAACATAAGATTAATATGGAACAATAAAATTGTGTATATTATATAATTTTATGAGAATGTAATTCGAAAATTATTTGTGATATTGTTTTACTATTTATTATGGTTTACGTGAATGACGGAATTGAATTGTGGAGTATGTTTCAAATGATTTTAATAAATACGATGATACTTTTTGTACTTACTTTCAATACGTAAAAAAAATATATATATATATTCTGTTAGACTTGCAAAGATAAAATCGTGGGACCAAATTATTATTTTTCTGATTTGTTTCACTTTAAGAAATTATTTTTGTTTATTATTACGTATCACTAGAATATAACATGTTGCTTTTTCTGCGCATCACATGTGACTTACGCCCTCTGCTATAAATAGGACGTTGGTCCTTTCTGATATACTAGAGAGGACATATTTTTAAGTAATTGCATTCTATTGTTTTAGTGATGCAATTCAAATTTTTACCGCTAAGTGCCTCAAGGCATTGAGTGATCACGGCCGGTCTATCGAAGCACGAAGTCTTTATATACAGGGCGTTCAAAAGTCTCTATACACCTGAATTGTCACATATTCAAAGCAACAAGAAAATTATTTTACTCAAAATTTATTATATTTTAAGGCATAAAAGCACTATGTACAGGGCGTAGCATATACACACACATTTTAACACACATTTTCACAGCAAATGTTGGAAATGTCCCCCATGAGCCTCCAAACATGCTTACACACGTTTCTTCTTGTTCTCAAGTAGTCTCACAAGTTTTCATGTGGAATGCTATGAGCAAAATCTCGAATAGCTCTTTCGAGTTCGTGTAGTGTGTAGGGGTTCCCTTTATAAACATAATTTTTTTGCATAACCCCAGAAGTAAAAATCCGGAGGATGCAAGTCAGGAGACCGAGGTGGCCACAATCCCTTTGAAATTATTCGATCTCCAAAAACCTCTTGCAGTAATCTCATGGATTGGCGAGCTGTATGTACTTTGGCGTCATCTTGTTGTATCCAAGCATTACGAATTTGGTCTTTAGTTAGTTCTCCCATGAACTGGTGAATAATTTCACAATAACGAGTTGAATCTATGGTTTGTTTGAAAATTATGAGACCGACTATTATTCTTCTGAATATTGCAATCCATACCCCTACATTCTGGTCATGCAGAGGAACTTAATGTATTACATGTGGGTTTTCTGCACACCACAAATATGAGTTCTGGGCATTGACGTAACCTGATAAATGGAACCAGACCTCATCAGTAAAAAAAAAAAAGCATTATCCAAAACATCGTCAGACTTGTCCATAACAAACCGTGTAAACAATTCACAATACTTCACTCGTTTTGCACTGTCGGGAGGAAGTAACTGCTGCACCGCTCTCATCTTATACGGGATAAGACGTAATTTCGTACGTACCAACACTTATTGCTTTTTCCTGGGCAAGTTTTCGAAGTGGTTTATGGGGGCTACGTTGCATTGCATCCGATATGTGTAGCATTTTCTCTTCATCGAGCACTGACGGTCTACCACTTCGATCATAGTCCAATACCGTTCCAATGTCTCTAAATTTATCGATCAGTGCCCTTTAAGTGTGACGATTTGGAACATGTATATTCCAAAACGTAGCTGCAAACTTATCTTTGACTGCCTGTTTGTACTCACCTTGTTCACGGAACACATTTTCAACCAGGAATATTCGTTGTTCCTAAGTTAACACCATTGTTTCAGACACCGCTAACTAGGTGCAATAATCACTTCAACGTCACTTTGCCGACTGGAAACTAAGAAAGGAACTTCACTCAAGGCGATAATATAGCAGTGTTGCAAACCTTCGCATAAAATTTTATTTCATGTGACTTTGCATCCGACTTTGACTTGCCACCATTCAGGTGTAGTTAAAGACTTTTTGAACGCTATATATATGCGTGTGTGTGTTTTCAATTAACGTTTATTTACGAAAATTATACAAAATATGATATTTTACACATTACTAAACAGAAAACCCAACAGTTACGTTTGAAGCATAGGTAATTGCTATTTTGTAATTTCGATTTACCTGTGCTAGTTTGTTACATGTGTTTGACTTTGATTCAAGTTTACATTTCTTTAGTTTCGTGGTATTTCACGAAACGCTTTTAAACCTAATGTGACATTACAATTTTCAAAGTATGATATTGGTTGTAATGCATTTATTATCATGGCATCTTGACGTCTTCCTTTCGATAATGAAGTAATCTCTTCCAACGAGGCGCACATCATTGAATACATTTGAACAATTGATCACCAAGTTTGATATAATTTGGCAGAAATTTTGCTCCTAAATGTCAGAAGATCCATATTGGACTGAGTTGGTTTCGTAAACATAATCATGAGTTTACGATCATCATGTTATTAATTCGTGTAAATATCATTAATTGCCTCTTATATGAATTCTGATTTTTTGATGCAGCAAATAGAGATGGTCGATACCTCCCATCTGTTTGTCATAATATAAGGATGCTCAATTCTAATATGTTCATGATGTAGTTGGCTCACCTCTTCGGTCACGAAATAGGATGTATGCCTTAAAAAAGAATTGTGCCAATCACAACACGTCGATTGTCATGCCATTTGGCAATAAGAACTTACCTCCTAGTCGAATCTATTCATGTGAACTCCTACATATTTACTCAACTCTCCTGAATCAGTCAATGGATACTGAGACAAACAATTGCTTTCCAGAGTACCGGTTGCTCTGAATCCCAATTCAAGAAGATAAATTAGCAGATCTCTACTTGGGAAGAAATTCTCAAAATACAGCACAAGATTTTTCGAATCATCTACGATATCTGGTATATTGAGAACTACTCTGGAATCTAAAGAAAAAATTCTGTATCATTACGTATAGTGTCGCTAGCACTCTCCTTTTATCTCCATATTATTTCCATAGTAGATATCAAATTTGTATAACAAGTTTTATAACTGCACAACAGAAAATGATGGTCGTTCTTTATCTCCACATCATAAAGAACTGTCTCCCTCATTATAGCTGTATTGCATTGTGTCTCTGTTGAAAATACAATAGAATATCTCTGTGATTTGTTTTCAACATTTCTCTTTCAGTTCACTCAAGTTTCCGTCAGTTTGTAAACGAAATTGGGGAAGCTTTGTGTATGATGCGTCCATTTTCCTCCAAATTTGAACATTATTATAGAGCAATTTTCTTTTGCTACCGCTTATTTCTCTACTGTAGCTATACTAAAGCTTAGATAGAAATTGCATTCAATTGAGAAAAGCAAAGGAATTGATGTTTTGAAGTGTTGAACAATGAATGATAAGCGTAAGAACCCGAAAAAATAAAGAGCGTTGGCCTATCTATATATTCGCCTTTATTTCTTGGTAATATATTGCTTTGTACCAGCGTCCTATTTATATGACACTAATGTGTCAACATCTATAGCACTGAAAGTTATAACAAAACTAAAATGACTTTTCTAAAGTCTGATTGCCACATATCTATTGCTACCTGACACATATAAACCAAATGCATTGTTTGCATTAAAAAATAACGTTTCCCGAACCATACCCAAATAAAGTAACTCACACAGGTAAATTTCAGGTTCCCTCTTTTACAGAGGGGAAGGAAAAATATATAAAAAATACAGTGAATCAGGACAGGTCTGCAATTGCTCCCTGTAATTAGCAGAACTCGAAAACTTTATTCTTCTATGTTATAAAGTCTATTGCTCTTTGTAATCACGCAAGTATGTTTTCTCAGGAGGTAGTCTAAATGTTGCCCATGCAAGTCCTAGAAGGAGAAAATTGGTTTGAAGTATTGGTTATTAAATTTAGTATCAAAATTTAATGTTCTTTTTTTTTTTTAAAAAAAAAAGACTGGTATTCTTAATACAATTATGAAAACCCATACTTTAATTGCAGTGTTTTCTATTGTTTAGAAATAAATTGATGACAACTATTTAGAATCAGGATTTAAAACTTTAGTTATACGATTTAGTTAGATACGTGTGCATATTACCTGATACGCTATATTATTACCATATTTAATTAAATAAATTAGACTACTACGAAACTTAATTTATAGGAGGATTACTTATTTGGCTTTTGTATTTGAGGAATTAATAGGTGGGAAATTTTGGATCTAAGATGATAGTAAAATAAACTATAATTTCTATACAAAATAGTTTCCCTTTAAAACCTTATAAGTTTCTAGTGTATTTGGTTAAAAGTAAAAGGTATAGTAGTGATTGTGTTGTTGAACGTGCTAAGTGAATTAAACATTCAATGACTTAACTGAGTTTGTCTTGTTCGAATTAAATCAGTAAGTTACTATTACACACTTAAATCCAATTTTCGACATTATAGGCAATTAAGAATTGATTTTAAAACCTTGAATTTGGTCTAGTATTCTTATTTTGAACATTCTATTTCATGAATATTGCAAAATACAAAAATGTGTTTCTACTTTGTAAAAAAGGGAATTGTATTCATATTCCATTTCTTGATTATATGTAGTAACATTATCCTCTTATAAAGAATACTTTTCACCGTGCTTTATCAAGATTTGTTATTAATGCTCCAAGACAGTTTTTAAAGTAAATTTATCTATTCAAATCTAAATTCAGTATTGTACAATTAATGATGGTTCAGTAAATTATCAAGCTGAAATTTGAATTTAGTTGTTAATTATTTAAATCTATTGAAGGCATATCAAACATTACACCAGCATAATTTGAATTTCAGTTATGCAAAGCCCTCATTAGCAGTCTCTCATGTAATTCATCCTTATGATACAATGGTCTATTATTACTGACACATCTAGAAATTCTGCAAATATATTGCTGTGTAAATACAGCTTTATTAACCTAATCATAAATAACTTGAATGAAAAATTACACTGTTTACTATGCAGGATTAATAAACTGTATTATAATATACTGTACTATGATACACTATGATAATGATATTTCTCATCTATCCAAGTTTGACTCAAAAGTAGTGCTTTTACGCCATGTCGTCAGATATAAATCTTATTAGCCAGAGAATCTAAAGCCAGTTTATTATCAGTTATGGTACAAATATCATGATTATGATTTCGAGCTCGGTTTATATATTTATATTTTTAATAACTTCAAATAGACTTCTTTTGTAATCATTAAATTTAATTATATTCATGCTACTAATCTCATTATTCCTTTGGTTTCTTCTTTTCCTTATCATTCCAATTGAATGTGTATATATTTATTTTCTGTCTACCAAAACTAAGTATCGTTTTTGCTTTATTCTCCTCTTTCATCTTTGTCAGTACTTCGTGTTAATCAGTTATATTTTCATTCATCATTTTCTTCATATTTGCCTTAACCAAAATGGAAAACAAACCATTTCCTCTATATTTTTGTAATAGTTATTTCGTACGGAAAATTTTCTGTATCCACATAACAAAAATATTTTCCCATGTGTTGGTTTCACATTATTCTTGAAGCGATTCTTGTTTTCCGGAGCTTATGGTAGATCTCTATGTTTCTAATTTAAGTACATCGGATATTTTAAATAAACTTCTAAAGATTTAACCGTTTCAAAATCAGCTTATATACTAATTGTACCTATGTAACCAGGAATACATTTTAATTCTTTACAGGGCACTTTTAATTCGTAGTTTACCCAAACAAGTTATTTCTGTCTAATAATCTCAGATATGTAGAAAACTCATCTTTAATAAACTTATAGTTGTTTTCTTTTCTTTTTCACATGTCTTATCACATTGAGAGATTGAACCTCATATACCCTTTAATATAAATAATATCTTATAAAATTCTGATAACATTTGTAATTTATTCTTAGTCACTTTTGACATCGAATCTCACAATAAAACAAATTGCAGTATAATATCAAACAGTGTCTAATTCATATGCCTCAAATACATATTTCTACAATTCTAAAAAGCATCTGCGAGAATTGACAGATTGGCTTGTTATAAATTTCAGTATATTCTGTAAGGTTTTTAGTATTGGACAATTTCCAATTATTCTTCACCTTCATATTCTTTATCAATTATATAAGGTTTGGTAATTTTATTAAATATTTCTTTCTTTTGGAAGTGGTTTTGTTGTTTTCAATTTAATTGAATCTTGATATTTATATGGATATACACCTTTCTTAAGTATTTAATCTTATAATCGGCACAATAAAACTAATATAAATGACACAATATAACTAATTCAATACTCAACCTTACTTTCGAGTAAGCATTTCGACGAAACCAGTCCGTACTATAGGCTAGAGAGCAAGAAGAAAACTGCACAAAATTTCGAGATAATATTTCAAATTAGTTCCGCGGATCACACGAATACTGACATTTCCTCAAGTCCTTAAAACCTTTTAACAACCGCATTTATCAAAATTCTGCCAAATCTATGTTTATGTTCCTAATTGTTTCGCACATCTCGAGAACACTCAAAATCACTCTATTTCACCAGCATCTTAGAGAGTGCAATTTTAGAAAGCGCCAATCTAGAAACCTGGATGCTAGGGTAGTATTTTCGAAAATTTGCGAGCCTCTCGTTCTGATTTAAATATCTCTCGAGGAGAAACAAATTATTCCCCTTCTGAAACTCACCTCAAGTAGCTATTAATTTTGCAATACATTTGTAATTTACAGTCTGGAAGTGCAAGAACGGCTATGTACTGTACAGTTATGTAGTTATGCACTTTGAGGGTTACACGTCCAATACAATCAAAAATAAAAAGTATAGTAAAAATAACATATTCAAAGGGCCCATTTCATTTCAAATATCCATCTCCCCAAATTCGATCTCATCTAAACTTAAACGCAAAGGAATATTTCTGCAAATATTTTAAGTTGTTAGTTGTAGTATTTTCAATGGTTATTTAGTGAAAATTACTATTATATATAGGTGGAAGAACCTTCGCCACTAACTTATATTACTATTAATGGTACTAGAATATTTGTTATTACTAATATAATATTAATAACAATAATAATTATTATTACAAGCAAACACACAGAATGAAACATCTAATTGCTGAAAAGAGCAATATATAAAACATTTTAATATGTGCGGTCCAAATGTGTAATAGTATATCAATTACATTCATTCGGAATATTATTATAGTAGGAGTAACCATTAAACGCATCAAATGTCGATGTCTGGCGTAGATGCGTTAAGCTATGTGCCTTTCATAAGATTACAAGCAGTCTATAAAACTGAAAATAATTCCAGGTTATCGCTTCCAAATTTATGGGGAACATGAGCCATGAATGTGGACACTGGTCGAAGTAAGTCGGGATATAGAGGACTTAGTATGAAGTTTCTGATCAGTGACTAAATGCGAAATTAAGCTAATATAACATATAAAATAACTAATTTAGCGTTATAACACAAGTGTATAATAAATTATCTACTCAACATGCCTGGTAATCCAGTAAGATGAAGTGATGACATGCTTAATGCCGTCAAGATTTGACAAACTGAGAAACTCCTGTAGTACCTGACGAAATGATGCCCAGGCATTGTGTGCTGCGTCTTTTGCAAACTGCGTAAACCTACAATAGTATTAAAATGATAAAATATCTAATGTAGTGTTACGGATATGTTACTAACGAAGCATATACCATAATGACGAGGAACAGCTTAAACGCATCCTAATACTTAAGAAATATTAATTTAAGAAGGTGAGCACTTATCACATATGGTGTATATAACCGTTGGAATTTCAAAAAAAAAAAAAAAAAAACAGATTTTTCCATCTGGCGAAAAATATCAGTTCAAAAGCTAAAAATGTCAAACAATCTTATTCCTAACGATGCAGTGTGCCTATTATAAATGTGATGTCCTACTTATACTTCCATTCAAACATACAATGCTTAAAATCAAACGGTTACCTTTTCCATATGGTTCGCTCTACGGGAAAAAAAATACGGATTGCCATAAGAGGTTTGTGGAACTCAGTTCAATAGCTAAAGAAAGATTACCTTATTATAAACGGAAGTGGTAAAAATGATTAACTCTGTTGTAAATTTCAACATTCATAAACCAAAAATGTTTAATAATATCGACAGATATTTTTAGTTGGTTCAGCATCCTACAAGATTCTTCGTTAATCTAGTATGCAAACTGGCAGTGATGAAATCATGCATTCCATTTTTAAATAATGATCGTCGTAGAACAAAAACAAGATTAAATATCGGCAGCGATTTTTCTTTCTTCTTTATACTTTTTCTAATAATTAGTCTATCTTCTAAAGAAATGGAACATTTATTCCCAATATTTATCTAATACATCAAGTTTTAAGAAATAAAATTGTTTCAGTTTCAAACTATAGAACAACATTAAAAAAGTACCTACAGATACGCATATGATATATATTTATATAAGTTCGTGATGTCCTAAAATTTGGGTTCCTGGGTTTTATACCCAGCAACAATGACCCAGAGGATTAAAAAGTCTCCCCTTTCCGAATTTGTCGTTGACTACTCCGGCCGACGAACTCAAATTTTGGAAGGGTTGTATATTAACATGGTGTACATCTCTATAGGAGTAGAAAGCACTTCTCGTTTTCTGAGTACGTAACTACCAAAAATTCAAAACATGTAGGTCCTCGAGGTAATCAATTTCCTTTTGAGAGGGTTTATGAAGTAACGTCTGAATACAGGGTTTAATAAGCTGCATTGAACCTACTCTTCCAAATTTTGCCAATATGTACGTTTACTTGCCCCATCGAGTATTGGAAGTATGTATATGAAAGTTCGTTACGTTTTTTTCCCTGAAATTATCACCAATTATATTTAGGTAATGTAGTAAAAGACCCACAATATATAATTGCATATGTTTGCTTGGTCGATTTCCTTTCGGGTTGTGGTTAACAATTACTAAAAATCAAATATGTAAGGATTTTAACCGTAGCAGGACTGACCCCATACGCAGATGAAATTATTGGAGATTATCATCGGATTTAGGCGAAATCGATCAACTATCGTCCAAATATTTACCATGCGCCAAATACTCGAAAAAAGTGGGAATACTATACCCCGGTACATCAACTATTTATTGATTTTAGAAAGGCCTACGACTCTGTTAGGAGAGAAACTTTATACAACGTTCTTACAGAACTTGGAATACCGAGAAAGCTAATTAGATTAATTAAGATATGTTTAAATGAATCCCAGAGTAAAGTCCGGGTATGAATATTTTTGTTCACGAGCTTTCACGTGGAAAATGGCCTGAAACAAGGAGATGCGTTGTCGCAATTATTAATTAACTTCGTTCTGGAATACGCTATAAGGAAAATCAAAGATAACAACCAGGGCCTTCAGTTGAATGGTATTCACCAGGTTAGAGTTTATGCTGATGATGTAAATTTAGTAGGGGATGATAGGAGAACAATAGATAGAAATGCAGAGATCTTATTAAACGCTTGCAGGGACATGGGTTTAGAAGTAAATGCAGAGAAAACCAAATACATGGAAATGCGTCGGGTCCGGAATACAGGAAATTATGGATGCGTTAAAATATTAAATAATACTTTTGATGAAGAGGATAGTTTCAAATATCTAGGATCAATATTAACAGAGAAAAATCATATTCACGGAGAAATTAAATGTCGACTCAATGCAGGGAATTCGTCTTACTATTCGGTTCAAAATCTCTTGTCGTCGCAAATTCTGTCGAGGAATCATGCCTGTTGTTCTATATGGTTTCCAAACATGTTCATTACTCTGAGAGAAGAACATAGACTGAAAGTATTTGAGAATTGGATCCAGAGACGAATATTCGGACCCAAGAAGAACGGGAATGGAGAATGGCGGAAACTTCATAACGAGGAACTACATAATTTATATGGTTTACCCAACATTATTAGGGTCATCAAGTCTAGGAGGCTTAGGTGGGTAAGTCACGTAGCTAGGATGGAAGAAAGTAGAAACGCTTTCAAAGTCTTGAAAGGAAGACCAATTGGAAAACGACCATTAGGAAGACCTAGGCGTAGATGGGAGGACAATATTAAGATAGATCTCGCAGAGATTGAAATACAAAGTAGAAACTGGATGCAGTTAGCTAAGGATAGAAGTCAGTGGAGAGCTTTTGTGAACGCGGCGTTGAACCTTCGGGTTCCATAGGCCATAGAGTTAGTTAGTTAGTTAGAATGTTGTGTGGAAAAGTAAAAAAAGTTGGTTTGGAGTGTACTTCACCTTACATGTCTTCTTCCTTGATTAGGATTATTATCTTCTATGGTGATATGAGTGAATACACGAGTTAATTCTATTTCAAAGCCTATTGGTAGTCATTACTATTTTAAGATTTTCAGAAATATTGGTTCGATTTTCTGTGGGAGCATATTAGAATCAGATTTCATGTTAAGCAATAGGTTCATGTCTTGTATACCCATACAGTTGAAAATCAATATTAAACTTTAAGCCAGTCTTTAATTAAAATAATAGTTTAAGATTTCTTTATAGGTTTGTTTCATTCTTTTGTTACCTATATTAAAATATTAAGGCATCTTAGGTTTACCTTTTTTGGTAACGTTTTCCTTTTATTACTTTCATATGAATCACCTTCAATCTTGTTGTTCATTATGTTAATCTTGAAGAAAACCATTACTATATTTTGCTGATATCACACGATCGTTCGTGGCTAAGCGGTTAGCGTACACGTCTTTAACGTGAGGGATCCGCGTTCTATTTCGGCAGCGGCTCATGTGCTTCAGATTCCGAATTAATTAGTAGGTCTGGTCTCATATATCCTGCTGCTGAAAGGGACGTTAAACTCAAAATCAAGTCAACTGAACTCTTTCAAAACAGTGCTAAAAGTTTTGTTAGGTACTTAAATTAAAACGCATAATGTACGAACAAACATTACATTATTACCTAATTATCAGCATTTAATTCTTAAACAATTACCGAAGGTGTTTCAGTATTTAAAAATAACGATCAATAAATGAATGATATTAGTTGTTTACACTTGTTAATTTAAATTACTCGATTTTTTTCACCTACCGATGTTCAGGGTAAGTGGATCAATGCCAATATCGTTCGGATTCCACGTACTTCTGTAGGTAATCGCCTCAGGGACACAAAAAGCTAAGTTTGCAACAATTAATATCTAAAAACAGTCAACAAAGTTCGTGCAGTTTTCATTGTTCCCACAGCAAACACACTTTTTCTTTACCAGAATCAGGAGGTTCGTTTATTTGGATAAGTTGTTTTAATTCATTTTAAAATATAAACATAAAGGGTTAGTGTTTTTCTTCATTCAAATTTTTGAAAGTATTTAATGAAACTTATCCTTATTTATGTAATCGCAAAAGAGATTGCTGGAACATTAATAGTAGTTCTCAGATCCTTTGATATTTTTGTGCTGATGAAAATACATCTTTAATAACAACATTATTTTTGAAATTGTCCTAATTACTTTTATATAATTTTCAATACTTTCGAAGTCAGAAAACATATTTTTCTGAACAAAGGTGCTTGTTGTTAATTAACGTTTAGTACACTAAAATTTTCATTCTCACCTGCAAGATTTTTCAATTTTTATTATTTCATATTTTCTTTTCTACGAAATTTTCGATTTCTGGAAAGACTATTTTTGAGATTTTAGTAATGATGGAAACTTTTACTGGTTAAATGTGGTTCAGAAAGTAAGTTTAATTCGAATTTCGTTACATGAATTTTTGACGATACAATGTAAGTCAGATAAATAAACAGAGTTAAGTTTTGGGTGGGAAATATATTATATTAGAGGATCTTTCAAAATAATCTCTCTTTAGAGGATTCAAAATAATTTCAATCAATTCTGTATTGATATTTAAAGTAAAAACGATCTAAGCTTTGCTTTTCTACAGTATTAACCACCAATTAAGATGCAATGTGATGTAATAACAATCAATGAATGAAGAAACGTTGTGCAGGAAACATTCTACTCTGAAGAAAAGTTTCTGATATTTCACTGGAACAGGAAGAAATGAATTATTTAGAATTGAAAACGAAAGATCAAAATTTGTCAGTGTAAAAGTTAACCTTCTCAAAATTATTAATGTGTAACTTCATATTTCTTTTAACAAAGAAACTGTATATCATATGAACCTATAGCTTAACGAGAGATATGAAACAATGATCCATAAGGTAAAATGTCCGTTAACTACAGCATGGACGGAGGTAGGCATACACCTAATTGCTGTTTTCTCATGGTTTTAGGTTTTACTCACATTTGTTTGGTAACACTGCTTGGGATTATCTATCAACATTGACATTCATGTTCATTTGTTTTCTGTTTAGCAACAGTTTAGCAGTGATCTGGAGTAATCAACAATTAGTCTATATAGAATTGGACAAAGATTAGGAGTAATTTGGCTTTACGAAAGGTGTTACAGAATTGACAACACGGAAAGTGTTAAAGTGAAATTTACACATCGCTTTCTTATTAATCCACCAACAAAAGCAACAATGTTTGGATGAGAATAATGTGCATTTGCAACGGGCAGTGTGAAGGATATTTCCTGAGACAGTTGACCGATAAAACGGAGGAAAACATGCCGTGAAGTGGAAGCATCAGTGAAGCAGTCGCCTTCAAAATCAACATGTAAAACATCTTCGGAGCTTAGTATTCCTCGGAGAGCCATGATGAGGCAAATGGAAGAAGATCTAGCATTGAAGGTCTAACTTCCAACGCATGTGAATGAACTGAGTAACGCCCACATGGACAAGCGGAAAGAGGCATGCAGAACTCTCCGTAAGCCATTTCCTTCCGAACGATCCCGTGGTGGAGTCCTCTTCACAGACAAGTGTGGTATCACCGGAGTATGCATTCTCGGAACGTTGTAATATGGTGTAAGGAAAAACTTCGGTTTTACAAAGACATGGAGAGAAACCCACCACACATGATGGTGTGTAATGAAACGAGCTCAACACTCATTTTCGGGCCTTAATTTTTCGAAGACAATGTTAATGGACATTCTTACTTGGAGATGCTTAATAAATGGTAGGTGCCTCAAGTGAAGGAAAATGGTATCAAAGACAGTGATGTAATACAGCAGAATGGTGTGCCAGCGCACTTCGTGATTTAAGTGCGCAATTACCTCAATCAGGCGTTTCCTTTCCGCTGGATTGGAAGAGATTGTGCAACATCTCCTACTTCCTTTGTGTGACCTCAAAGAATTCCCGGTCAGACGACACCAAACTATGCTCTCTGGGATTTCATGAAGCAACAGGTAAGAAACACTCGATATCACACAACGCAGGAATTCGAGCTCCTCAGGAACACGCCTTCACTTTCGTGACTCCGGAGTATATACACAAAACATCTGCGAGAATTTAGTGCGGAATTCAGATATATTGCGACATGGATGGTGATCATACCAATGTGTGTGACTCTTAAAACGCTTAAGGCTTCGTGGTAACTGTCTAAAATCATTCTAGCATAACTAACACTGTACTGTTGGAACTAAATGGAGATACGCTCACTTTTGGTCCACGCTGTGCATGAATAAATATTGTATAGCATGAACTTAGCCTACAATATGTATCGGTTAAATTCCTGGTTAACCCTCACCATATCAACGAGAATACATTTGACAAAGGTTTTGCATAGAACATTGATGCCATAACAAAATGACATAAGCCAAGCAAACGTACTCATATGATAGTTATAAGTCACATTTCAACTATTTAACCCATTTAAACCCAATTTTTTTTGTTGAATTTAATCTTGGTTCCTGTCAGATTGGTAAAAATAAAGGTAAATAGCATGTTTAAATACATTATGGTTCACGAAAATGTCATGGACCCCTAATTTGGTAATGTTCCATTTTTGGAACAACGGGCCTGAAAGGGTACAGGTTTCTGAAAGAAAATATTTCAATTTAGCCAGGCTAAAGAATTATTTCCTTAAAATTTTAGGATGCAAATTTTACAATAATTTGCAATATTCATTAGATACAAAGTATACAAATATTGAAACATGTTAATATTATTCATATTCGCATAATAACAGATTTTTTACATTATACTTATTTTCCAATACATCACATTCTTACTACTGATAGAAGTAAAAGAAGGACTTCCAAGTTGTGTTACATTCACTGTCCACATCTTGATTGTCTTTCTGATTTTACAATGAAATGTAATTCTTTGTCATATCCCACTTCATTTATTGCTCGTTTGTTGACCGGTCGAAATTGGTTCGAAATAGGTCTTCCAAGAATTGCACGTTGTTGGGATTATATTTCTTATGTGACTTTGCAGAAGGCTGACTTTCATTAGATGTACTAGGTTTCGAAGAGTCATCATCCAACAAACTCTTACTTATAAATTCATTTTTCAGCTGGCCGCTTTGCGTTACTGCAAAAGAAGCCCTTTCCTTAGCGAGCAATTGATTTATAGATAGCCTCTCTATATCTGCTAATCTTCTTCCGAGAACTCTTCATTTTCTGGTGGTGTATGATAATATCTGCACCAAGAATATTTTCTCCTTTAGCAATCATATTGATAATTTCGTCAACAGTCAATCTGAAATAGGGAGGGAAGATTTAGATTTCTGGGCTTTCGGCATCTGTCGCCATGTTATCCCGTTACGTTGACAAATGACTTCCCTCGGCGAGAACACTCTCCAGGGAAAGGGAAGTCTAAAGTGCTGGGGAAGAAAGGAAGCGGCCTCGGACATATATGTTACGTATCACCCCGGCATTTGCTTGGTGTGAACGAGGAAAACCTAGGAAATCCTCATTCAGGATGGCTGGCCTAAAAGCTTCTTACACTTTTTCGACCAAGAGCACGCACCGGGAATGGACCCCGGGGCCGTTCGCACTCAATCTGAAATAAAACAGTATTTCTAGAAATAAATAAAATCCATATGAAGTTGTGAAATACACATTTAAAATATAAAACAACATAAAATATTTATTTATTTACAAGCTACCAGATACAGCTCAAAGGCTGTATTGATCCATTTTAGTGACCAATATAATGATAACATTGGGAAAGGAAGTGAAATAAAGGAGGCCAGGGCCTGTAAAATAGTGTAGGCTGCTAATAATTCTCCTACAATACCTATAAAATATAACTATATAATATGCTTTTATCTATGTCCAAAATTTACTGTTTTTATCTCAATGCAGTAAGGTGAACTCAATAATAAATGTTACAAAATGTAATCAGGCATTCTCAGGCATATATAGGTAAATAAATGTACGATCCAGTGAATGAGCGATCAAGACACCTGCAACTCTATTTGGCTATCGTCTTTCAACTGAAAAAAGAGCTCCTTCGTGGCTAAGCGGTTAGCGTACACGCGTTTGGCATGGGAGACCGGGTTCGATCCCCGGCGAGCGCTCATGTGGTTCGGATTCCACTTTAATGAGTAGGTCACGTCTCATATAGCCTCGCTGTTGAAAGGAACGTTAAATTCACATCAACTCAACTCAACTGAAAAACGTACCGCGTGGGTGTAGCAATTAAATCAATTTTTTGTGTATACATTTTCCCTCTTCCATGATACCAATAAATTCCGAATGCAAGCGCAAAATGCCCTCAAAAGCGGCACAAAAAGCATCAAATAAAAATACGCTCATAAAATGTACGAAACAATTACTAACGCATCCAATAAAATTACCATATTATATAGTTTAATGGGTACATTTACGCCCATTGTTCCAATAATGGAACAAACAAAATGCAAACTTCATGTACTTGTTCGATCCCGTTGTTCCGATATTGGAACAGTCAAAATTATAACCCTATTTTATTAATAACAATCATAATCAATTGTTTCATTTCACATGCACTGAAAACTTAATACTTCTCCTACCTAAAGAGTATTATACAGGTAGAAAATTCATAAACGAACATAACATTTACTTACCTCCTTTGAGACACCATAATTTCTTCTTATTCAACGCAACTAATATCAACAGTGCACATCATTCGCGCCAATTCAAGACAAAGATAGGTCATTTGGTAAACCATTGGTGCCAAATGAAGAGGTCCATACAAAAATTGTTACCTTTATTCACGTAATATGAAAAATAAAAGTAAAGTAAAAAATGTTCCAATTTTGGAACAACGGGTTCAAATGGGTGATAAATCAACTGTTAGTTTCATAAAATTGAAATGCCCATCTATGTAGGTATGTCTCTTAAATAAGCAAAGGTTTTTTACTCATTGATAAACGATATACAGTGAGAAATTTCATCACATAGGAAAATACATTATGTCAAAGGTATCCCAATTAACATTTATTTGGAATTTACCCATCTTTCAAAAAGACAAATCTCGGAAATGTGATTTTATCCGCACTTTTTAACTGTTAAAAGGAATAACATGGTGGTATGAAACGCACAAAAGTAGATACTCTGGTTTAATTTTAATTTTTTGACATATTTTTAATAATGTGAGCAATAGTTGAACGCACCTTTTTGGAAATTTGAGGATAGATTCCATGATACCCATTGTCGAATGTTTGGCTTAATGTCACATTAACATTAATTGACTCCTACTCTTGCTCCCAATGATAGGAATCATGAAATGGAAAAAATAGGCCAACGAACCCAAATTTTTGACATTTTTATAATATTATTGTAATAAAAGGGAAAGAAATAGAATATCTAAAATGATACACACCATGTTCATATACAGCCCTGCCGAAATTTCGAACATGGAAAACCGTATCAAATGTCAAGATATGGTACAGGCCTCGGCATCAATGAAACATGCATACAAAAGTTAGGCTAAACCTTCCACTTACTATATAGGTACATATATATGGATGTCCTAATCTTTTGTCTCACTCATTAAATGAGCCAAAAGAAAGAGTTTATGCAAAAACTAATTAAATTGAGTAGTCTCAAATTATGCTTCTACTGACTTATAATTTCAAATGCAATCACACTGCAAAATATAAGGCATATAACAAATATAAGACAATGTATAAAGATTCCTTACAAATTTGGAAATGCAATTACAAGTTAATAAACACTTATATAGTCTGTGGTTTAATATTACATATTGTAAATGAATTCAATAGTTGAAGTTGGGGCAAGATTTAAAATCATTCTCAAGAGCCATTTTTTTCTGATGCGCAATTTTGGAATGAACTGAAACCATTTTAAAGACAAGTGAATTATAATTATCCCTGTTGCACTGCACAGCTGCGAAACATATTCGCTACTATGAGGAAAAACGCATACGTAAATGTACGAATATAAAATCGTAACTTGATTATTAGTACCCAACGGAGACGAAGATGGATATCTTCATAATGAAAAACTCTATAACTCATACAATTTCACTAATATTTTTAGAATTAATAAATTTAGATGACTCTGGTAGTAATGGTATCTGGTTATAAGGGAAGAAAGAATAAACACTTTCAAAATGTTAAATGGAAAGTCAATTGTAAAAAGAAGGCTAGGAAGACCTAGAAGCAGAACAGAGGAGAATATTAAGGTAGATATCGCTGAAATATAAATATATGGTGAAAAGTTGATAGGTTAGCAAAGAACAGAAGTGAATAGAGAGATTAAGTGAATGCAATACTAAACCTACAGGCTTCAATATATATATTGTTAGATATATTGTAACACTTTTTGGGATAGAGACACAATAAAATCTCGGAAGCCGAGAAATTAAGGACCAGTCTAATCAACATGCACGGCAGTGCATGGCAGCCAAGTTCCAGGAAGAAAATGAAAACTGGCCTGCAATGCCGTAAGCATATTATACACGAACAAGAGTTTTGGGTAAAATCGCCGATTTCGAGGTTTTGTAAAAACGATTCTATTAAGGGTAGAAACATGAAATTTAGAATGTAAGGAGATATCCCACAGATGTACTCATATGCCAAATCTCACATTCCTACCTTCAACCATATTTCAGTACTGGACCCCCAAACTATGCAGTTTTCAGGCTCACTGACTCACTGACTCACTCATCAAATTGATTAGGTTCTTCCCAATGAGATAGAAACGTGAAACTTTGCACAAAAGTACCCTATAAAAACTTGAGTATGGAAAAAAGTCCGAAATCTGAGGAATGTGCTGTGGAAAATTTTTTATGAACCAAAAACTGTCCTTAGCCAGGAGAAAAATCGTTTCACTCACTCACTCATCAAATTGATTAGGTACTTCCCAATGAGATAGAAACTTGAAACTTTGCCTAAAGGTACCCTATAACAACCTCAGTATGGAGAAAGTCCGAAATCTGAGGAATGTGCTTTGAAAATTTTTTATGGGCCAAAAACTGTCCTTAGCCAGGAAAAAAGTCGTTTCACTCACTCACTCATCAAATTGATTAGGTACTTCCCAAAGAGATAGAAACGTGAAACTCTGCACAAGGATACCTTATAAAGACTTGAGTGTGGAAAAAGTCTGAAATTTGAGGAATGTCCTATGGGAAAGTTTTTATAGGCAAAAAACTGTCCTCAGCCAAAAAAAAATCTTTTCGCTCACTCACTCATCAAATTGATTAGGTACTTCCCAATGAGATAGAAACGTGAAACTTTGCATAAACGTACCCTATAGCAACCTCAGTATGGAAAAAGTCCGAAATCTGAGGAATATACTATGGAAATTTTTTATGGACAAAAAACTTTCCTTAACCAGGAAAAAATCGTTTCACTCACTCACTCATCAAATTGATTAGGTACTTCCCAATGAGATAGAATCTTGAAACTTTGCATAGAAGTACTCTACAATAACTTGAGTATGAAAAAAGTTCGAAATCTGAGGAATCTGCTATGGGAAATTTTTTATGGGCCAAAAACTGTCGCAAGCCAGGAAAAAAAAAAATCGTTTCACTCACTCACTCATCAAATTGATTAGGTACTTCCCAATAAGACAGACACATGAAACTCTGCACAAGGATACCTTATAATAACTTAAGTATGGTAAAAGTCCGAAATTCGAGGAATGTCCTATGGGAAAGCTTTTATAGGCAAAAAACAGTCCTCAGCCAGGAAAAAAATCGTTTCACTCACTCACTCATCAAATTGATTAGGTACTTCCCAATGAGATAGAAACTTGAAACTTTGCCTAAAGGTACCCTATAACAACATCAGTATGGAAAAATTCCGAAATCTGAGGAATGTGCTTTGGAAATTTTTTATGGGCAAAAAACTGTCCTTAGCCAGGAAATAAATCATTTCACTCACTCACTCATCAAATTGATTAGGTACTTCCAATGGGATATAAACTTGAAACTTTACAAAAAGGTACCCTACAATAACTTGAGTATGGAAAAAGTCCGAAATCTGAGGAATCTGCTATGGGAATTTTTTATGGGCCAAAAATTGTCCTTAGCCAGGAAAAAAATCGTTTCACTCACTCACTCATCAAATTGATTAGGTACTTCCCAATGAGATATAAACTTGAAACTTTGAATAAAGGTACCCTACAATAACTTGAGTATGAAAAAGTCCGAAATCTGAGGAATGTTTTATGGGAAAGTTTTTATAGGCAAAAAACTGTCCTCAGCCAGGAAAAAAAATCGTTTCACTCACTCACTCATCAAATTGATTAGGTACTTCCCAATGAGATAGAAACTTGAAACTTTGCCTAAAGGTACTCTATAACAACCTCAGTATGGAAAAAGTCCGAAATCTGAGGAATGTGCTTTGGAAATTTTTTATGGGCAAAAAACTGTCCTTAGCCAGGAAATAAATCGTTTCACTCACTCACTTATCAAATTGATTAGGTACTTCCCAATGACATATAAACTTGAAACTTTGCATAAAGGTACCCTACAATAACTTGAGTATGGAAAATGTCCGAAATCTGAGGAATGTCCTATGGGAAAGTTTTTATAGGCAAAAAACTGTAGTCAGCCAGGAAAAAATCGTTTCACTCACTCACTCATCAAATTGATTAGGTACTTCCCAATGAGATAGAAACGTGAAACTTTGCATAAAGGTACCCTATAGCGACCTCAGTATGGAAAAAGTCCGAAATTTGAGGAATGTTCTATGGGAAAGTCTTTATAAGCAAGAAACTGTCCTTAGCCAAGCAAGAAATCGATTAATTCACTCACTCATCAAAATGATTATGTACTTCCCAATGTGATAGAGGCGTGACACTTTGCATAAAGGTATCCTATAGCGACTTGAGTATGGAAAAGTCCGAAATCTGAGGAATGTACTATAGGAATTTTTTATGGGCAAAAAATGTCCTTTGCCAGGAAAAAAATCGTTTCACTCACTCACTCATCAAATTAATTAGATACTCCCCAATGAGATAGAAACGTGAAACTTTGCATAAAGATACCTCATGATGAACTGAATATGGGAAAAGTCCGAAATGTGAGGAATGTGCTATGGGAGTTATTTATGCGCAAAACTGTCCTTCGTCAAACACAAATCGGTTCATTCTCTTCCACATCAAATTGATTTGATACTTCCCAATGTGATATATTCGTGAAACTTTGCATAGAGGTACCCTATAATGACTTGAGCATTGAAAAATTTCGAAACGTGTGGCATGTATTATGAGAATTTTTTATTGGCGAAAAACTATTCTTAGCCAAGTAGAAATCGGTTCATTCTTTCAATCGTCAAATTGATTAGGTACTTCTGAATGAGATATAGACGTGAAACTTTGCATAGAAGCACCCTATAATGACTCGAGTACAGAAAAAGTACGAAATATGATTAATGTGCTATGGGATTTTTTTATGGGCGAGAAACTGTCCTTAGCCAAACATAAATAGGTTCGTCCTCTCACTCATCAAATTGATTAGGTACTTCTCAACGAGATAGAAACATGAAACTCTAATGACTTAAGTGTAAAAAAATTCCGAAATGTGAGGAATATTCAATGGGAATTTTTTTTATGGCTGAAAAACTATTTTTAACCAAGCAGATATCGGTTCATTCATTCACTCGTCACATTGATTAAGTGCTTGTTTATGAAATATTGACGTAAAAGTCTGTATATTGGTACCTTATAATGACTTGATTATGAAAAAGGACTGAAATTTAACTAATGTACTAAAGGAATTTTTTATGGGTGAAAACTGTCCTTAGCCAAGGAGAAATCGGTTCACTCACTGACTCACTCACTCATAGCATTAATTAGGTACTTCCCAATGAGATAGAAGGATGAATCTCTGCATAAAGGTACCTTATAATGAAGAAAACGATTCTATTAAGGGAAGAAACAAGAAATTAAGAATGTAAGGAGATATCCCACAGATGTACTCATATGCCAAATCTCACATTCCTACCTTCAACCATATTCCAGTACTGGACCCCCAAAATATGCAGTTTTCAGGCTCACTGACTCACTGCCTCACTCATCAAATTGATTAGGTACTTCCCAATGAGATAGAAACTTGAAACTTTCCATTAAGGTACCCTATAACAATTTGATTATGGGAAAAGTCCAAAACCTAGGAATGTTCTATGGGAATTTTTTTATGGACCAAAAACTGTCCTTAGCCAGGAAAAAAATCGTTTCACACATTAACTCAACAAATTGATTAGGTACTTCCCAATTAGATAGAAACATGAATGTTTGCATAAAGGTACCCTATAACAATTTGAGTATGGAAAGAGTCCAAAAGCTGAGAAATGTCCTATGGAAAATCTTTTATGGGCAAGAAACTGTCCTTAGCCAGGAAAAAAAATCGTTTCATTCACTCACTCATCAAATTGATTAGGTACTTCCCAATGACATAGAAACCCTAAACTTTGCACAAAGGTACCCTATAATGAGGTAAGTATGGAAAAAGTCCGAAATCTGAGGAATGTGCTATGATAAATTTTTTATAGGCAAAAAACTGTCAATAGCCAGGAAAAAAATCATTTCACTCACTCACTCATCAAATTTATTAGGTACTTCCAAATGAGATAGAAACTTGAAACTTTGCATAAAAGTACCCTACAATAACTTGAGTATGGAAAAGGTCCGAAATCTGAGGAATGCGCTACGGAAATTTTTTTATAGGCAAAAAACTGTCCTTAGTCAGGAAAAAAATCGTTTCACTCACTCACTCATCAAATTGATTAGGTACTTCCCAATGAGATAGAAACCTGAAACTTCGCATAAAGATACCCTATAACGACGTGAGTATGGAAAAGGTCCGAAATCTGAGGAATGTGCTATGAAATTTTTTTTATAGGCAAAAAACTGTCCTTAGCCAGGAAAAAAATCGTTTCACTCACTCACTCATCAAATTGATTAGGTACTTTCCAATGAGATAGAAACATGACACTTTCCATAAAGGTACCCTACATAACTTGAGTATGGAAAAATTAGGAAATCTGAGGAATGTGGTATGGGAAATTTTTTATAGGCAAGAAACTGTCATTAGCCGGGAAAAAAATCGTTTCACTCACTAACTCAACAAATTGATTAGGTACTTCCCAATTAGATAGAAACGTGAATCTTTGCATAAAGGTACCCTATAACAATTTGAGTACGGAAAATGTCCAAAAGTTGAGGAATATCCTATGGGAAATCTTTTATGGGCAAGAAACTGTCCTTAGCCAGGAAAAAAATCGTTTCACTCACTCACTCATCAAATTGATTACGTACTTCTCAATGACATAGAAACCCTAAACTTTGCACAAAGGTACCCCATAACGAGATAAGTATGGAAAAAGTCCGAAATCTCAGGAATGGGCTATGATAAATTTTTTATAGGCAAAAAACTGTCCTTAGCTAGGAAAAGAATTGCTTCACTCACTCACTCTTCAAATTGATTAGGTACTTCCCAATGAGATAAAAACTTGAAACTTTGCATAAAGGTACCCTACAATAACTTGAGTATGGAAAAGGGCCGAAATCTGAGGAATGTGCTATGGAACATTTTTATAGGCAAAAAACTGTCCTTAGTCAGGAAAAAAATCGTTTCACTCACTCACTCATCAAATTGATTAGGTACTTCCCAATGAGATAGAAACCTGAAACTTTGTATACAAATACCCTATAACGACGTGAGTATGGAAAAAGTCCGAAATCTGAGGAATGTGCTATAAAAAATTTTTATAGGAAAAAAACTGTCCTTAGCCAGGAAAAAAAATCGTTTCACTCACTCACTCATCAAATTGATTAGGTACTTTCCAATGAGATAGAAACCCTAAACTTTGCACAAAGGTACCCTACAATAACTTGAGTATGGAAAAGTCCGAAATCTGAGAAGTGTGCTATGGGAAATATTTTATGGGCATAAAACTGTCTTTAGCCATGAAAAAAAAGTCGTTTCACTCACTCACTCATCAAATTGATTAGGTACTTTTTAATGTGACAGAGACGTGGAACTCTGCACAAAGGTACCTTATAATGACTTGAGTATGAAAGAAGTCCGAAATTTGAGGAATGTTCTACGGAAAAGTTTTTTTTAGGCAAAAAACTGTCCTTAGCCAAGCAAAAAATCGATTCACTCACTCACTAATCAAAATGATTGGGTACTTTCCAATGGGATAGAGACGTGAAACTTTGCATAAAGGTAGCCTATAACTACTTGAGTATGGAAAAAGTCCGAAATCTGTTTAATGTCCTTCGCGGAATTTTTTATGGGCAAAAAAATGTCCTTAGCCAGGAAAAAAATCGTTTCACTGACTCACTCATCAAATTGATTAGGTACTTCCTGATGAGACACAGACGTGAAACTGCACAATGGTACATTATAATAACCTGAGTATGGAAAAAGTCCGAAATTTTAAGGAATGTATAATGGGATAGTTTTTATAGGCAAAAAACTTTCCTTAGCCAAGCAAGAAATCGTTTCACTCACTCACTTATCAAGTTAATTAGGTACTTCCCAATAGGATAGAAGGATGAATCTCTGCACAGAGGTACCTTATAATAACCTGAGTATGGAAAAAGTCCGAAGTTTTAAGTAATGTATAATGGGATAGTTTTTATAGGCAAAAAACTTTCCTTAGCCAAGCAAGAAATCGTTTCACTCACTCACTTATCAAGTTAATTAGGTACTTCCCAATGGGATAGAAGGATGAATCTCTGCACAGAGGTACCTTATAATAACCTGAGTATGGAAAAAGTCCGAAGTTTTAAGTAATGTATAATGGGAAAGTTTTTATAGGCAAAAAACTTTCCTTAGCCAAGCAAGAAATCGTTTCACTCACTCACTTATCAAGTTAATTAGGTACTTCCCAATGGGATAGAAGGATGAATCTCTGCACGGAGGTACCTTATAATGACTTGAGAATGGAAAATATCCAAAATTTAAGGAAGTGCTATGGAAAACTTTTATGGGTGAAAACTGTCCTTAGTCAAGCAGAAATCGGTTCACTCATTCGCTCATCACATTGATTTTGTATTTCCAATGAGATAAGTCGTGAAATTCTGCATAAAGGTATCTTATAATGACCTGAGTATGGAAAAAGTCCGAAATGTGACGAATGTGCTATGGGAAATTTTTTATAGACGAAAAATTGTCCGCAGCCATTAGGTACTTCCCAATGAGATGAAGATGTGAATGTCTACACGAAAGTAGCTTATAATGGCTTGAATATGAAAAATATCCGAAATTTAAGGAATGTGCTATGGAATTTTCTATGGGCGAAAAATTGTCCTGACTCAAACAGAGATCGGTCCATTTACTCACTCATCATTGATTAGCTGCTTCCAAATGAGGTAGAGAATTGAAACTCTGCATAATGGTACCTACCTTATGTAATGACCTGTGTAAGTAAAGGTTCCAAATTCAAGGAATGTACTATGGGAATTTTTATAGGCGAAAAACTGTCCATAGCCATTAGGTACTTCTTAATGAGATAAAGATGCGAAACTCTCCATAAAGGTACACTATAACGGCTTGAAAATGAAATTTGAGGAATTTGCTACGGAAATTTTTTCATTAGCAGAAAAACTGTCCTTACAATCAGAAATCAGGAATGATTCCGTTATTGAACACATCATGTGCATAGTGATAATGTTGTCAATCGTCTGAGTGGTCGAGTTGGTGCCCTTCTCCCTGGTGTATTGGCTATACTTAACATACGTTATCCATATGTACATACACACTGCCCTCTTTCCCGCTGAGATGTTACACAATGTCGTTGCAGGATGTCTGACATCTAACAGTCTTCCGTACATTACGTACGTCAGCTATAAGTTACATACGGCCATCTGTATGTGAGATCCTGACCGCCTACATACAGTCTTTTGTTCGTGTGGAAAGTACGTTTATTCGGAACACTTATACGGAAAGTACCTTCAAATATACTTTTTTCAGTTATACGTTTAGTACGTTAATTCAAACAACTACAGGATTTACACATGTAACAAACGCTTTTACGTACGCCACATACAGTTTTTCTCAGTGTGCGAGTAAAATAAGTGAAAGCTAGTAATAAGTAGTTAAGCAAGCTAATGAGGCACGTTCTGTGAATCAGTTAACTTTTAAAACCGTGGGCTAAGACACGTACATACTGCCGTAAATTTCGTGGTTGGAAACCCAGACAAGGAAAGCCAATATTTTGTCTTTTTTCGGTGAATATTTTTCCTGTATTGCAGTCATTGGTATTAAATAGATACTGAAATTAATTTGATAAGTAAGATAATGTAGAGGTGAGAATGTTTAAAATTAATGAAATTTCGAAATGAGAAATCCAATTGTTCGAATTTATATGAGACTAGCAACAAAATGTATCCGATTTCGTAAATATATTGGTACCAGAGTTATATTATAGTTACCACAGTCGTTGTGTAAAAATGTTCTTGATACTTCGTGTCTCTATCTGTGAACAGTGTGAGAATCTCTTACGTATCAGCCTTTTCATCAACAGTGAATTTCGTGCCTTTTGCTCTTCATATTTCCTGAATTTGCCCTTCGGGGTTCGCCCCCACACCCTCGCCTTTGTTCGTCCTACTTCCTCACACCTCTTAAGCTTACAATTCCCGAATTTCAAGTTTCTTTTCCTATTTCAACTATCTAAAAGATAAGATTTTGTATTCCAGGAAAACGCCTATTTAAGTAACATGGTGATTTCTTCATCTTCCTTTAGACTCCTTAAAAATTAAAAATATTCAATTTTAGCAATTTTCCTGTTGGTTAGTCCCGGGAGGATACAATCGTACCAAATTTCATCATTCTAACCCTGCCGGAAGTGCCTAAACATTTTGGGGGTTAGAAGACCTCCAATATAAATAACATGGAAAAGGTTTTTCTGTTCCCCATAAAACCACTCTAAATTTGGATATTTTCATTTTTACTGACTTATTTAGGTAATACTAACAAAAACGTTGAACCATACCGAATTTCACGTTTGTATTCCAATTTCAAGTACCTAAAATATGAGATTATTTGTCCAATAAAGGCCTATTTAAATAGCATGGGGAATTTCTTAATCTCCCCTTTAGACTCCCTAAAAATTAAAAATATTTACTTTCGGTAATTTTTCTGTCGGTTAGTTTCGTAAAACTACAATCACATCAAATTTAATCATTGTAGCTCTACAGGAAGTGCCGTATAATTTTGTGGTGTAAAAGGTGTCCCATATAAATACGTACCATGGGAAAGATTTTTCAGTTCCCCAGAAAACCACTCTAAAGTTGGAATAGTTTTTTTTTCTGATTTATTTAGGTAATACTAATGAAAACGTACAAGCATACCGAATTTCAATTTTTTATTCCAATTCCAAGTTCCTAAAACATCAGATTATATGTTTAAAAAAAGAAAGAAAAAACACCCATTTAAATAACATGGGAAAATTCTTCATCCCCTTCATCATTTCAACTTTCCACGTCAACCGGAAGCACCCCTTTAATTTATGCCAGTTCATGTAGCTTTATATACAGTTAGGATATGTTGGTGGCAAATATGATTAAGTTTACAAGCTATTTAAAAGGTGTATATCATTGGAAGGAAAACCCGAGGCAGTATGAAACTACGCAACATGCGCGTCATGTAATGAACTCCGTAATTTCGCAATGTGAAAAGGTAGAGAACAACTAGGTACTGTATATTGAAACACCAGCTATGTCTAGTGATGTAGCAGCGAGGATTCAGCATCAAGGGTTTTGGGCCCTGTTGATACTCTTCGATTTTAGGCAATGAAAAACGAGATGTTAGCGATCGTGATTTTGTAGTTTGGGTAAATGAATTGGAATCTCGTTTGGACATAACGCTCTGACAGATATTTGATAGAAAAATCCTCCCCGCTGTTCTAATGGCTTTCTTGTACAGGTCTTGGGTTCGATTCCCAGTGGGAGAGCCCTTGGGAACTAATGTTGTATGTGACACATTATGACTCCTTTAAAAATGTACAATTTTAAATTTAAATCCAGCAATATGCAACAATTGAGAATTCCAATATACGATATTGACATGGTGAACTTCAAAAAGAAGTGAAATATGAACAAAAACACCACAGGTGCAAAAAATGCAGCCAAGTTCGTCAGCCTCAAAAAGTGTTGAGATGAGGATAGATGAGCCAAGTTCCTTGGCCACTGCATCTGAAAGGAACACTGGAACTTGGCGCGAGGTGTAAAGGAAAATGATGTTAAGGAACCCTAGGGATAGTGGTGGTGGGCGTGGTGGGTTTGGGACCATCATCAATCTTAGGAATATCAACTTTGCTAATGAGCTAAGGCACGTATTCAGAATACTGCAGTAAGATTGGTGGTTCGAAACCCAGACAAGGAAAACTCATATTCCTCTACGAAGTGCCAAAGTAAATGATGTTAATGAGCCTTAGGGGTTGTGTTTGTGAGCGTGGTGGATTTGGGGGTCACCACTAGCCTTAGGACTGAAATGTCTCGGCCGTGAAACTAGGAACAGACATCTTAATGTATTGGAATATGTTAGACACCTCGCGCCAAGTTCCAGTGTTCCTTTCAGATGCAGGGGCCAAGGGAACTTGGCTTATCCATCCTCATCTCAACACTTTTTGAGGCTGACGAACTTGGCTGCATTTTTTGCACCTGTGGTGTTTTTGTTCATATATACCAATACGTATATTCAAACTACAATCTGCGTTTAAATTTCCGTAAGTAAGAAATGTTGCTGTACGTACTACCTATTTGACATTCTAGGTCATCATCTGATCAAGATATAAGTTGCAATATTCCTTGTAAATATTTAAGTATCTATGAGCAAAGTAGAGAGTCAAACCGTATAGATAGATCAATATATATATATATATATATATATATATATATATATATATATATATATATATATATATATATATATATATATATACTAAGTGGAGTCATTTGGTTTAGTAAATAATTTATAGCTTTACGAACAATGCTTGGTAGGCTACAGACCTTGAGTTCCGTCTTCTGTACAGAGGCATTACAGGGAACACTTTCCCATTAAAATACACCTTTCCTCTTTGCCGTGTTGAGCTAGTAGTTGTTCCTCTGCGAATCTGATAAAAACGAAGGAGTATTCGAAGTATTTCTCGAGAAATGAGATATAGCAACTCAATAAGAGCCATCACACTTCCTCCAAAAAACAGGCTTCCAATTCCACCGAAGTTAACTGAAAATGTATTAAAACAATACGTATTGACTATCAATCAATTTATGAGAGTATTTAACAACTAAAACCAAATTTACATTTTAGGTGTCAATTATCAACAAAGTGATACAGTATAATGCAATAAATGTATTTACGCCTTTCAATAGTAGAACTGTTTTTATTTTCTTACTTTCAGCTATTAATCTACTACACAACTGTACATAACCTTTGCCATTAATACGTTAGTTTCTTCAGAACGAACCAGTTTAAATAGTGACATACAAATTTATGCTTGATATAATAGTAAACGAAACGAGGTAGAAAGTTCTACTCATGTATGTAAGTATACGTAACATTAACTAGCTTTCTGTATTAAATATACGCGGCTATGAATTCAGTGAAAGGACTTACGTTTGTAACAATGGATCTGCCGAGTAAAAACTCTTGTTGGTTAGGGGATATATTGGGCATTATATGCAATAATAGTTGTTGATAATGATTACTTCCAAACATTTTTGCTTTTGTGCTTAGTATGGCTGTTGGTTTGTAAATTTCGATTTTTCAGGTCCTTTACACTTAGGAATAGGGTACAGAAGGGTAGTTTTCTATTTTGTGGGGATCCTCCATTTGGTAAAGACAAATTAAAGACACGAGCTAAAGGTAGCAAATAGTTGCATGCACCTCTTAATTACCTATGATGAGATTTCATCATCGCCAAAAGCTTTTTTTGGGTTAGAGTCTTTTAGTGACTTTTTCAACTTTGGAGACAGAAAATTAGTATAGTGAAAGTGGATCAAGAAGTTTAATTTACTTTGCAAAAGTTCAGTGATAGGAGGCAAGGTGGGATTTGAAGGTATAAAGAAAGTGTTCGGTGTATTCATTGTCAATTTCCTGATTTCTTTTCAATATTTTATTCTTATATGTGAAAGTGTTTTTTTTTTCCTGTTCTTTGTATCGTTACGACTTGTAAAACAGCATCAGTTCTTTATCTCAATTTTGATATAAATTTTAAACAACCATTAATAACATTTTTTTTATTTTCTACTTAAATTGTGAAATTGTTTACGATGTTAATATGCTTTTCCTATACCGCATTTACAGTTAGCCTAATGACTCAATTTATTCATGGGTGCTCAATTAATTCTTTCGTGAATATCAAGGAAAGTCAGAGATGGGGCAAATCGTTTTGTAAAGTATAGTTATTTTTTTAATGTCTAATCTAAACCTTTATAGCAACAACTACAAAACAATAAGGTGTCTCGTTTGTATGACATTGATTAAGTTCAACCCAGCTGATATTCAAAACTCCCTCATATATCAGTTTAAAACCGGTATTGTAAAAGTTCCGAACAACATTTATTTGCTTTTTCCTACTTCCTTGTTTCTACTATATATTATTTCAATGAGATGTTGGGATCATGTTCATTAGCTTGTACTGAAGTTTGAGTTTCGCTATGTAGTGCGAGTGCTTTAACATCGGTGGGAAATAAGTTTAATGTTGTGTTATTGCTTATAACAACATAGTTTTCATTTGTAAGATTCTAAGAGCACATGAAGTTATGTAGGACATTATATGTCTGTGAATCCTTACTGTGATATTAACTACAGTTTGTAATTTCAGATAACCTAAAATTAGCTATAAGGAGTATGCGTGGACTCACTGGACAGAATGTACAAATTGTATCAATTTAATATGCATACGTAATTAATTTTGAGGATAGGGTAAATATGGTATACAAATGAAAATGGCGTAGTATGATTAATTACAATTTTCATGATAATACATGGTTTTCACAGGTCCAGTTAGTCAAGAGAAACTGAAAGTATTTTATTTTGTAATCAATTAATACACCACCGTTACGATCATGTTTTGTTCCTAGCATCTTTAATATTCAATTCTATCCAGATCTCAACTACGGCTATTACACTATAACATTGGATTAAATACTTTTATTAAGCTCTGTAATTCGAATACGCAGTCCTCTGACATTCTGAAGTGCAGTTCTGAATATAGTTTTATCTACATCGACGGTTGGGCACCAAATGAACGTAACTGCCGAATTTTCATATTCTGATTTAATGCTATGAGGACATGTATCGTGGACTGAATTTTGTTGTGACATAATGCCTTAGCTAAAATTCTCAAATGTTTTAAAGTTACTCGAGAAAGTTATAAAGGTGTAACCGTTTTAGTAACACTTACGAGGGAACCTATCCAAGTGTAACTCTGACTTCGAGTCGAGACTATGGCAGTTGCATACCTTGTCCCAAATGAACATAACATGAAAACGGATACATCCTCGATCGCAACCGTTGCGAAGATATAAGCGTGAAAATTTAGAAATTGAGCTCCACAATATACATTACAAAGTCATATTCCGGGTCAGATTTTTCGGAAACGGTCGGGTAAGGAAACTCTGCGAATACATATCAAATTTGTGTGGGAATCCCGGAAAATTTTGAATGAAAAATTGTGTCAACAGGGCACTCACAGGGTCCCAGACGGGGTCCAACTCAAAATTTGCAAATGGAACCTGCGGTCAAGCAGCATACAGCATGAAAGCTATGGCTAAATAAAAGAACATAAAAAATTCTCAACTCATTACGATAAACTTGTGCCAACGGGCAACTGGTCAAAATGTCAATACAACCTACATATGAAAGGCTATGGCCACGATTTTACATCTGTTAAGTTGCGACAATAACAAAACAGAAAATCACGTTTAAAAGTGGAAGATGTTGACGTAAAGCAAATTGCTGCAGAGTCTCTCTCTCAAAAGCATCCTCCGATATTTTATTTCTGCAGCATTATTCTAGGTTTCTCCAACCTCACTCCTCTCCAAGTTGCCTCACAGTTTCATGATCTTTCGTGTTCTTCTTCACTATCATGTTTCTCGTTCAGCAAATCCTCCGATAGAAATTTCATGTTTTAATCTATGAATCTGGGATCCCGATGCGCGAAGCATATACCGTTGCCTTTCCACCTTCTCACCCTCCAAGACGGTTGCGATTGACAATGTATACTTCTCTTCAAGGACACGAAATCCAATGGTCATGGTTATTCTATGGTCCATTGGTCATTCGAAGTCACACTTATGCTTGGATAAGGTCTGTTGTGCGACTCTATGAGAGACTGCAGCAATTTGCTTTACTTCAATACCTTGGACTTTTAAACGTGTTTTTTTTGTTTTGTTATTGTCGCAACTTAACGGATTTCGAAGCGTAGCCGTAGATTTTCTGATGTAGGTTGTATTGACATTTTAGCCAGTTGCCCGTTGATACAGGCTTATCGTAGAGAGTTGAGATTTGTTGTATCTTCTTTTAATTAACAATAGCTTTCATACAGTATGCTACTTGACCCCAGGTTACATTTGCAAATTTTGAGTTGGACCCCGTCTGGGACCCTGCGAGTGCGCCGGGGACACAAATTTTCATTCAAAAGATGCTGGCCTCCCCCACTAATTTCATTTGCTGAGTTACCTTACCCGACAGTTTCGGAAAATCTTCAAGGAATCTGACTTTGTAATGTATAGTATTGTGACGCTGAATCCAAAAATATGGTTACATTGCTCTTTATTGAAGGAATTGAAAAATATTATTTTGATTAATATGCCTTTTAATAGACATTTTTCTCTCTTTACTTGCCAGAAGCTAGCAAGAAAAGAAGTACGTAAAACCTTCTGAAGGTGACTGATGTTGCTTTTGCTGCGCAAATTTTTAGGAAGTTTACTTGTCGAAGGTTACTCATAGTCATCTATCGTATACTATGAGTATACTACGAGTCATCCTACAGGATACATAATTATAATTTTGACAACGTGACGCCGCATTAATGTGCGGAACTTGGTTCAATAGATAGGAATCTATAGATAAGTCTAGAAACCATGATATTGAATTCTTCCGGCTGTGACAATGGACGTGTTGTAAATGTGTTACACGCCACGTATCTTGGGTGCGGCAGTCTCTAGAAGCCAATCAGAATGCAAAAGAGCAATAAGTTTTCATATTTGTCGAGATGATAAAACGGATGAACTGACTGATAGGAGGTTTGCGTGTGTCCCTTGAGAATAATATAAAAGGATCTCAAGGTCTCAAACGGTTGTTCAGAAGTTCAGAAGGTCAGAACTTCTGAAGTTCAGACGTTTCAGAGGTCCAGAGGTGCAGAGGTTCAAGAAATTCGAGACGTCGGTTGTGAGCTGACAGAATCATCGTCACAACTTCTAAGAGTTACAAGAATAATACCATAAGGTAGGTATAAGCACTTGTTCCATCATAAATTTCAGGTTTAGATATGTCATGCAGTACGTCAAAATGTTCCGTTTACCCACCATAAAATTCTGAAGATTAAGAACTGTTGTCGCATAGTTGTTTTTCATTTTCCATCTCCAATAACTTAAATATTTGAATATCTTGCCTGTTAATCGAACTAAATTAAGGTATCAATCTATCAAATGAACTATCAGATATCAAATCACTCTTGTTGAATCATTCAATTAAATGTTGTTGTATATTACCATTTTAGTTATGTAATAAAGTTACTTTTTAGAAATAGTGTTGTCATTCCCCTATATTTATCAACTTTTCTCATGAAAATCATAGTGTAATTTAATTAAAATACTTTTGTGACACCCGCTAAATCATAGGTTAGCAGTTCTTATTGATATGTGGAAATTAACAAACTAAGTAAACAGAAAGAGACCAGCACATCGTCACAGTATGGAGCTCAATTTCTAAGTTTTCACGCTTATATATTCGCAACGGTTGCGATCGAGAATGCATCCCTTTTCGTGTTATGTTCTTTTGGGACAAGGTATCCAACGGCCTTAGTCTCGACTCGAAGTCAGAGTTACACTTAGATAGGTTCTCTCGTTAGTTGTGTGTCGCAGAGGCACATATCACTTGAGTTTTTCTAATTCACAGTGTAAAATAATAATTTTTCCCAATATGTGTGCAAAAATAACTAAATATTCTTTTACCGTTTGACAATGCTGTACAATATCTTCATTGAGAAAAAATAGGCATACATCAGTAGTTTCGGAGGAATTGCAGTTTTGCACTTTTTCTTTCATCGCAGAAGCAAACCCAATAGAAAGTAATGTATGAATTTGCCATACTTCAGGTAACAGAAGACGTTATAATACCAAGGTAAATTCAGATGATTCAAATAAAGATACAGGTTTTATTTTTTCTGCTAAGGTTTTCTTAAAAATATTATTTAAGTTTTCTTTCACATAAAGGCAACGATACATTATGGATTTTCATGCCCGACTGTAACCAAATAGTCATACATTTTGCGTATTTTCGGGAACAACTTTGACAATGTTTGGAATCTGATGTTAGACGACGGAATGTTTTATATTTCGCCGTTAGCCTCGTACATAGATCCGAGCAAGATTCAGGAAAATAAAAGTAAACGTACCCATTTCTGCACTATTGACAATAATTAAATTACATTGTACCGCAGAATGTTAGAGCTTGCTCTTTTAGATAAGTTTATCCATAACTCTTTGAATAAGCTTAATGACATGGTTATCATCGGGATTACAGATCAACATGCAAACACGCTGCGTCTGATACATGTGAAATCAAAGAATGAAAATCACATTAGCAGTTTTCCATGAACGCGGACCCATTCTGTCAGAAAACCATCTTTATGCCTATATCTTCAATCACGATTAAAAATTAGAAGGATGTGCAATTTATAGAAAGAATATTGCCCGGAAAAATATTACCTATACCGTAACATTTTCAACAGTAAATTTAATCTTGTATTGCATAAACCCAGAAAGGATTAGTGTCTAATTTTTCTGATATTACATTCTTCTCTTATGATTGTAGTAGGCAAAAGAGGAACCAGTACATAACGTTCCTACTCTGCTGCGCAGTTCACAGTAAATTCAAAATACATTCAATAGAACAAAATACTTATCGAAAAGAGCCACTCTTACATGGTGTGGGATGCTACTCTGGCTACTACTGAACATGCAAAGATAAAAGTAAAAGTATATTTCGTTCATGAATTGAAAAATGTTATCGCAATCGCCAGGAAGAAAAGTCTATTTAAGGTGATTCAACTTTCCCGTACAGACTTTATACAAAATAAACATTTGTCTTCCTCTTTATTAAGTCATCGCTGGCGAACTGAGAACAGTGGCAAAGTAAAATGATAAAAAAATGTATGTGTAATATTTTCAAAGAATTAAGAATTAAGAAAAAACACCACATTTTAAAACTCGATTTTCTCAAAACTACAAAATCTCCTGTTACGCACTTTTGGCGCTCGACCATTATCATGGTTTTAATTCTCCTGTCAGCATGTCAAATATTACAATTTCTTGGTCGTCCCTGCCAAGCCTCAGGCAGTTTATTGAAATGCACTCTATCTCTTCGGTTGCTGGTTTCGGTCAGATCTTCGAGTAAGTAAGATTTTTTTTTGTTTTTGTAGTTCTCTTTTGTTTATGTAATATCTTCACTAGAAGGGAATGTGAGAGCACTTTCTCTGTCGTCAAGGGAAGATGCTTCAGTTATTTGAGAAGCTGTTAGATGTATATTTCGAGGTGATAAAGAGGAACACTGATTCTGAGAATTCGATGCAACTGCAAGCTCACTTGTATCACCTGAATTGCCATCCTCAAATTGGTGTGTTTCTTTCCATAGACGCATACATATTTGTGCTGCACATTTGACCTCTGTCATTTCTCTCTCGCTACGCTGAGAAGCTTTTGAAGATTGTACATCTGGTTTCTCACTTCATAACTATAATCCAAATTGGAGTAGAGGGTAGTATTTTTAATTTATTAAAGAAACTAACAATATTCCTTTCCATGTATCACACAGAAGCTTGGATACTATTGGTCTCAGTTTAGCGGAAAGTGGTCTTCCAGAACGATGAGCTTTCAGTATAGTCAGGTTGCAGCATAATGATTAGGTTGGGTTATTTTTTAAAAATATTTTGTATTACTTTTTCCTTAGTCACAGCCAATTCGTTCTATGTTTCACGTTTTCTTTTCTGATATTCCACGGAAAAAAGTAGTCTGCCGTCTGGATCTGTTTTCGAGGTCATCAATATGGTCGTAGAGAGATTATACCTAAGAGTGAAGGTTGTTTATATCATTTTGTTAATCGTTTGTGATGCATCTCTATATTTTATATTCGTTCAACATATTTGTTCACTGTATGAGAGGGTTCTTTTACCTCGCTCATAATTGTCATAGAAGGCATCATTTGAAGTATTACCTATTAGAGTTCCGCTGTTTCAAACTGTTGACTCATCGCTCTGAGGAACCTGTTTTCGTTCAGCATCTCCTGAAATTACTAAAGAGCAATAATTCCACTTGCAAAATAGCACACATTGCCGCGAAAAGCTCTTTCACTTACTTTTACCAGAAGCCATTGTTCCACTAGGTTCCTCATCTCGTTCCGCTTCGCAGGACACTTGAGTTTCATGCTGCTAAATATGTTGAATCTCTCAGAAAAAACATCTTATTGATGCAAAACGATTAGATAGAACTTTGCAGAGAGATACTATATGTTAAATAAGAAAGAACGCGTAGCAGTTTACCGGGGTTAGTGAAACAGTGGGTCCTTAAGTAAGATAGTACGTGTTTCATATTGTCCTTAAGAAAACTTTGGATGAGCACATACCCTTCAAAACTTATCATAACGTAATATCAAAACCTGTAATAAGTGTAGTGCAAAATTAAATAAAGTGAACACAGAATTCCAACGACACTTCTTTTACTGATAATTAGGAAAAATTAATCAAACATGTGTTTTTAGATTATGTAGAAAACAATGTGAGGAACACTTCCCACTAACCAAAATTTGAAGAAATGTATCAAAGGGAATAAAGATTTGCTCAGATATACTACATATAAAACAAGTGGCACGTGTTTCTTATATTTTCTGGAAAAACAGTTGATTCCACACAGGTCTCTTCAAACTTACGATAAAGAAATATCAAATCTGGTAATCAATGTAGGTAAAAAATAACTGAAGTAAATGGGGAATTGGAACGAAGTAAATGGGTCTTAAGGGACAGTACACACAAAATTGAAGAACCCTTCTTTTTTATTATGCCCGAAAAAAGCTTGTGGAGGCAAATTCAGTACCAAAACTATTCAAAAGTTAATTGAAGGAATCCAGAAAGAAATAAAGCGAGGTGAATGAAATTGTGCATAGATATTGTAGATATTAAGCAATACTAGAAAGAAACCAAATTAATAGGCCTAAGTCCGGCAATCTACTTATATTATTATTATTACACAGGTCGGAATGAAAATACTCCCACGAGGGTGAAAGGGTGTACCGGATAGATTCCGAGACGGTGATTACGAATATCTCATCGAGAAAGTTCCAGCATGTAAGCTTTTTTCGGCGGGGTGCTTTTTACATAATTGACAGAAAAAATCGTATATTTTGTATTTAATATGTTTTTTCTCTGTTTGGAGTACATAATTCTGAATTTTTTCGAGGCGAAACGGTGTGGCGGATACCCTTTGAGACGCAGATTACGAATATCTTATCGATAGAGCACGTAAGGTCTTTTTCCGGCGGTATGCTGTTTCCATAAATGACAGCAAAATCGTATTTGTCGTATTTAATATGTATTTTCATATTTAGAGTGCATAATTCTCAATTTTTATTTTTATCCAAGAACTGTTACTAGGCTATATCGCAGGAATATTCTTTTCTCTAGCTCACAAACGTCCGGAAACGTACCCCCTCCCCTTGGGTTGCAAAGATTTATTGTCGTCCCACACTCTATACACTAAAACCTAGGCCTTATTAACGGAGAAAGATTACGTAATTAACTTTCAATCATTCGTCGGCTCCCTTTAGTCTAGACGGCACAGATTATTAAAAAACGCGCCAAGACATACAGCACTTTGTCGCGTGAAATAAATATTTCAGTTTCGAGTTGATCTTCGTGTTAGAAGATGGTATCACGCTGTGTCTGTGTATACCGTAGGTGAAAAATATTTCTGCGTGAAATATTGACGTTTGTGTTAAACGAACATGTCGAGAACTTGCAACAATTCGACAGATTCATTCTGCTACATATGTGGGGAAATGATTTTGAAGGGAGAAAGTAGCCATTGTCACCGTTCCTCAAGACAATCTACTATCTGTACTTCGGGTGTAAAATCGGCAACCAGGATCGCGTTTGGCTTCGAAACAAAGTTGTAACTCGTGTGCGCGTACTCTCACAGGATGGTTGAAAGGTACAAATAAATCGATGTCGTTCGCCGTACTTATGTTTTGGCGCGATCCCCGTGATCATGTTTCCGACTGTTACTTCTGCCTGATTAATATAAAAGGTTTCTAAAAAATATGAAGCATAAAATATAGTATCCCGTCTTGGATTCCGCGAGGAGACCTGTGAAACATGATGTTTGTCTGCCTGTACCAGTACCACCAGGCTCATACACCCTGCGAATTGTTTTATCTCATGAAGAATCTGCTACTTGTGAAGTTGTTGCACAATCTTCGAGTACACAGTCAGATCCGAATTACGCTGCAGTGCCTGACACTAATGAACCACATGCGATAAGTCAGGAAGAGCTGAATTATCTGATCAGAGACTTAAACCTTCCCAAGTCTAAGGCTCTGTTGCATGCATCACAACTTCAACAATGGAAACTACTAAGCCAAGATGTGAATATATTGATGTATAGGAAGAGAGAGGTGAGCCTAGTTCCTAATTTTATAGAGGATGGTGATTTGGTGTATTGCAGTGACATTCAATCGCTTATGGGACAACTGAAGTTGAACGACAATACTGAAGATTGGAGGCTATTCGTAGATTCGTCTAGGATAAGTCTCAAGGCAGTGTTACTACACAATGACAATGAAAAGCTAGCCATCCCTATTGCTCATGTTGTACATATGAAAGAAACATACGAGAACAAGCGGAACCTATTGCAGAAAATAAAGTACGAACAGTTCCAGTGGTTTGTATGCGGTGACCTTAAGGTTATAGCCCACCTCACCGGTTTGCAAGGAGGTTACACAAAGCACTACTGCTTGTTGTGTCATTGGGATAGTCTAGCCAAAGATCATTACACCATTACAAAATTGCCACCAAAGAAGCAACTGGTCCCAGGGGAGATGAACGTGGCTAATGAACGTCTTGTGGATACAGAAAAAAATATTTTACCACCCCTTCATATTAAATTAGGGCTCATAAAGGTCTTCGTCAAGGCCCTAAACCTGGATTGTGAAGCATTTAACCATCTCAGAAAACTATTTCCAAGACTCAGAAAGGCCAAGGTGAAATAAGGTGGTTTTACGACACCTTAAATCAGTCACGTTTTTAAGGATTAGGAAGGATTGGGAGGCCTTTCGAGTAGTGTGTTGTAATTTTCTAGGAAATCATAAGTCACCTGATTACAAAAAACATTGTGGACAGGTTAATTACTTCATTTCGTAACATGGGATGTAATATGTCCCTAAAGTTAAACTTCCTGCATTTCCTCCTGGACTTCTTCCCTGAAATGTACAGCTTTAGAGAGGTCTCTGACGAACCCGGGGAAAGGTTTCACCATCTAATATCTACCATGGAGAGGCGCTACAATGGTATATGGAGTGTGATTTTGTTGGCAGACTTCTTTTGAAATGTGACACGCGAGACACCTTGTGGTAATTACAAGAGGAGTAGAAAAAACAAGTCACACTTAAATGTTAAACTTCTACTTTTTATTCAATTTTATCAGCATAATTTATATTGAAAATTAAAGTATAACGTGCAAATTATTATGGGTGCCGAATAGCATCTTTGGTCGGATATTGAAACACCCCCTCCTCCCTGAAAACTGGTACATCCTGCAGAAAAGCGGGTTACGTATTCGAACTCAGGAGCTCGAAACCTTCTTGAGAGCGAGAAAAGGTTTGATTTTGCCAACCAGTGTTATGTTTTAAATTAATAGCAGCCTGAAACATAAAGTTTGTTTAAACGGAAATTTTACATAAACAAACACAGGCATAGAGAGTGAAGCGTGGTACAGAAACTGCAGCATGACTACAACAATTCCTGTAAATGTTATAGTTTTTCTACATCTTGCTTTCGACTTAATACTTCTACCGGAGGTAATACTTCGTCGGAAAGATCAACAAAACCGCAGGAAACACACGTGACAATTTCACCACAGCATTTGTTGTATGGATAATGTAATCAAGAACTCTGTTACAGACGAAAATAGTAAGAACATTAGCTCTTATATATTACGATTGAGGAAGAGCACAGAAGACGTAGATTATTCATGGGATGGCGACGAGGAATATTGTGGTGTAAGGGACACCGAATGAAGTGGTCATATCTCCCTGGAATATAAAGGGAACCCCGACACTTATTTGGAATATGGCAAGATGAGACATGTTTTTATGCTATATGTCCAATCTAAATACAATAAGGTTACCTCTAGAGAACAAATAGTGCGATGGGAGAAATAGATAGCTGCTGAAAGGGCATGAAAGGAAAAGATGGTCAAAGTGTCACAGTTTGTTCTTAATACGTTTCAACATGCCCTGAAGTCACACTTTCCCGTAAACGTCATATGATTCCGGAGTCGGCGTTGTACTATAGTAACCAATTAGGTCTACCTTCATTTTCCGCATTGTATACATGGTTCTGGCACTTTAAAACTGCTACTATCGGATTTTTTCAGTACACCTTACACTATTATAGTCATTGACGACGGCATTTCATTTATTGAAGAAACTGTCAGTTTTGTTTGAAGAATATTTAATTGCGCCAAGCTTTATATTATATTGTGTATGTGTACAGCTTATATTATATGTGATTACATAATATGCATAATGTGTTATAAATTGATAATATACGTGGAATTACATAAATTACGGAAGTTATGCAGATAATTTGGATGATAATAGCTAATTTTTCCAGTCTAATACAATATTTAAATATAATTCGATTCTAAAACAAGTCTGTAAATATTTGTTAGCTGTGAAGTAAGGTTTCTTTGTACAGTAAATTTTGATCTCCAAGAAACAAAAACCAATACTCACAAACGAACTTCAGCAAAATCATATTGTATTTTTAGTAGTTATCATATTTGGCAGAAACAATAGCAGAGTATTGCTACCACACGTATGTGTTGCATTTCGTTGCAGCTCATACTTCAGCTGGACTTAATTACGTTCACGGAGGAGAAAGTATGTTATGACAGGGATATTTCTATAGATTACAATAATAAGTTCGTTCTGCGCGTACATGTGGATATTGTACCTGGGTGTACGTGTGTCACTTTCCACATGATTTTGCAGCGGGGCCTTTGTCTCCACATTGTTTTTTTCCTTACAAAACAACAAACACGTAATCGTTTATTTATTATATATATATTCCAATTCGGCAATTCTGCATGTACGATAGGTACTATCCAATAACATCTATTACTAATTTTGATATTTAGTGATCAAATGTTTGAATAGTGCCTGCCTTATCCAATCATTTTTTATAGGAAAACAAATTCCTTATTTTAAGTCTACAATATTTACGTACAATATCATTCAACTCAGTTTTCTTCTTGCCTTTCACACGTCACTTTCAATATTTTGGATGGGGATGTGTGTCAGAAGAAACCATCTTTCCGTCTAGTGTTCTTTTATTTTATGCATGTTGTCCCATCTGGCAGTTTCATTGCAATTCTTCACGTGTCTTAGGTATTTTTTAACCCTACAATCACACCGTGGGGTCACCGGCGACCCCAGTGCATATAAAATGCGTTCTGCGCCATTGCCGTTGTGAGAGAGAAACACAACACTTCGTCTAGCTTCAACTCGGAGCATGCTGTTGACACTGCAAGTTGCATTGTTGTGTTGGTGCGAAAAGTTGAGTTATTTTGAATGGTCGGGTCATATATGACCCCACGGTGTGATTAATGAAACATAGTTTGTTTTGAATAGCCATATAACAAATCATTTTCTAGCGGGCGATATTTTTTAGGAATGACGGCGTCAAGGAAGTTTTCTAACCAGGAAGATATTGCACGCATTTTAGAAAAATCAGGTGATGATCTGTCCGATGCTGATGAATTGTTAAGTGAAAATGAGGATAATGAGGAGCAGGATGATCAATCGGAGGATTAATTTGAAGCTGATGTTGATAACGATGATGTTGCCGACTTGTTACAACGTAAAGTCATTTATGGGAAGAATGGCAGTAAGTGGTACACTAAACCCTTCCACCAAAAATCAACTAGAACGTTGAAAAAACATTGTTATTCATATCCCAGGGTCCAAGAAGGAAGCGAAACAAAAACCGATGCAAAGGACATTTGGCTACTGTTTTTTTCAGATGACATTTTGAACACAATTGTGATTTTTACCAATGAAGAAATAGAAAGACAAAAGTGTGTCTTTAAATCAGATCAGAGTTGTCTATCCCCCACCGACAAAATTGAATTGTGTGCCTTATTTGGTTTGTGTTATCTAGCCGGTGTTCTAAAAAATTCTCACCTGACAGTAAGTGATATGTGGTCTGAAGCGTTTGGTCCACCTGCATTTAGGAGCACTATGTCAAGAAATAGATTTGAATTTCTCATAAACTGCTTGCGCTTTGACGATAAAGCTACAAGGGATCAAAGGAAATCTGTAGACAAATTCGCTGCCATCCGTGAAGTATGGAATATCTTTGTGCGTCACTGCTCTGAATATTATACTTCTTCAGAATATGTCACGATAGATGAACAATTATTGGGGTTCAGGGGTAGATGCCCTTTCAAAACTTACATTCCCAGCAAGCCCGATAAATATGGGATAAAAGTTATTATGATGTGTGACGCCAAAACATCGTATATGTGTGCAGCAAAACCATATGTTGGAAAAGAGAGAAGAGATTCACAGCTTGCAATTCCAACTGATATGTGTTGAATCTCACACAATCCATCTATCACACAAACAGTAATGTAACTATGGACAACTGGTTTAGTTCCTGTGTGGTAGCTGACAAGCTCTTAGAAAAAGGACTCACCATGGTGGGCACTATGAGAAAGAACAAACCAGAACTTCCACCATGTGTAACTGAAACAAGTTTATTCCTCATTGTTTCTTTTTCAGGAAAACAAAACCACTGTCCCCTTTGTACAAAGAAAAAAGAGGTGCGTAGTTCTCATATCGCTTATGCATAATCAAGCTGACATAGACAATGAGACGCAGAATACAGAAATAATCTTATTCTACAACCAAACTAAAGGAGGCGTGGATCAATTTGATCAATACTGTCATTCGTAAACAGTTGCCAAGAAGACACGTAGGTGGCCACTCAGAGTTTTTTTATGGTATGTTAGATGTAGCGGCACTAAATAGCTTCGTTATCTTCAGGTGCAATTCGGGATCTAGTTCAACACTGAAGAAGTGTTGTGATTTCTTGAAGGCTCTTGCATTGGCACTCTGTGAAGAACACATGAAAAGGAGAGCAAATAACGAGAGGTTGCCAAAACAGCTAAAGAACAATATTCGTCATGTTCTTGGCATCAAAGAGGAACCGGTACAAAGTGTGACACCAGTTGGACGACCAGGTAGATGTGCTTTCTGTAGCCGGAAGAAAGACAGAAAAGGAGTAACAGTGTGTTACTTGTGTAAACATATATAATCTAACAAACCACACATAATCTACCCTAAGTTAACCTAATCTAATATTATCTAATCTAACATATTATAACCGTATCTAGTCTAATAAAACGACTCTCCGGACTGGGGTCGTATATGACCCCACGGTGTGATAAATGTCCTAATAAAAGCACGGTGTGGTTGTAGGGTTAATTACACGTAAAACAAACTTTCATATAGCGTGGTCATATATTTGCAAGGGCATTGTCTCACTCAACCGCCTTTTTATTAGAAAATTCGAAACACGTATTTATTTATTTCACTCTACAATGTATATGCACAATTTCATTCACATTGGTAGACGTCTTCCACTTTAGGTGTTTACTTTAAAAATTGTGGATGGATCTTGTGTCCCCAAAACCATTTTAAAGTAGAAAATAAGAATAATGTATTCGATGTGAAGGGTAGAGTCTTAGAATCTCTTATTTGTTATAAATTAAGGCGCAGAATACGTTATGAAATTATACACATATTGTTGAAACAAAAAGAAAAGAAAGAAAAATTCAAAACTGAACATTCCAGAAGCTGATCGAATATGCAAGGTGTTGAAAACTTGCTCTTGAAGTAGTTCGTGGTGAAAGTGTTTCTAGTTATATAGATTTAAAGGGTAATACTTAATAAATAGTGGAAATAGTGTTTAGACGAAATATAGGATTTAAATATAAGTCTTGCCAAAATATGACAAATTTTGCAGTCGCTAGGATTGCTTGCTAACAAAACAATGTACGAAAAACCTCTTTTTGTTTACTTAAAATCTGACCAGCAATTGGCCAAGTTTCTTGTTGATACTGGAGCAGCTATTTCTAATATAAGTTATCAATCGCCTTCATTAAATTAAATTTGGATTGAAGATTGTCATTCTCATTGAATAATGCTAACGGATCTCGTATTAATATTGTGGAAAAGTGTAGTGTTATGGTAGAACACTAAAATTACAGGAGTCATTCAACTTTAAGGTATTTAAACAAGAAACGAGCTAGTATTTGTGTGGATGAAGCAATGGTTTGATATGTTGGATATTAATAGTTTTCTGAGACTTAGAGAAGCAGTAGGCAAACAAGCACTAAAAGTATTGCTAGGCATATTTAGTAAATGGACTTGAGAAAGTTTTCAAAAGATCCATTGATATACCCATTAAGGATTTTAAAGTTAATGTTCAGATTAAGCCAGAGGTAACGCTTACTTTTAGAAAAAAACGATATTCCTTATGCGTTACATGATCAAGTAACATAATAAGCGTTTGGATAAACCATGTAACTCAGGAGGTTTAAGGAAAATTTTAAAAGCAGAATGGGCGACACCTTTGGTTATAGTTAAGAATGAAAACTGCTCTATAAGATAGTGCTTAGGCTTCAAAAAGACCAATAATTTAATCACACAATCAATTTACTATCCTTTCCAATTACGTACTCAATAAGGTGAAGGCAGCCAATATTTTGTATTGCTGTGTTTAAAGGAGGCCTATTTGCAACTTACAGTTCTAAAAGAGTTCCCTGAAATAGTTAGTGGACAATACTCCTTACATCACAGATTGCCTTTCGGGTTGAATTGTTTCTGCTCAAATATTTAGCAGTTCATTGATTTAGTTGCTAAAGATTTGGAAGGAGTCATTAGTTATCAGGATGATAAACTAATATGGGGAAGCACTTTAGAAGAATGTCATATGATACGTCTCAAGTTTTACAAAAAGATGCAGGTTAATAGAATCAAGAGAATTTCTTTATGCCGTCTATTGTGTATTTAAGTTTTGACATTTCGCAACAAGGTATTTTGCCTGCGAAAGAGAAAATACATCCAATTTTTGTATACACTCCCTTCAAGAATCTTCTGCAATTACAGTTGCTCATGGGAATATAGAATTTCTATCATAGGCATTTAAATTTATCTTCTTTACCTACTAATATTAACTATTTATACTTCTTTTTGAAGAAAGATGGGAGTGGTCCAGCACACACGGACAATAATTTCAATTGGCAAATAATATGACGACATGCTTAAAACACCTTTTCACCTAGAGTGGCAGAGAGATTGTATTTTTTTCTCTTTTGGAAATGAAGGGTATTAATATCTAGACTGTCAAGAGACCAATACTTAAGAAAATCACACCAAGATCACATGGGTGGATACACTTCGCTAGAATTAGCATCTGAGGAAGTTTGGTGACCTTATATGATAAATGATTTGGATGCTCTTGTTATCGCTGGTGTGGAAGGTTTCTTCTATTTTTCCTTGTACTCAATAACCAATGTGCATTGTAACTCTTACAATCATCTTCTTCCACCGAAATACATAATATGCTTTGCCAACTTTCACTCAAACTTGGGATGATTTGAATGAGAGTTGGTATGCAACGTGGTCGATCGTGTTCGAACTATCTGTGTGTAATGATTAACACTATATGTCCCCTTTTTACCTTTAGGACTTGGTACGAGGGATAGCTGACTGCTCCTGCAAATTATCAGAAAACACATACCACAACCTACGTCCTCGCGGTATAAAGGATTATTAAGTTCAAACTCAAATGATTACGTCAGTAACATATACATTTAAATGATCATATTTCAACTCCAAAATTACCTGAATTACATATTTCTGCTTTAGATAAGTAACCTAACATACACATCAGAACACAATAAGAAACACATTTCACATTTTACAAGAACTACTTATTCGACCGTGAGAAGTTTTTAAACAAATTCTGTCGTTCTAACCAAACTCTTCTTTAAAAATAGATTAAACCAAAATATGTAAATTCGACTCTCGAATCAAGTGGCTTATTTGCAAGATAATGTGTGTAATGAATCTTACTTTTTACTTTTACCTTTTAACAAATTCGCAGTAGGCGCGCTGGCTATTTGAAACGATTTGAGATCTTAACACAATTGTAGAAACATAGCTCTCGCGAGAGATAATTTGCTGAATTTTTCTATCACTGTCTCAGAACAAAATTGGCACTTTACTTACAATTGTATCCAGGTAAAATTGCATAGAACAACATGTGCTGTCGAGAAGTACGATGAGATGCTCCTCTGACGATTTGGTATCCTCCCAACAAAAATTATCTGCACATTGAGACCACTAACAAGTGTATTCTCCCTGATGACCAAGAGAGATGCTTTTCTCTTTGTAGAATTACAAACGACTTATATTCAAGAACTACCAAAATAATGTTCGTCTTTGCCTGTCATTCGGTTAAAGCACTTGACTTAATTGTCCACTATTAGTTTGTCGGGCTACTCTCTACACAACCTCTCCGCTTTGAAGGTTTCAGTCTGTCGTCCGACTTCTTTCGCCCGATTTTTCCTCTCGTGGTGGGGGCTTCGCTACTAGTGCTTCTTCTGGTCACCATGGGTCAAGTGACGAGCAACCACTCACTGAATATAACATTGTCCACTATTGGTTGATGACCAAAATTGTCCAATAGCAAATTAGTTTAAATGTCACTTAGACACTTGGGGTGACTTGCTAATTTTCGTACTCATGGGAACTGAAGTAGAAAAGTATCTCAGCAACATTTCGAACAAAGGGTTATTGTACTACGCACACACATATACAGAAATAAAGTTAATTTTGTCGTCTTCAAGTCGGTATTTGAGATAAGACTGAGTTCACTGTTGAAGCTAGCGTCCTTTTCACTAAAATTAGTTGGAAAACAATAAAATAAACGTTTTAATTTTCTTGCTTCGATGAGCATCCCTCTGTCGATAGCACTCTCTTAACCAATTTTGATATTTGTGCTGCAGTGAAAAACAAAGTTCCTAAGACTAACTGTATTCTTGATCTGTTACTAGAAAACTTCTTGCTCGAATGCATATAGATCATTGCCGTTAATTGTATTTTCTATTTTAAGTTATAGTCGACACGTTTCCACATTGTCTTAAGATGTGGAGAGGGGATTCTACAAATGCAGATACTAACTTAAAATGTTTGGAATTAAATTTCTGCGTTAATCGTGTTTCCTTAATTTATAGTAAGAGATTACGGACCACTTTCAATGGTCAGAAATTCCAACAATATTATAGAAAGTGAAAGAGTAAATTTTCGAAACACCACCTTATTCGCCAGAGAGTAACGACATTGCTTAAGAGGGGTGTAGACATTTAAAAATATTACTAAGAAAACGGTATATTCAGAATGGATACAAAGTTAGAATACAAGTTGTGTTCTCTGGTTAAGGGAAATGAATTATGCTATGTTACACACTTCTTTGAAAACTATAAAATGAAGTGGTGTTTCGTTGACATTTGTTTGTAAACAACCTACGTCGTATAATGTAGTTATAAGAGTTCCGAACAAAGAATGAAACAGGTGTGTAAGTAAAGGTAACCAAATATACTTCTATGGAAGGAGAAAGTTTTGCGGGTAAGGATTTAAAAGACAAAGTTTCCTAAAATTAATAAAGGAAATTTCGTTAGATGCACTGGTTCTAATACAATGGCTGTTCTTGTTAATGTTTAAATTCGGATATGTAATATTCATCAAGTTAGAATGATGAATCAGTTTCCAAGCTAACTGAGAATATGTAAAAGATAAACTTCACAACACCATATTTCAAAAGAAGTTAGAGTTAGGATTTTCTATGTCATTCTAAAGTAGATAGAAGAATTGATAATGCTTTAATTCAAAAAGAGCTTGTCAGAGAAACGGACATTAGAAGTTGAAGATAAAGGTGAAAGAGCGAGCAGAAAACCATAACGAATACGCGGGCCTCCGGACAGATGCGGGTATGAATAAATATTTTCTTGAAGGGAGGAGCATGTCAGGGGCATTGTTTTAGAATCTGTTACTTGTCATAAATTAAAATGCAGAATACGTTATGGAAAAATACACATAACGCAAAAAAGAAAAGAATAAAATTGGAAACAGAATATTCTAAAACCTTATCAAATATAGCAAGATGTAGATAATTTGCTTTCGAATTTTTTCATGATGATAGTGCTTCATGTATTATAGATTTAAAGGTCAGTACTTAATCCCTAAACGAGCACAGTTTTAAACGTAAAACATTTTTATGAAGATTATTAAACCTCTAGTTACACTAACTATGTCTTTAAAAATTCCGTTGTTACTTTGTTTTTATTTTGAGTGTCTTTTATCTTTGCATATGTCCAAAATTACACGTTTGTTTTAGAAAATATATAGAATAGTTTACAATATTGTAGATATTGATGACGGGTTTTCTTAAAAATATTGGTGAAGTAACTAAAACGGTCATAAGTAAAAATAATGTTTAAATGTTAACAATTAGATCTTTCAATTAGTGACAAGTTCAAGTCTGTATTGTACAACTGGGCTATGTATCATTTAGCCCAAGTCTTGCGCTGTTTTTGTGGCAGAAAAATTCATGTACAGCGCTTGAACTCTGTTGCAATTAACTGGTTTCATAAATTTTCATAATTCCAGACTCAGAAAATTTCGTACTCCAGGAAGTTCATGTTGGCCGGTGTCATTAGGTAGCCACAATTCTACCTTTTTACTCGATATGTTGCTCTGATCTGCCTAACAACAGTCCGTTGGCAATTGCACAAATACACTTTTGAGGGTCCTTTATTATTAACTATTAGGCGCTCATTAAGAGAAATTAGTTCGGACTGGTTGTGGAAATAGTATTAAAATTTGTGTCACAAGCACGATAAGCTGACGGCATATGGATACCTTCGCTACCCTTCGAAAATAAAACACTCATAAGGTTTCCCACGTCAAGTTGTTAAGATTGTCCCAGTTTAAACACCGGAAGGAAAATCAGAAGAGCCTTTTCTCTTAATTTTATAAGACTCTAATCAACACTACACTGCATTCTCTGTGAGGGGATATATCTGTTATTGTCTTGATTGTAAATATTATGCCATATAGTACGCATGAATTGAATCTATTCAATAGTAGTGTTTACATGCTGATTCCCAATCAACCTAAGATCGCAGTTTCACTCGTATGTGTCCAACAGTTATGAACTTAATGTGCAACTTTCAGAATAATTGACATTTTACAGCTTGTAAGGACAATTACGTTATGCTACGAGTCATTCTGAATTCATATTGTTTAGTTGCTCGCAACCATTGTATAAAATTGCATCTTCAAAACTACGAAAGGAACATCAGCGATATTGAGTGTAAATAGATTTATCACAGCCTTTAGTTTCTAACAAAAGATCTATGAGCATCTCATATTGAACTGAAGATGTTATCTTTCATATGTCAACATTTTTCGGTAGACTAGTGCCACTAACTGCTATTTTATTAATCAACGAATTCGAGCTTTTATATGAGAAACTTCCAAAGACTGATATTTCGTAATATTATTGGGAACAACTTCCATTTTCGCGTGCAGAAGATGTCTATAGTTTTGTATAAGTGATTTTGCATGCTATCTGAAATCTTGCAAAAGTTTAGACTTTAAACTACTCCTTCTGATATGCCTGTCATATCCGAAGCATGGAGACGATAAATACGACATTTTCAAAAAATGCATAAGAGTATTTCTCTTTTTTGATTTTGGTTCGAGCAAATGACACTAGAGATACGTTGTACCATTTAGCCATCGGTTGGTTTCTAAGACATCTAATGGTCGTCAGCACCAATGTCATTTGTCATCCCTGGAGGTAAAAGAAGGATTGAGGTGACTTTAGCACCGGACATTAAATCTGGCATTGTCTTCACTGTAACTCAATAATAGTTTTGCTAATGTGTTCACATTGCTGAAATTTCTCTCTGAATTATTAACATTACTTGAAGACAGAATCACATAAGCGATTTTGAGTTGAGATTATTTTATTAAGTATATCCACTCCGTTATTTTATTTACACGACTTGTAATTGTAGCCTGCATCTACATTAAAACATGTGCTATTTTCAGCCTTCCTCTCATTATATATATATGTCTTATAATGATATTATTATATATAATGGCTGTGAGAAATTACCCTTTAAATTTTGAAACAACTTGAATGTAGCCATACATTCGAAACACTAATATCAATTATGTAACTTTTGAGCATTATTATTATTATTATTAGTAGTAGTAGTAGTAATAGTAGCAAATGCACCATTTAGCACTATATAAGGATATTTTATTCAACCTTTTCTGTTTTATTATCTCACGGAATCATGTTACCATTATTCAATACTGGACACACAATATTATTATCACTGACCTCTAAATGTAGAGTGCATTATTGAACTATACCGGCATAGCGTAAAAGATAATTCGTCACATCAAAATAAGAAATATAAGTTCAGATGGACCTATTAACAGACGTTGCATATGATTGATTGCTAGGGCTGTTTAAGGGAATTCAGCAACTACATTGAAACCCCATTATTTTGATATTAAAACCATAGAGTAGCAATACTCAATAATACTTCATCCGAAAATGCATTTAAGGGTTTCCAACAGGAAGTAATTCTTGAATATGCTAATAATAGATTTATTATACATTTTGTCTATTATAAGTGTATAAAAAGTAGGTAAAAGATAAATGCTAGCAGTGAGCATGTAATGTGTCGGCGTGAAGTTAAAAGTGCTGCAGACCACCAGTTGCATGATTCATCATGCTAATAGAATATGTATTCTTTCACGCTTTTAAGTGTACAATAAATTAAAACATATTATTATAAACAATACCTAGAAGTGTGTAGTTTTTAGAACACGGACATAGGCGGAAATAGTACATAGTGGGGAATAATTAAATATATGAGAGAATAAATGTTATACAAATTTAAGTAGAACCTATGGAAGAACAATAATAGTGAAACCGATATCAGTTACAAATATAAGAAAACTCATAGTGATATGTTTCAATAACAAAAAAATCGAGAATATAGAGATTATTCTAACCCAACGATAAACCGTTGATATGTTCAAAGGAAAGTTTCAGGTTCATAATCAGTTTCTTGTAGTATTTTTTTTTAAATTGCATTACCTTACACAAATCCCATAACACTTAACAGAACATACGTTCTCTTAATACACATGGCGATCCATTTCATATAGAACTTGATAACAGCAAATCAATATAACATAAATATGAAGTGACATTTTGGTTTGAAAGTGATTTCTGAATGGATTTAAAAACTATAAAGCAATCAATGGTTTCTAGTGTTGCTAAAATAAACCTGAAATTGTGGTTATGTTCTTTGAATTATGCTATTGTAACTAATTCTTGAATTGCATCTGGGAGGGAAGGATCGAGATCGTTTGAAAGTAATATTTTACATCTGGTGAAAACCATTCTTACGTAATTCTTCCAATAATCACACTTTTATACAAATTTCGTGCATGTCGACAGTGTAAAATTATATGTCAATCGCATGACAGAAAAGCATTATACTGTTGGATAGATACTTTTTCAATCTTTCCCTGTTAGCTGCATAGCATGAAGAATCGATTTTGATTGTTGCAAAACAAAATGTTATTCCCCTCGAAACATGTTATACAATAAAATTTATAAAAGATTATTGCAATCTGGCAATTATTTTATTATTATTATTATTATTATTATTATTATTATTATTATTAGTAGTAGTAGTAGTAGTAGTAGTAGTAGTAGTAGTAGTAGTAGTAGTAGTAGTAGTAATTACAAAAAAATGTTTAAATTTACTAATATTTTTGAACGTGAATTATAATTTATGGCAGGTAAGTTTAACGGATTCAAGCTTTATTTGTATGGTAATTCTACTACTAAAAATACACCATATCTACTATTATTAATGGGTAGCGGGTTCAGGATACCATCCAGCTGTACGATTGTCTATTTAAATGATGTAATTGTTTGCATTTTAATATATTTTTAAAATTATTATCATTTTAGCTAGTCCATCAATCACTGAAAACTCCTAATCATATTCATGAAGTTACTGACAGACTTTACTGCACAAAGCACTAGTTTAAAAAAAGGAAATTCAATGCGAACACGAATGCTATTAAGCGACCTAGATATGCAAAGATTTTTATAGATAGCGAAGCCAATTATTATGACTTTTCATTATTAGAAATTTCCGTGATGCAAACTTCGACAATTTCCCTTTTTTATCACCACATTGCTAATATTTTATTGCAATTCTTTGCACGCTTAACTTCAAACATAAGCTGATTGGTGAAATAATAGTTGACAGTGAAAATTCATTTTTTGACAGTATTGAGTCATTGCATTCTTTATGTTTAAGGTCTGATATGTCTAAAAGCCTATTTAAGCAGTTGAAAGTGCTTTTGACATCAGATTGTGCCTACAGTGAGAGTATACATTGCATCTTATTAGTAGTGAAATTCTTAAACCTAGGATAGATTCTACAATCAATCTATAAGCAGGTATTAACAAAAGTTGAGCTATGCTGCTTTATCTGTTCACTTCCAGAATAATCATATATTGACCAGAAGAAATTATATCTAAGCAGAGACTATATACAACGAACAATGCAACAAAGCATACACTCGAGCAGGTGGAAGACAAGATTGTCATCAACGTTCTGACTCAGACAATACAGTCAATGCATAAGGCCTCGCTCTCTCCAATACCTTCCTGCTTCCATCCTAAAATCCTATGGAACAATGGAAACGGAACTTCGGAAAGATTAGCGCTTTCTAAGACTAAATAAGTTTACACCATCTCAGTCGTTTGACGAATCCTTGCAAGCAGAGAGATGAGAAAATAGGACTTATTGTTGAAACATGAGATGGCACCAGCTGCCAAAAGGACAGTGTTCGAAGGTTTGAATATAATTAAATGTATGGAATAATGGAAAGAGTTTTCTGCCTGTATTACCATTTCTGATCAAAATTGAACAGCTATGATAATTGCAAAATTGTCATAGAGATTTTTTGTTAGCGTCCAGGATGGTTTCAAACCGTACACCCAATCATAAGAGATGGCTTTGCTTTATTCAAATTACATCAATTGTCACGAGATTTTTCTTTTTCTTTTCTTTCTTTTCTTTTTTTTTTTTTTTTTTTGAGAATATTGCTCGAGAAATGATTAAAGGTCGTATACAATATCAAAGCTCAATTCGCCGGGTTCCATTTGAAATTATTAAGAGGGACCTACTACGACTGTTATTTGGTGCTGAGGAAAAGGGAATTGTCGATCTTGAGAAGACATCAAGCTCTAGAGGAAGTTGTCATGTTTGTGGAAGAGGAAAACACAAAACTACTAGCAAGTGGTGCTAAAAATCTAACAAGGAGCAGGCAGAGTTTGGTAAGTGAAATTCGGGGCCACTTTTTGCCAGATGGTAAAGCGCATTTAAATAATTAATATTACAAACTCCTAGAGCGCAATGACCAAAAATAACGTTGAAAACCCGTCTTAAAGTTTTCTACTCGCCACATATATCGTACGACGCGCGGATTTACCAAGTGACGGTGAGGCAGAGTGAGTAAAATCTGTAACTTCTGTGTAAAGTGTTGAGGGTTTCATTCCTGTTCGAGTCATACTTTTTTGCTTCAACCAATAAAGTAACCAATTGTTACTAGAAGTAAAATACTAAATCACCGTATGTTTATAATGAATAAGAGAATAGAAATGTTCAAATCACTTGTAAAATTTACAATGTTCCATGTTAACTGTCAAACAAAATTTAATCTATTCCCTAAACATACAGATTTCACGAATTATATTATGGTTACGACCAGTGGCGTATTTACGATTTTATTTCGGGGGGAGGGTTGCAAATTTTAGTCCTGGAAATGTGAAAATTTTCCAAGATATATCGTTTACTTTAATATAGTAAATAACATTTCGGGGGTGCTTAAGCACGTAAGCGCTCCCCTTAAATCTGCCACTGGTTACAACAGTCGCGTAAAAAATTATCTTGACGCTTCCTATCTACATCTGTTGACATTGAGGGGAAAATTCCCCTTGCTAATACTGGATGTTTCTATAACCAAAGGAGACTTCCTCCTCGTTCCCCTTGTAATTCGCACGCTGTCTACAGATGTAGACACGAAACGTCAAGAACATTTTTTACACAACGACAGCGGTAACAATAATATTTACGGAATAGATTAAATTTTATTCCTACCTTAGTTAACATGGAACATTGACAGATTTTACAAATGATTTAAAAAATGTATATTGTTTTATTCATTATAAACATACAGTGAATTAATATTTTACTTATAGCTACAAATGGCTACTTTATTGGTTGAAGATGAAAAGATGCATGACTCCAACAGGCATTGAACCCGGATCCCTTTACTCATGAGTCAAAGTTTTACCTTATTTTGGCTCGCCGACACTTGATAAATTTATGCGTCCTACAATGTATATGCATACAGTAGAAATCTTTAAGACGGTTTTTCTCCCTTTTTTGGGGGGCCATTGCGCTCTCCCAGTTTGCAATATTAATTCCATAAATATGCACTACAAACTCGCTAAAAATGGCCGTGAAGTTCACTTACCAAAGTCTGCCTTCTCCTAGTAAGATACGGATGTGTGGAGATCATCTCAAAGACATTTGTGTAAAATGCCTGCAATGAGTCTAGTAGTGTTGAAGAAATGTCCGTTATATTCAGTAGTAGATCGTGAACAAACAAAACTGTAACCAATGATAAACCTTTTATCAAATAAAGGAACGAATTGTCTTTCAAAGATGTTTTATTTATTCTAGATATATTTTAATAGATGGGTGACACCTGTCGCTCACGCGCTTATATAAACGTACGCGCATAACGCAGGGTTAGGTATTAAGCTATTGCACCTATCATGAAGGTGTTAAGCTATTGACAAAAGTTCCAAGATATCTTCTAAATATAGAATTTTACGTAATTAAACTTACCTAGCATTTCCAGGTCTCCGAATATTACATCACGTGAGAATCGCATCTTAGGAAATTCCGGCATTTTGAAGAAAACTGCATGAAAAGGATTCCTAAAATACGTAACAAAAGATTTAATTATGTTCTTAGTATGTGTTCTTAGTATGTGTTCTTAGTGTGTGTGTGGGTGTGTGTGGGTGTACTGGGTGGACAATTTATCTTGTACACTTCCTATAACGAAGATATCAAAAGAGAGAGGAAAGCGAATCTTTGCACAAATCAGTTATAAAGAATGGGTTATCTTTGCATATATTTAGCAGGAACACCTAATAAACTGTTCAGAATGTTCGGATAATATAAGATAATAAGTTGATCGTCCTTATGATGTGTTCATTTGTTTCCAAATATTTCGTTAATAACGTCAATACACATGATATAATTTGTGATTAGAATCTATTTAAGACTTTATATTCAATAAAATAAGTCATAATATGTCACATGAAATCATTATTTGTAGTAAGGACAGGTTTAGCGATCACTTTAGTTTTCTCGTTCTTTGAAAGACAATGAAGTTTGCTTCTAGGAATTGAAGATTTTAATGAATATAATAATCAATTTTCAAAATCAATCATTTGTAAAGAATTCTTGCTGGGAGCATATTCAAGAATATTTAAGTTTAGATCATCTAATGTAACTCGTGAAACACATAATGTAGATTGGCCGGGTACACGATCTATGCTTGAGTATTATGAAAATCATATGAATAAAGAAACACAGCACTATAAGGCGGAGTGTAGTTTTGATTTCAATGTGCCAGTGAATGTTGTAAGCGTCAGTAAACATTTTCTTAAGATTGCTTTTTATACAAGTGACGATAAAATCAATCCGTGACTTTTAACCATTTCTGACTTCCGCATATTATGATGAAAACACATTAAACATTTAAATAAATATTTTCCTTGACATACCTGGGATGTTCAATCCAGTTTTTATATTCCTGTTATAATTGCGCAAGGGGGCACAACGGCTTAGCGTTAGGGCTCTTACCTTTGATGCCAGGCAAGTAAGTTTATAGTGAACAACACGGTGCAAGTGTTATATTTTCTCTGGGTATTCATGTTCCTTTCCATCTTCATTCCACAAATTATTCCATCATCCTTCACTTTCCAAAATCATCGGTCTCCTTTAGCTTAACAGGGAAAAGCATCAGATGATTTTACCTCTTTAATAGAATCCTTTAACGCTTCCGCGACTTTAAAATACTCTGTACATTCTAAAGCAAAAAATAAGAAATTAATTAATTGTCACTATATCGTTAGTTTCTGAACGCACAAACTTGAGGCTAATCTTCTTCTATGTCTGATTTGCGAATACTGAAGTAGTTGATGACGTACTAAATCTCACCTCCCTTATATATTTAAAAAATGACAGGAAATTAATTCGGGCAGATCGCGGTAAATCAGTTAAGTTCTCATACTTGATTTGATTGTTGATCCTACAATGTTGTTGGATTATATACAAGAATGTTGGTGTACTGTGAGTATTACCACAATGTTTGAATCATGAAAGTATTGCATTTGGTTTCATCAATTGTAAAAAAAGAAGAATTTCTGAAAAAATACTGTCATAGATAAAGCCATTTTTAAACATATTTAAATACAAAATACTTCGAAAAACTTTACGAAACTGGTTTGTTTTAGTAACGAATAAGATATATGTTCCCAAATTCAAAAATGAAATATAATATTTCGTTAAGGTATGGAGATAAATATAAAAAAGGAGAATTTAGATATGTAAATAATACAGATGTGAGCTTCCTATGCGCCTACAGATGACAGCTTCTTTGGCTCCTAATGTCCATTCGAGATTCAGTAGAAATATTTATATCCAAATGATTATCCTCGTTTTAGGAAAACGCTACACACTGCCTTATTCGATTTTTTTCTCGAAATATAATGGGGTGATTTCTAACGCAGTAATATGAACACCAATGCAGTATGAATCAAACTTTGCAAATTAGTTGGTTAGAGGGACAGAGACGTAGGTCAATTTAAGTTTACTTTTAGCGTAGATGATGCAAACTAACTATTCACTGAAGTACCAGAATACTCACATTCGCAACCACACTATGCAAAAGTTTTCTATGACAATTTTCAAAATATGTTCGAAATTTATTTTAACAAAAATGAAATCAAACTTTCAGTAATGAAATACAGTAATGTAAAAAGTACATTGATATTTAAAATTACGTTACGTACAAGTGATGAGATATTGCTATGTGCTTAGAAGAACGAAGGATCGCATACTCTGTCAACTGAGTCTGGAAAACTCAGTCTCTACATTTCTTCTATTTGGCAAGAGGTACATAGGATGTTGATATTAACAGTTAAATTGTTTTTAATTTTTTTTTTAGTTTTATATTATTAGTGTGTTATATTTGGACTTGCCGACGAGTTTATATCTAATGTATCATAATGTCCCCTGGCTGTAGAATAATTCTGGTAACTTTCGTGGCAGTTTTGAAGACATGCAGATCCTACATGTAACTTAATATACTCGTCCGGTGAACCACACTTAGCTACACAATTTGAAATCATGGATTTCTTTAGATATTTGCAGTTACAAAGGTCTAAAGCAGAATTGTTCAATCCAATCTGCAGTAATGTAGTTCTGTGCCGATACAGTAACACCTTCGATTTTGTGGGAAAAGAAACTAAAATGTATTCGTTTAGCGTGTCACGATTATCCCCTTTTATATAAGGGACATGAGGATAACACTACCATAAAAATATCTGAGCACTGGTACAATGGATGTAGATTGAATGTATTTTTTTTACACATAATACAAATTTCGAAATCCTTCGAAGAGACAATTCTTGTCAATTTTTTGTTATGGGCGAAACACTTCAGCGATTTTCGATATGGAGGATACACGTAATACAGCTACGCAAGAAAAGAAAAAAGAAACGAAAGTTCTCTTCAGCGAATCCTACCGCATAGATTCGATGGATTTTGCACACAAAATATAGATTTCAAAACCACATGATGATTGATATTGTCAATTTTGTTTTTATGGGCGAAACAACTGTGACCTCCCTTTTTAAAATCGCTCATATTATTTGCTCAGAACCAAAAGTTGCGACGGCCAAATAATGTTGTTTCAAAATTTATATTCTGTGTATCATAATATATCGAATCTATATCATGGTGTCTGCCGAAAGGAACTTTTTTTGCTTAGTTGCATTACGTGTAAACTCAGACACAAAATTCGCACAAGTTGTTCGCCCACACAAACAAAAAAAATAGTCATTCGATCTCCCTCGTGTTTCGAAATTTGATTATGTGTAACAAAATACATCGGATCCATACCCTCTTGTCGGCTGCACAGAAAATCTGCTCTTTGTATAGCTCTGTTACGTGGATTCGTCCTTTGGCCTCTTGTTGCATAATTGCTAATGCTCTCGCCTTCAGGGTGATTCTCGGTGGTGCACTAGATAGATATACCGTAAAAAGTTTCTCAGGCCAGCCATCCTGAATGTTGTTACCTTGTGATTTCCTCATGCCAGCAAATGCCAGCATCCTGGACTTGATGGCTGTAACAATGTAAATGGTATAAATTATCAGTTCATCCTTATGACGTTTCCGCCATTCTTCACTTCCGCTCCTCTTGAGTTCGAATGTTCGTCTCAGGATTTTATTCACAAATGTTTCTAGTCTACGTTCTTTTCCAGAGGAAACAACCACATTTGGAAATCATATAGTGCAACTGTATTGTGGACAGTTTTATATATGTTCAGCTTAACTTTCATGACATTTCTTCTTTCAGACAGCATTCAATTTCTTTGTTCATGTTGGTTTGATCTCTTAACTTTTACCCTAAATATATGAAAGTATTTATTTTGTCGAAGGTATTTTGTTTATTATTGGTACGCATGTATAGTTTTCAGTATTACCATTATAACTAACTTACTTGAATTAAATTTTCTTTTCCTAATATATCCAAGTTACTGAAACAATTTAATGACATTTCTGAATTTTTTCTATTGTTTTTATCCATTTTATCCATTTATCCAATTATCCATTTTATAATTACATTACCAACATACGCAGTTACCTGAAAAATACCATCAGCTCTAGGCCCTGGTTGCTATCTTTGATTTACGGTATAGGATGTTCCATAACAAAGACGAATAATATGGATGACAACGCATCTTCTTGTTTCAGGCTATTCTCGAAGAGAAAGCTCGTGGAAAGGAGTTTTAATACTCGAATTTCACTTTTCGATTCATTTGAAAACACATTAATTAATCTAAATAACCTTTTGTCGCTATTCGAAAACCTATAAGAATGTTGCACAATGTTTCCCTCTTGATCGAGTAGTAAGTCTGTCTAAAATCGAAAACAGAAATATTTGTACAAATGTAGGGCATTCACTTTTCTTTTCCAGTATTTCCCATATGTGATCGTTATTGAATCTATCTTCCTAAATCCGCTTAGGGTATTTCCAATAATTTCAGCTGCGTAGGGAGTTAATTTCGAAAATAGCTTGTCTTAGAATATATTTGCAGTATGTTGACAGACGATATATGTCTAAGCGACTCTTATTCTGTGTCATCACATTTCTTCGGAATTGGAATGATTGATTCCTTCCATTCTTGTGGTAATGCATCCTTGTTAGAAAATAATTAGAAGTAGTTCTTGTATATATGTTTACACTTTCACCCTCCAGCTAAATTCCATTTACAACTTCGTCTACAGTCAGAAATTTATTTATGTTTAATTTTATTTAGCGCTTTCTGTTTCTGTTCGGTTAGGCTCTGTGATATATGGTTCTACTGCTCGGATTCCACTTTCTACATGAACAATAGGTTTTAGTTAGATGTTTTGTAAGTAATCAAAAGATCTTTCCATTTATTGAACATACTAACTGTATAAGTGAGATTGTTTCTGTCGATTTTCTTTAACTTGCAAGTGCAAGGTTTATAGTATTTCTTAAAGTCCTTGATTATTTTATATATGTCAAGAATGTGTTTATTTTAACAACTCGCTTTCAAATCACTTATTTTAGCTTTAAAAGATTAGCGTTTGTTTTTCCTAGAACTTCTAGAAGTTTCTCGCTGATGTCAGCAAAATTTTGTGTAATTATATCGGTCAGGCTTTATGGACATCGTAATTTTTGCTGTTTTCTCTTCTCTACTTATATGGTGCATTCGTGGTCGAATCATGATAGGTTCCTATATATTTCCGCGTGCCTTAATTTGTTTTTTTGCTGACATTTTAATCATAATCTTAATAAAAACCAAAGCATCTTCAACACTAGCGACCCTCTAAACCGAGAATCTATTCAACCCTTCAATGTGGTGTTTTCTTTTGTTTTAGCTCTCCTCTAAAATCTTCAAATTAAACGTCTTCAAGTTTAGAGGTTGATTATTTCTTTTATTCAACGATAATCAATTTCATATTATTGCCGCTAAAGCTAGTAGTCAGTGTCATTGTTAGATCCAATGAATGACCGAACATCAATTATCTAAACTGATTATTTTGTCTATTAAAACGTGATATATTTCCTTATGTGGTTTACTATCTCCTAAGGCGCAACTATATTTATGAACGTTGCGATATAAAACTTTTCTACTCAATTCTTTTCTACTCTTAATTTATTTTTGTATGTTGCGAAGCTTACAAGTATTATGCCCATCTCATGACTTTCCTTATGCAGACTTCCGTTACGTATAATTTTTTATGAAAATATTCCCCATCCTACCTTCGCATTGACCACCTGTAATAGAATGTTTATACCATATCCTGATAGTTAATCTAATGTATATTCTAATTCTTCGTAAAAGAACTGTCTTTAATACGGTCTTAGATATTGTGTTCAGGCATGCATATTTAAAAAAAAATATCATACCACCGGCCCTTCATTGTAATAGAAGGTCTATCATTCAAATGGTCAACCAATTTAATTGCTGGTATTATTCGTTTGTGAATGAAATGGCCTTTTCTTACTTGATGATATTTATTTCCTTGCCCCAAAACGAATGTAAAATTTGGGAATTTTACTGCTAATTTTCTTTCGAATCTAACATCCTGACTTCATAATAGGTCCGTCCTATTTTAAATAATTCACCGTTTACATATTTTATAAATAGATCTTAAGTTCCATGTTGCAGATCCCATGTCCATTTTACTTTACTGAGGTCATGCCAAGTTAGAAGTTATGGTCCGAGACTTCTGTGAATGTTTCTGAAGAAGTGCCTATTTTACAGGATGTTGTTTTAAGTCCTCACCTGCAGGACCCCGCTTATCGTCACCCTCGATTGCTTATTCAATATATTTCAGCCAGGCCCTCTATATGAAGAGGCCTTCTAATCGATCCGCAACCTGAGGATGTGCCATGTCGTGGAGGTATAAAACCACCGTTAGAAGGTTGCAAAGGATATGGGGTACAATAAACATTAATAGTAAATATGCAGCCATCTTGAGGTCAGTGGGGTTTCCTTCGATTTGGAAGGAGGGAAAGCAAATATTAGTTTTATATATGTGAGCTGGACAGTCGTATAACTAATAAACATTACAAGCAGATTGGTTGGTCGTGTCAATCAAGTTTGTTAACTGCCGCAAACATATATCGTTCAATCTTTTAATGGATTATCGGCAAATTGTACTGCTATCGATACATAGAAAGCTAGGTCTCAATAAAGACATTCAAAACATCAGAAATAAGAAAAAATCTGCTTCCGGATATTTATCTCAGAAGTTTCCACAGTTAAGAACTTAGATACCAAGACAACATACATTCAAGGATCACAGACATTCTAGTGTAAACTAAATCTTACTCCAGATGATCTATATGACTAATATTACTTTATGAATCTTTTAGCAGCGTTCTTGGGAAACATAACGCTATCAATTCCATAAACTTGTAGAAGAGTTGATACTTGTTAATGAGAAATATTGCTGAAGATGACACTTAAGGCCCTTTTCCTATATTACCATACATCTTAAGGGAAAAATGTGGTGAGATTGGTGGTGAATACTGAGAGCAATAAACTCTGCTTACTTCAAACTTGAGAAACGAGATAAAAGATAGAAACATACACTACATTTTTCCCACTAGAATGCGTGTGCAAATTAAGAATATGAATTAAGTTGTCTGAATCTCATTTCTAATATTTTACATCATGTAATTAGATATGCAAAAAGAAAACATTTTATTAGCTTGAGAAGCTGGGCTAGTAGATATTTATTAGATTTATATTAGTTTTCAGTAATCAAGATACATACAATGAATAAATTCTTATTCTATCTTACAGAGTTATTGTTTAACTGGGTAACCTTATTATGTCCTTGCTTGCAAATTCAATTGTTTATATTTACTTTTTTGTTCACTTCAGTTTATCTTTACTTATCCTATCAAACATTGTTCTAATAAAAAAATGTAGATTAGAACACCAAAAATATCTCTGAAATAGCAAAATATTGAATATAATATCTTGGTAGAAATTTACTTGTTTTAAAATGTGTTTTAACTCTAATATTTTCTGTGCTTTTCCTAACCAAATCATACAATACCGCTTCTGTGCTTTATCAAATTGTCGGCTTTTTACCATTTTGATTTTATGCTATAAATATTTAGCTGTAATTGATTATAATATGACAAAAAATCTTACGAATTGGAGACTATTAAATTAGATTGAAAATTATATTCATCACAACCAGCTAGACATTTGCAGGCTTTCTTCGAAACTTTATCTACAAAAAAATAAATAAATAGAAAAATTAATGAACAAATAAACATTAAGACAACATGATAAGATTTACTACTAAAATATATTTTTCAATATGATGCTTCATTGAAAATGAAATAGTAAATTAATATTATAGAACTTTTAGAAAATACTAAACACACAATTGATACTGAGTAAACGAATTAAACACGTCAGAAATAAGTAATTTTCAATTATAAATATATTATTACCATATATTCTGATATCATAAGTCATGATGTAATAGATCATGGCAATTTTTCAGATGTAGATTGCTGAATTTGACACGTAATAAGTGCATAGATATAACCATTTGAAGCTTAAGAATGTTGAAATATCATCAAAATCATTTTCAAGCGTTATAATCTGCATAAAATTGATTTGTAGGTTAATCAGTTAATTATATTTCCATAATATCACTAATTCCTCACAAAATATGCAGTACGTAATCTTACCATAAGCGAAGGAAACTCAACTGTGTGACCTGGATACAATCGAGACAGAAATTCAACATCCTCTTTTCGTAACTTCAACATGTTTATGTTTCTAATATTGGCAATAGGCAGAAATACAGTACGCATATGTAAATTTTAACCGCTACAAGGGTTATTTCAGTATAAACTGCGAGATACCAAACCAAGAACAATAACATTGCACTAAGGAATGCCATTATATTAGTACAAGCAGGAGTCGTTCCATAGGAATGAGTTACTATCCTTAAGAAAAAAGCATTACATATTCTTGAAGAAAGTAATAATCGTATGTTTGAGCCCCAAAAGTGATGTTTCACGTCGAAACCTTGTACAACAATAACAGGAAGCTCTAGTTGATGGTACAGCTGAAATAGATTTGCTACAGTTAATGTTTCAGATTTAGGATTTTAAATTAGAGAGACAAAACTCTCATCTCAATTCCATCGAAACATGATTCAATGAACGTGCAGAAACAAATCCGTATACCGATGGCAATTCTAAAAGAAGCTGGGCAATCTATGTGCTCATCACTAATGGAAAGCTGAATGAAACCCAAACAAAAGATTCGTCGGCTGAAAAGGTGGCTTGCTAAGAACATAACAGACAGTGATTGCTAGGATATAATTTGATTAATTCCCTAAGATAACTGCTAAACCTGTATAGATTCCATAGTAAAATCGTGTAATTTGAAATATCAAATATTAATTCAAACTTTTATCCGTCAACTATTTCCGTTCAAACACTATCACATTACTTCATTCTCACCATGTAGGATTTCAGTGAAAATTATTGTGACTTTTGAATTTGCTGATGACTAGTTTAATTTTAGATAATTAGGTAATGAAATTGACATCATATATGTATAATTTAATGATATTAAGGTATAGGGAGAGACGATAAGATGACTTATTTTTTATACCAAGCTTATACACCAAGCTTCAAAGGATTCTATTATCAATGTAATGACTGAAACTTTCGGTTCATATTTTTTTATACTGGAATCTCAGTTTCTATAAAATAAGATATTTGAATTATTATGTCAATAAAAAGTTTCATCTTGGTAACATATTTTCTTTACAACCAAGAAATTTCTGACGTGCTCTTTTCGGCATAGTTCTAGAAAGTATCTATGTGAACACAAATGCTCAAAAATTTATTTAAGCAATAAGATTTAGTGGTAGTGCAAAGATAAGCATACAAACTTTGGCTGAGACATTTTGTGTCAAGAGTTGCGTTACAAACTACATTACTCTGCAAAAATTCCTGAACTGAAATCATATGAGAGTACTTGGTATATAGAGACTGTCTCTTCGTTTGTACTATGCAGCTTTGTCAATTTCCAGTAAAAGTAGTCAACTGAACATTAAAATCATTGATTGTTTACTTGACTTCAGTTTATTTCTAATTCCCTCTACCATAAATAGTTTGCTCACTGTGCTTTGGTCTCTTCTGAAGCATTTAAGAGTACCCAAGATGAACTAAATCATCTTATTCATCAATAATGTTATTCTTCTACGGATAAGAAAAATGACTCAATTTCCTTTAACTTAATCAGCTCCAGAAAATATTTCCTCTATTAAAATTCCACTTATAAAACTCTTTATATTGTTCATATGTTCGGTTGCGTAGTTTAACACTGTTCTAATTAAAGACGGTTCATATTATTTATTCCAGTCACGCAATTATTCAAACTAGCAGTACTCTTAACGTTATTTTTTTTAAATAATCACACTTAAGAACTATAGGCTGGAGATTTTGTCTCATTAGGTTGAACTTCGGTTTCGGTCACTTCATACAAAGACTTTCTCATGGAGATAGATTCAGCACTCAAAGTGAAGCTTCAAGCCGCCGTTCCGCATGCGATTTATAAATATAAAGAGCTTGTCATCACGTCAGCACCACAACGAAAAGTGTATGAGAAGTAAAGCTACTCACCTAAGAACCCCTAACAAAAGTGATTAGAATAGGATGAACATGGTCCAAGAAAATGAAAGTTTCACCAAACTCTCATCAGATTTTCAAAATACTCCGGAATAAAATGGAAAAAGTGCAAACGAAAGCAGAATACAATAAACAGACTCGTCATGAAAGGAAAGGTAGAGCAAATAAAAGACATGAATTTTTAAAACGCTTTGTATACACGTAAGTTTTAACACAAACATATACCATTGGGTTTAGACGCCTGTAAGGATGGAATGGTGAATGGAAATTGTAAACAGAGAAAGCCATCCACTGTGCATTCAATTCCAAGTCCCATAGGAACTACTTTCGAGTAATGCAGTAATATGTAATTAAGATGTCAGTGAAAGAACCCCCAAAAGAAATATGATCCAACGAAACATTATTGGAGCCGTCTTCTTAGTCGTAGACCACTCCGTAGTAGGCATAGATGGAAAAAGAAAATATATGATTGCCCTCGAAAACGGTACAAATATATGTTTTAAAGTAGTATTTACACGTGCATACCATGTGAAGTGGTTGTTTGTGATGACATATACGAGTATAATACGTGATTGTTTGTCGTATATGGAAAAATTCAAATCAGATCATAATTTTCATTTTTGTAATTATGCGACTCTGAGGATATGATAAGAAGTTGAACTTATAGTATGTTCATACTTCTAAGTTACTGTTAAAGTTTCCGTCCTAAAGATATTGGTGCAGCCCTTGTTTACTTTCACCAAGAAAAAATCGTAAAGAAGACTGAAGATGAAGAGAATGGACTAAGACAAGAAATGGAATTGGAGAAGAGCAATATTATAAACTTCCTGGACATGACTATACCAACTTGTTGTTAATTGTCTACCATTTTTTTATAGTCATGTCCAGGAACTTTATAATATTGTTCATCTCCAATTCTATTTCCACCCTTATCCCTTTCTCTCCATCAAGGAAAATTCGTGAAGAAGATTGAAGACGAACAGAAAGGAATACGACTTCAAATGGGATTGGCGAAGTACGATATTATAAATTTCCTGGACATGACTATAAAAGAAACGATGGACGATTAACAACAAGGTAGTAAAATCATGCCCAGGAAGTTAATACTATTATTCTTCTCTAATTCCAATTTCAGTCTTATTCCTTTCTCTTCACCAAGAAAAAAAATCTTAAAGAAGGTTGAAGATGAAGAGAAAGGAATAAGACTGGAAATGTAATTGGAGAAGTACAATATTATAAATTTCCTGGATATGACTAAAGATAAAAGATGGACGGTTACAAAACAAGGTGGTACAGTCAAGTCCAGGAGGTTTTTAATATTATTCTTTTTCAATTCTATTTCCTGTCTTATTACTTTCTCTTCATCAAGAAAAAAATTGGAGAAGATTGAATATAGAGAGAAAGGAATAAGACTGGAAATTTAATTGGAGAAGAACAATACTATAAACTGCTGGACATGACTATAAAGAGAAAAGTTGGACGATTAACAAAAAGATGATATAGAAGAGAATGTGCTGCAGGAGCTTACTGTCACGAGAGAAGTGATGTGGGTCACAGCACCAAAGGAATTTCGTAAGGAATTTGCAGAGGGGGATATAAGAAATAGATACTAGAGAAAAGAAAAACAAGGCGGACATAGAGAAATTCCAGAATCTACTATAGAAGAACGGGAGAACAAAGAGAAAGTAAGAAAGAACAGAATAGAAGAGGAAAGAAGGAAAGGAATTAGAAAGGAGAGAAACGCAGAGGAGGAGAAGTAATGGCATGGGATGCCGAGCATTCGGGTGAAGACAGAAGTACTAAAGAACTTACTAAGCAGAGATGGTGTAAAGACGTACAAAAAAGGAGAGTACGTAAAGAATTCTAGAAATGGTTAAAAGTAGAACGAAAGAAATATGTAAGAAAGATGAAAATGTAGTGTATAAATTGTAGTGTAAGGATTGTGATATGATATACATAGCGGAAACTGGGAAAAGATTTAAGGAGATAATAAAAGAACCTGGGGTTGATGTGAGACTTAAGACTGAAAAAATGCAAACATGTTAAAGAAACGGGGTATGATATAGATTGGGAAGGTGTAAAGGTGCTATAAAGGAAGAATAGTCCAATTATAAGGAAATGGAAAGGAGCGGAAAGTATAAAGAGTGAAAAAAAAACTGACAAACTAATGAACTGGGCAAGTGGACTATTGTGATAACTTATTAAAACAAATTGAAAAAAAGAGAAAGGCTAAACATATTTACATGTAATTTATAAAAATACATTTAATATTATATATAGTTTCATATTATATACTGAATAGTTATATATATATATATATATATATATATATATATATATATATATATATATATATATATATATATATATATATATATATATATATATATATATTATTTTAAGATGAGTTATATTTAGTACAGTATGTTACTTTTAAGTTATGTCTAATAAGCATAAAAGAAAAATTAATTTTCTTAAGAAAATTAGTCAAGTATAAACAACAGGTAGATTACAGGTGTTTGAAAAGGTAAACATAAGTAGGAGTATAATTAAGTCAGGGCAGGTGGATGACAGATGATGCCCGGTGAAGTATGTCTCAGGTGATTTAACATGCAAAAATTGACTTTAGTAATTTCACTTTTAGTTTAAATTTCTATGATATGGATATATCTATTTCAGTTGTGTCTGATGAAGATAACGTTATTTATACCGTTACACTGTATTATAGTTTTTTATCAAATAAGTGTATATACACTGGTCAGAAGTGTTAAATAATCGTTTAGCGAGATCCAGAGTCGTCATGGATAGAGTTGTAGTGGACATAATTATCCATGCGTTTCCTCCTAGTATTTGTGTTTCTCTCACATTATAAATACACCACAGATTGCATCGTCATTTATTTGTCTGGGTAATTAGTCCGTAAACCTAAGCGACATAATCGTGCGACGGTTAACTGAAATATTTTGTTTATTCTGATTTCGGTGAGTTGAAGTTGGCTTGAGATGTTTTCGGGACTTTAGTTTTTCGGGACTGTAAAACAACAGAGTCATTAAAACAGGGTCGAATAAATAATTGCCTTTATGGCACAGTATGGTGATTAAAATGTGGTGGCGTTAGCTTGAAAAAAAAAACATTATGAACATATTGTGTTTTTTAAGGTTTAAGAGATAGTGAGATTACTGGGGTTTTCGATTCAGTACTCATAGCTACAAAGATAAATTTCTGCGTGGAAATGTCAAGGCTTTGTACCTACTTTCAAGCAATTGTAACAACCATGGGAAATCAAAAGGGGACGAGAAGTTGAAATGTTCGCTTTTAGTATCATCTATGAAATTATTTTGGACAATCGTATTCTGTCGGATAACATTTTACATTGATAAGGCTGCCATCCAATTTACAAAGTAACTTATCACACTTTCATTTGATACAAAGTTATCTTGATTACTGTACGTTGATCTGCAGGTACCAAGAAAACAATTCTCAAAAATAGTAGCCAACACATTGCTATTCGCAATGTGTACCTGGAATGCCAAAACTGAATATAACCTACAATACTTGCAATATCAGGTTGAACTTCCAGTCTATAATACCCTACCTTTAGAGATTCACAGAACGTAAGCAAACTAAAATTGAGAATCAGTGACAGATTTGGAAGCATTTCCTCTGACTTCATACTTTTAATTCGAGTTACTGCTATTGTATTTTGATTGACTACATTCTCACATATCTTCAATAGTGTTTAGGAAATCCCAAAATATAATAACTCCCCAAATTACACCCATTGGACGACGGGATTAAATGAATATAAAATTTGTTCACTGTTTTCCCAATTAAGTATTGTTGAGTTTAAGTTTAACGTCAATTTTAGCAACGAAGCTATATGAGATGCGACCTACTAATAAACGTGGAATCTGAGACATATGAGTTCCTGCCAGGAATCGAACACGAGTCTCCTTTGCAAAAGGTGCGTACGCTAACTGCTTCCACACGAAGGAACTCCCATATTAAGCACCATTGCGCATTCTTTATATTTTCCCGGAGCCATTAACAAAGTGAATTTCACAGTTCTATGATATCTAACATATCCAGTTCTACACTTCATAACTATATATGGTTCCAAAAGGTACGGACTCTTATAAAAACCAGAAGGCACATTTACTACTGTTTTCAGTTAAAATTTCGACGAGAAATTTGTATGTAACTGACGCCACACTATATTGTTGCGTTCATGAGTGGAACTAAACCTCCACCCTGGTAATTCCGAACACACGACCTCAATGAGAGATAATCCATTTCCCAATCCGTTCAAAGAGAAATAAAAGAGAAAAACCATCATCCCAGTTTACAACATGCATGGCAAGGGAATAACAAGGATAATAGCCAGAAGAAAAATAATTGCAATCTGAGTGAACTAAGAATAACACTAAATCAGCAACGTTAACCGTAATGTGGGTTGTTTTTCATATTTTGTATTTGCATAAGTTTTAATTTATTGTTAACATAAAATATAAATAATAAAAACAGAAATCATACTATGTGATGAAGTACTGCACATTCATCTCTGTCAGAGGATGACAGGTACATCCTACTTCTACGAAACCTTGTATTACCGATATATAGTCCCCTAATGATAGTAACGGCTGAAAACCGTTCAAAAACACTCAAAAATGTTTATTTATGATCCATAGATAAGATTACTTTCTCAATTTTTCTCTCATTTCCGAAAATGATGGTCTGCTAAATGGATATGGAGGGAAAATAGTTTTCAAATTGGTTATGAACTTTAAATATGCAAGCCAATTCTTATGCAAAATTAAGAAGTATGATAATAGCATTTTTCGCCTACGTTAAACTTTTAGTATACAGGAAACCATATATTAATAAAATATTATATATTCTATTCCCTATATTATTTTCTCTGTTTATTTGTCTTTTGTGTATTTGCCATCAATTTATTACATTTGTATATCAGAAATACTACGCTACGGAATTATTTATATAAAGCATGTTTATGATTTAAATCAATTTGTCTTTAATGTCGCACTATTATGTCCTTTAGGCTCAAATATACCGATAATTGATTAATGTGAATCATTGTGAACATATTTATTCTGCTGTCTAACTGGAAATTTAATCCCCAATCACATGTACCAAAGGCGTATTATCTTTCTTTCCGGAAACATTTTGCGGATGTCGTCGTTTAAAAACTCTGCTTCTGCTTTAATATTTTAAAGTTTTATGGCATAGTATTGGGGTCAATATTATTAAAGATTTCAACTAACGAAATAATATTTAATGTATGGCAGGGAATCAAATGTTAGCAAATTGCAATATTATAGTTGGCGAGCATATGTACTATAATACGTGTACTAACATTAAAAATAGCTATACACTTCAAGATTTTCTTTCCTGAATAGTAGGTACAGAACATTCAAAAATAACATTTTTCGACAAATTACAATTTTTTTTCTTATTACCTTGGAAACTTGCAATGCATCCTAATCCTCTGGTATCACAAGGCTTGTATAGACCTGGAAAAAATACTGTCACTTTACGTTTGAAATGTATTAATCTTTTTGATACTCTAAATTCCACCAAGTTCTATTACGTTATATTGGCCTCTCGTTTTTTGTAAACAAATAAACATCCTGATGATAATTTAAAATATTTATTAATTATATTTCAGAAACATTACTTATACATTATGATCAAATGTAAAATTCAACGAATATTTCATAATGGCCTTCACTAATTCGGAAACAGAAAATCATTCTGTTTCCTGTTTCTTTCATGGATAGCTTGGGTCAGTCAAATTAGGCGCTGCAAACAATTATAAAACAAATAAAATTCTAACCTTCTGTGCGCTAGCCTTAAGTCTTAAATTCCTTGTAAATCAAAACTTCGAATCTGGTATTCCCAATTTTAAATATTACAGAACTGTACATTTAATCACTGATACTGTACAAAGAGAAATTTATATTTCCTCATATCCAAATTTAGAAATAAACACACTAAGCAATTATATCTTACTTTAAAAGTTTTTTTTAATATTTCGTTTTCTAAACTACACTCCACGGAAGCATAAACCTGCTCGAATCAGCTGCCTAGAATCTCGGAAATTTGTTGAAAGTGATAAAGAAATTTACAATTCGTTCATCACTGCCACACTTCAAATTCTTAGCATCTCCCTGATTGCAACTACTGATGCTGGAAGTACTCCAGAATGGTTTGTGTTAGCCTGGAAAGGAATATACTTCCTCATAGTAGATTTTTCGTCATCTTCTTTGAATGTGGGCTTGGTGTGTTTCATTGTAGTTTCGGATAATAAATTGAGAATATTATATATTGAACGATGAGAGTGTAATAAATGTTAAAATACGTTTCTAAATGTCATTCCAATTTGAGAAATGTTATTTGTTCCCATGGTGTTTTACTTATTAACCCCTTACTGCATTCCGTGCAATATATAGCTCATACGATTTTTTTCAGTTTAGCTCTTTTGTGGTTTATCAAAGCCATCAAATTACTGTTTTGTCTGTTGTGTGAGATATTGACGTGTATGAATGAGATTTTGGTGTCATCTGGCATGTTTTTTGTGAGTTGTAATTCTGTCATATATGGCATTTAGTTATTTTTCGTCGGGATTAAGTGAAAAATCTAAAATTCAAGTTTCAATTCATTTTTCAAGTTTCCATGTCAGGATTTCCAATACTGATTATTTTTTCCTTAAAAGACAATAATCATGCAGAAAGGGGTTAATGTTTATATGCTATTTTTTTTCTCCATATCCCGATTCCATTGGAATACATATGTAATACTGATCTAATTTTTCTTTATCAAGTGTGCGCCATTCATATCAAGCAGTGTTGTTGTGTCTTTGGAATACAAAGTCTGTTCCATATATATATATGTGTGTGTGTTCATGTGAAGAACATCAGTCTCCCTTAATATTTGCAGTTCAAAAAATGCATCGATCTTACAGTTTTCATAATTTCTGGGATTTTCTGTAAATTGACAAGAGCCGGTTTGCCACATATTCATTGCAATACATGTGGCAGAATATGTTATTACTGTACTCAGATTCTTTGCTAATAAAAAAAGTCAATGAAAACTCTAGCTTGGGTACTGACCAATTTCTTATCATAAATGATTTAAGTATAAAAATGGAGAAGTTAACAACATTCTAATTACAAGAAATATGGTTATTTGTTGAAACCATAACTAAGAAATGTAAGGAGATTCTATTCAAGTTCAAACGTATTTTTCTACTACACACATCTGTAAAATCCCGGCGTCTACTGTATATCAGTCGTAGTATGATATTATATTCAAATATGCTAATCGCTAACAGTGAGAAAATTACATGACAGTTAGGTGACTGAAATATTCGTGTAGTACATATTTTCAAATATAAAACTTAGTATAACTGCTCAATGCTGAGAAAGTTCAAATGTACAGGCAAATTGACGATCCAATGACGAATTGGAATTAGTTTTGGACACGTAAAGATAGAGATTATTAACGCCTAGATAATTTACTTTTTATAGGCTCTTCTACTTTCTTATGGATACGTAACGATGATCTCCATTTCACATCCTCCATAAAAAGAGTCACGAGTATTCAATGGTATTTTCGTTATGTATGAATGATTTATAACACATTTCATCTCTTCATTTCCTGCCAGCTATTTCGTAAATTCACACAACCATATTTCGTGTACTTCACATTCGAAATTCCTCAATTTTTTAAACTTCTTGTTTGTTGCTTCATAACAAAATTCCTGTTGTCTATTGCATTGTTATAAATGGGATTATCTCAGTTTATTTGGTTAAGAAAATTACAACCCTTTGTAAACCAACCCTCATTTCCCACTCATATATTCATTCTGTGTTGTCTGCTCATTCACCAACTGCTATCAGTGATGCAATTCGCTTTCCCTGCCTACGCACAACATTGATAATTAGAATGTTCTTGTTTTTCTTTCCAAAATAACAATTGTATTGCTTCAATTGATTGTATATCTCTCCATCGATACCAAAACTTTGGTATGATGCCAGTAGTATTGTATGTTAAGCGATCGTTTTGATACACGAATTTACATGGGCTACCGATTATAATACATTCAAGTAATGAATTTGAATTTCTTTCTTTCTGACTCAATTGTATTTATAAAAGATAAACAAACTTGGCGTGAAACTTCTACCTCTTGTATGGAACACCTTATGAGTTCTTTTATTCTAAACTTGTCATTGCGATGTTCATTGTACAATTCCAGGAACTAAATTCTTTTTTCTACTTTCGTGGTACCTGCTCCATAATACCAAATATCTGAAAAGTGTACCTTCATACGATTTGTTCTTTCTGCGGTTAAACAGAATAAAAAATACTCTTTTCAATTGTGAAGGCCAATCGCACCACTTTATTTACTTAATGACATAGCTAGAAAAGTTAGTAAATCTATAAAAGTTATATTGCCTAATGTAAGAGACTGAAATTCGTCCCATTAATAATCAGTTCAGGAGTCCAGTTCATCTTCTCATAAATAGTTAATATGATGATGTGTGCATCACGACCTTTTGGAATTATGTGCTAATCGCGTTATTGAGTTGATTTTTGGTCGTCGTTTTCGTACGTGATTTAGGAAGTCTTCTATTACATTTTCTCCATCAAATGTTTATTAACGTTTCCGATAAATGATATACATATTTATTTTGCATGTTTTTAAACAACCACAACTTTTTGTCCATTATTCGCAATTTTGATTTCTTCCGCTAACTTCCACATAAAATATGTACGATAGTATAAAACTGTTGCAATACGTCTCTCCACGTACTTGAGATCCTTTTCCTTCTGCAGATAAATTTTCAAAAACTATGCACAACGTTAAACAACTAAACATAAAATCTTTCCATTTTGATAAGGAGTTGACCTATGACAACCATATGAAGATTGACCAAAACATTCTCGATTACATTCATTGTATGTAATACGGTCTTGTCTAATGTCACGTGATTGGTGTGATGACAAAGGTAACACACAGCTATACATTGTTCCAATGTTCATGCTTTGCTGCATATTTCTTATGATAACATTCACAAAAATAACTGCAGTTAAAACACCTTTCAATAACGTTGAAATGATTATTTATGAACAGTAAATGTAAATATGTTGACTCGTTATCACTCGCTGGTGATTCAAATATAACATCAAATACCTGAAAATCTATGATTTTATATTACTTTAAATGTAGTTGAAATTTAGGAATTACAAGAATTCTACTGCCATGACTGAGGTCTACATGGGCAGCTTCATCCACATCTACTCCTTTTTTCTATGGTATGCTTACTTTGATTTTATATCTTCTGTACTCTGTTTTTTAACCTTCTTTATCCGATGACAACGAAGACTAAATTTGGAAAACACTTTGTACATTCGTTCTTAATTGTAATAATACCTCATCTATTTTTAAATATTTGTTCGTATTCATAACATGTTGTTTTAAAGGACCTTGTCCTTTTGGCGTGCGTACATGATGGAAGTTAATTATTCAATCTTCGTTCGCACTATAGAGTAATGCGAGAGAAAAGCCGCATTACTGTGTAGTATTTTTTCATAACTCAGCCCTAACAGATCTGCTGAGAGACTTCTGTCATCTGTAAACGACACCCCAAAGAAACGATGTCCTTCTCCTTAATTTATGATTGTTGTTCAGAGATAATCATGTTGTTCTACATTATGCAACAAATAATACATTGGAACACGTAAGCTTGTTTTAATAGCGGTAAAAGCATTTTCATCTGCACGTACGGAGGCTAAACGGATTCTTGGCATTTTTACCATCAATATTGTATCTTTTGTATTGTTTTCTACGTTATTTTCTTATATTACTCTATTGTTATCACAAATGTATCTACTATTTCGAAATCCGACTTGTACACCTGTGTTGGGATCTGTTTTATGTCCACACAACAAACCATTCAAATAGCTTCCCTGTATCTACTTATTTTTCTGTATTAACCTCTACTAGCACTTCCATAGAGGATTAATATAATTATTTCCTCTCCTTTCTCTTATTTCTTGGTTTGGACATAATTCGTTAGGCCAAATATATATATATATATATATATATATATATATATATATATATATATATATATATATATATATATATATATATATATATATATATATTTCGTTACATTCTTATATTTCTGCATTGTTTTCTTCTCCAATATAATCATTTCTATCACCTGTGAGATATTTAAATTGACTACTTTTTCCCGAATTCTCATCTTTTCTCCGTTTTTATCTTGTAATTATTTCCTTATTTTTTGTGTACAAACGAAATCGTGACATTGTTCCTCTTTCTTCCATCAGCTTCTTTTATTGTTCAACTTTCATTTTCTAATATTTCTAATAATACTTCGTATTTTTCTTCTTCTCCAATATAATTTCCTAAATTTTGAAATATACATCTCCAATCGTATGTTGTATTTAATTTTACGTAGATCCGTTTTTCTTCTTCTGTATTATTTTCTGTGTCATTATGATACTATTCTCCTATTTGTGAGACCGTTAAAAATTTTTACCTCTTCATCAGCTAGGATCTCTACTTCTTCTTGTAACATTTTAAATTTTTTTATACAATCGGATGCATCACTGTTTTCCTCATCATCTGTTTACATTCTACTACTTTCATTTTCTAATATTTCTAATAATACTTTATATTGTATTTTTGTTTTTCTTCTTCTTCAGCTTCGTTCATCAACTCTTCTTTTATCTTTTCTTCTATTTCAATTTCATTATCTGTATCTCTTTCTTCTTCTTCTTCAGCAATTACATCTGTTCGTAATTTTTCTTCATTATTTGTCTCTTCTTCAATCACATCCTCTTACTTATGTTGTCCTTTCTTCTTACTCTCATAATCTTCATCATCTTATTCTTCTTCCTTATGTGTTCCTTCCTTCCTATCATTATCACCGACATCTTCTTCTATCCCAGTTACGTCATATATATATATATATAGATTAATAGATCTTATGTCTGTTTGTTTCGTACATAGTCTTCTTCTTCTACGTCTTCAATAATGTCGTCAATATATTTTAATTCTTCTTCTGTTCTATTTATCTTGTCATTCATTTTTAATTTATTATATATATTTAGAAAGGAATAACGATAACAATAACGGATAAGAAAAAGAAATATAAACTTTATTTTGTTTGTATTCAATTTGCAATTAAATAATTCATCTCGTTACCAATAATTCCATTTCTTCTAAACACGTTTACATATTTACCAAGGCATGGACATTCTTGTTTATTCAAAATAGATATAAAAGGGGAAAATAAGACAACAATGTAATTCGTTGTATTTCATTTTCCGTTATTTCTTTCCCTTCCTCTTTCTTCTCTCCTTACGCAAACTGAGCTTTATGATGACGAGGAACCTTACCTATTCGTGACCTCTTCCATTATCACACGCGTACCAAATTTTTTACTTATGCGATGATGAACGTTAAACGTGAAAGAAAACAAATGTAGAGCCGCAGTTTCCTTCAAGTGTATTTTCAGGCGGGAAGCCACTCTGGTCTAATTTATCTGCGGATTCAACGGTTCTCCGAATTTTTCATTCCATCCGAATCCCTGAGATGATGATCCAAAATTGATTAATGCGTATATATTTATCATTCAAATGACAGCAGTGACTCAATGGTAGAGAGGCCACCTTTGTTGTGTGAATTTGCGGCATACACGAAATGGGTATTGTAGGAAGCAAACGCCATATGCTTCTGATGTTCTTTTTCATTCCAACATTTTATTCATCAGTATAATCATCGTTTCCCTTAGCTTCAAAGCATTACCGTTAAAAGTCTTTATATATGAAGCTCTATATATACTCATTCTTGGCATGGGGGTTCTATTTTGAAGTCGATGCCTCTGGGAGCATCACTATCCACCTCAGCGACCACGAAAACTATTTATTTATTCACTAATATCGATTTACCATTGATCTCGTGCGACCCCGGAAACTACTGATTTAAAACTAATATAGCTCATCTACATGTATCGATATCATGGAAGTTTATTTGGACGTCAACGTGCGTGGGAGTACTACTATTGATCTGAGCAACCACGAAAGCTATGTATTTGGCACTAATATCAATCATGTTGTACTTCTATCTTTACATGTCTTGGTAAACGCCCCCAACCTGAACCCCTGTTTCCAATTATGAAAAATACCTTTCATGTTGGACTTGGCCTGGACAAAGGTACACTCAGGTCCAAAATTACTCTCCCATGTCTACAAATAAATTGTTGCACAAATAAGTTACAGTTTCTTCAGGTAGTCTTTTCCTTAATCTGGTAAGGTGCATATACCCTTGCTTTTACATAATGCCCTAACCTGCCTAATCATGTATTCATTAACATTAAAAACATCATACATTTTTTGCGGGACCATGACTGGAACAATAGTGAGAATTTGAAGTTTTTCATGTCTATTTGCTATATCTATCTTCTGCTTCATTAACAGAGCTAACGTGATCTAGGCCTGCTGCTTTTTCTTTTACTTCATTCGCACTGGTTCTTAAATCCGAATCACTGGTGTCAGATAACAAGTGTTCTGTGTCATCAAGCTGTAAACTGCATTTCATTGTTAACTTCGCTGTTTCGTATATCACTTTGATTTTTTACATCGCTGCTTAGTACATCACTTCAAATTGTTTCCACATAGTAACTTCCATGTGAACTAAAAGAGGCAGGAAAAAATTTCGACAATTCTTTTCATTCATTTTGACTTTTTTGAATGTAGTACATCACATGCTCAAATAACCAACACGATTTTCACATCGTTTTATAATAAACTTCATCCTCTTTCAGAATACCTAAGAACTATTTCTGTGAATTCTGTACTTTTTGAAATAGAGGCATTCTTGTACTTCTAGTTGAGGCTTATTTTTCAAGTATATCTTTTACTAGTTTTTTTTTTTTTTGGTACAAAAGTGCAATTTAGGTTGATGTTATGCCAAATCTGACCACACATTTGAAATCTACAGACAATTCTGCATCGTAATGGATAGGTCTCTTGCCTCAAAGGATTCATATAAGCATGTTAAGAGGGAAATTTTCAACCTTGATGCACCATTACCGGCTGGTGCGAGTAGAATGTTGGCCCATCATGTCCAAATTTTGATGGATCCTAACATGGGAACGGGTTGAGCGAGAACTCTGAAGTTTTGCACAAGTTAGTTTTGGTGGGTTTATACTAAGTGAACCAAATATCATTAAAATCTGAGTCGATGTGTGACATTTCGATTTTTCTCTGGATGACTTGACGCGGAATGGGGCTACATTTAAAAGTAAACGGGATCTAGAGTTTCACCATTGAGCTCAGCGACTGCGAAGTTACGAATTTAACAATGGTATTAGTCTCGTTTCGGATCTTTTACATTTCTCGGTATTCTCAATCTTCAGAGTCTGAGTAATCCCGCCCCTTGGTGACCCTCAGCCCGTAGACAATGAGCTGCAAATGATCGGAGTTTCACCACTGATCTCAGCAACACGGTTGTTCTTGGTGTGAGGTCTAGAAATTTGGTAACTCTCGTTCCACTCTTCTGATCACACAGGCAAACGCACATTTTATTTTATTTAAATTACACACGTCTGCTCAGTGTCAGAGCATTAAACTTTGGTGTGTGAGGCCCCAGCAGCAAATACTGTGTGCTTGGGCTTTTAATGTGTCCTGTCAGACGGTTCTGAAGGGAGGTAAATACTATGAAAGCCTGCTAGGCTAAAAGGAGACATAGAAATGAATTCACTTCCATCATTCAGTTGTATCATGCAACAAACAAATTTAACTTAATAATTATTATCAGAATTTCTGTTCGTATAATATAAATCACTGTCAAAATAAAATAAATGAAATCTTTGAAGCCTTCCGTCCCAAACTAGGTTTTCAGCATAATAAGATCTATCCTTTGCTATGAGATAAAACATATTATCATAGCCAAAGCATTCGTTTACATTTATAATATAGTAATGCTTTTCTTACTAACATACGGCAACTGATGTGTCTTTTCCTTTAGCGACTATTTATGTTTCTTCATCTTAGCTTCAGCATACATATATCGTTCACATGGAAGCTGAGAAGGGGTTGCATTATTAATAAAATCTGAAACGAATAGAGCTCACAGAGACACTAACTTTGTATTGTATTTCTGGAACTGTAACACGTTTGTATGTATGCGTATGCTTAGTTTCAACGCTAGGATGCAATGTTACTCGTTTATCATTCATTCATTTTGCTTCGAGTACAAGGAAAAGACGTAATTATTTTTTCGATGAAGAAATATTCGTTATTTATTTTTTGATACGTGCCTGGATGTGTGCTTTGTTCGATACCAGTTCACGTATTATTATGATATAAGAAGAAATGTACGCTATCAATGCTTCAGCCATAATCATGGGGCGTAAAACTAATGAAATTTGAATATGATTTCTCTTTATATTTACCTATATTAATAAGAAACGAGTCGGCAGACGCACAAACAAATCCAATTCTTAGGAATACACAAGTAACCAAACAAAGAGACAAAAAACACTTTTCATCAACTATCAGTTAAAATTAACAACATTCATTAATACGCAAGCTTCAATGAAACACCACACACACACACACACACACACATATATATATATATATATATATATATATATATATATATATATATATATATATATATATATATATATTACGCTATGGCACATAGGAAGTAATGTGTTTCAAGTGGAGAGGTCACGGCTAAATTCGAGGGAATCTGACACCACACACATAACCTGGCACGGACTTCTAGGCAAAGAAAGTGACTTTGAAAGAATAATCACAGGAACATCCGATTTTCCTACTTTGAATTTGACCATCTCATAGCCACGTCTTCAAAATTATCAATACAGTCATCTGATGCTATAGTACCAAGCACGTGGAAGCCAAGACGAATTCGATGATGTTTGACACACATCTTCACAAGATCAAATTGGACGGAGTTTGGCAACGAATCCCATTCGCATGGGAACTTCCTGACTTCGACAGTGGGCTGAGACTACCAATTTGTAATATCTAAATCATACATTGTCGTGCACCTAGCAATTAGCAATTAAGGAGGTTTTCAAGGTCTAATTAGAACTAGCCCAGATCTCCTACTCCAGAACATTCGCCTAATGCTTAACTTTTCAATAGCATTTCTATAATAAAAGCTTTATCTTAATTAGTTTACATTAAAATTGGGCAAATGTCACCTTTCGTTTTCCCTATTGAAGTTACCAATCTTTATTAGTAGTAGTAATATTGTAGTGTATGTTTATAAACTTGCCGATAATTGATAAAAGTTTTTTCGCCTAATGTATATATTATTCGAGAATTTTCTTTTAACAGGCCGTGTTTTTCTTTTAGTCTTTAGTTTATTTACATGCAGAAACATCTGTAGGGAAATTTGCTTTCAAATGGTTACTAAGAAACATAACCAACGTTACTAAGAAAGGTAATTGAAGAACCTTCTGTCACTTTTGTGATGGTTTGTGTTCCATTGACGCTCATCCATCGTGAGTTGAATGAGAATGGATATAAGACGAAGGTCAGGTGCTTTTCTGAGTATATCGAACATATTACCTGGTTGCGGCAGTTCAGTTAAAATGTGAACTTGCATAAGGACAGAGTGAACATGACATTTCTACAAAGCGTCACAAGGGCGTGTAAGCTGTACGAGTACAAACTAGGAACAAACTCCGCTGCAGCGGGGCGAAAGATATACACGCCTATGGAAAGGGGGTCGTGTCTACGTGTACATAAGGGCGGTGGTTTAACAAGTTAAGGACGGTAACGAAACACTCGAAGAGGCAATAGGTGACGTAAGACCAACGCATGTACAAAATGGTAACATTGAAGTAGCAATTCAAGTGAACAGTTGACAGGCATGTGAGGAACTGGGACTATAATTCGATATGAGTGGAAAAACCATTCGGCAGAGCCCCATCAACTTGGAAAGAACCACAAGTTCGGTCGATGAGTCTCACATGAAATGATTTCAGGCCAGAAGGTAGGCAAAGCAGATACCTGTGATTCATTGCTGTCTCGTCTAAGGAAGGAGCCATTTCTGGAAAGAGTGTAGATATATGACGAGAAGTGGGTGCACGGCACTGTCTTCATTCGTTACCACCCCATGAACAGGTTCCAAAACAGCTTAAACCAGCACTACACAAGTGAAAGATCATCCTGTGTGTTTTGTGGACTGATCGCGGCATCTTCCATCCGGAGCTGCTACCAGATTGTCAGAGCATCAATGCAACTCTGCACTATCTGCCTTTGAGTCCTGTTCAAGAAAAACTCAGAACTCTAAAACCAGTATTTTTGAATCTCAAATTGGTCCTCCCGCTACAGGACAATGGCAAAATGACCCGCGACAATATTTTGCGACTAGGCTGGGAAACACTATTGCATTTACAATGCTTCCCAGACTCTGCACCCTTTAATTATCACTTCTTAAATTCTTTGAACAATAACCTTTGAGGAGGCCAGATGTAATCCCTATTAGAGCCGCAAAATGTACTTAATAATTTTTTCGCTCCAGGGACCACCAAATTGAATCCATGGCCTTCCATAATGTTGTCGAGATGTTTTCAATGCTGATGGGGAACATTTTTGATTTTCCATTTACGTCTTCCGTGACATATTGATGTTTGAAGGTGGTTGGTTAAAAAGAGAAAGAACTTCCTTTATTATCTTTATAAACTCCCATAAATATCCTACATGTTGCTATAAATTTATTGTTGAGTATGCAAAAAATAATAGAGTAGCAGTTGTGAAAATATTTATTGTTTGTAACTGTCAGATATTTGAACTACGACTACTAGAGTTATGTAGCCTAATGTACACTCATATAGGCAACGGACCTTGGTAGCGGAACATTTATGACGTCAATATTTTTCAAGTTTATCACAACCATGAAAATTGCGATTTTAATTATTTTATTATCCTTTTCTTTTATAGCATGTGTAAATTATAATTATAGAAGATTTAACTGTATTTAATTTACTCTCCCAAAAGTTTCCTTCGAATTTACCATAATTTAATAAAACTGATCGTAAACTTTATTCTGGCTAACTTTCATAACTTTGGTTCCAACATTTGTCTTGTAAATCATGCGCCATTAAGATAAATACCAAGAACAAAGTATTTGGTCACTGTTAATTAGCTTTTTCGGAATTTTCATGAGAATAGTACCTCGCTGATTAAGAGACAACTTTTTATATTTAAAAATGTCGATCTGAATACCAATGTTATTGTAAAAATTAGTCATTAATTTATTTGATACAATACGACTATCTAATACAATATATTTTATTATAATATTATGCAGTTTGATACGTACCCAAGTTGAAAGTACCTCTGGAGAACATTGACAAAGATTCATTACAGCAGTTTTATACGTACCCAAGTTGTAAAGTATCTGTGGAGAACATTGACAAAGTTTCATTGCATCTTCATATTGGCATTGTAGATTGCAAGCTACTCGACTGTAGACTCTGCTAGTGTCCAATTTCATCTCATCATCAAACAAACAATGTCTTTGATGTACTGTAAGTCTCCGTAGACTAGGAGTACTTACTATTGGAAATAAGTTGATTATATAGATGAACAAAACCTTCTCGCCAACTGGTTTATATGTAAAGTAATTGGATAACTTCACAGGAAAGTCGTATGTTGAAGAGATGAATACCTGTAATATGGTATTATAAATTCGAACTGTAAATAAATGCAAGCATTGTTTAGATTAGGAATGGAGTATTGCACGAACTATTCAACACAGAAACAGAATCGTTAAACAGCAAGTGCGTTTTGAGTAAGACACCTATGTAAAAGCAAGCTTTTGTCTGTCGAATATTATATGATGATGGAAGAAATTATTTTTTAAGAAATTACATTATGATCCCAGAAAAAATGGGTGACACTGAATATATTACCGTAGAATAATGATGATCATGTTTACTAAAAACAAATAAATAGTATACTCATATAATCCTTTATTCAGATAATTCATTAACAAGAATTTATCACTATTGGACACGTTACTTAATTCAAGAATATAACTGTTGATTCAAGTATATTCAAGTATTTTTCGAGTTTATAAGTAGATTCATATATTAAACAGAATCAAGTTGAAGGCCTCACAAATTCGAATTCGGTGTGCTGCTGTTTATCAGTGTATTAAATCCCCAGCTGAAAGTAACTTCGCTGAAGGAAGCTATACATACTTTGCACTTAACTTATGGATTTCAGAGATTGTTTCATGTATACTCAGACTTATTTTAACACTAGAAGGACCAAGCCGTCATTTTGACGGCATCACTTAAAACAATTTTCGATATCTCATATATTTATTTGAGTTACGCAACCAAACGTTAGGACTTTTATTATTTTAAAGAGATGTTTCATATAAACATTGTGTGTCTGTTTGAAATAAATACATATTTTTGTTGTATACCCCTAGAAGGACCAGACCGTCAATTTTACTGTCTCATTTAAAAATCTATATTTTGTTGTTGATGTGGTCAGTTTTATAGTTTGTACGCTATACGGTAGTATTTCTGTTGGAAATAATGAATTCTGGAATATATTATATCATTTTTCCAATGAGTTTGCTATTTTGTATATGTTTTATTTCTGCTTTTCATTGCTGTAAAGGTAAAATATATTTGGTACTTCTTTGAATGATCTTCAATAATGTTCATATCTCGTTGGTAATACTGTCGAATGTACATATGAATCATTACAAAAAGCAACATGAGATTTGATAAAATGTTAGTGCTTTCTAAGATTTGAGTGAAAATGAATTTGGCTTGAAAGAACAACAGAGAGACTCGTCCGATGAATACAGCAAGTAATCGTGAGAATGCAGTGTGTGAAGCTACTTCTTCGGATAAAATGAAGGAAACAGATACAAAAGTTACCAGAAATAATCGATCAAATATCTTTGTAGTATCTGATGGGACACTTTACAGTATATAGACAGACAGAACAATTCTGAGCGTACTGCACCACGACATACTTCGCGAGAAACCTGGTTTGTTATATTATGAGTTACATGATATTGAAGATGATAATTTTGTTAGTGCTTTTCGCTTATTTATAGACGAAAGAATGTTGAAAAGCATTCTGATATGCACTCATAGACAGATATTGAGCTGATAGTTATTGAAGGTCATAGACAGCGTCAAGATTCTTTTTGGCTGCTGTCAGTTGCAGAACTCGTTTCATTTCTAGTAATATTGATATTTCGTGTAGCTTCAGATATAACCGTAAAGGAAGTACGGAATCAAATCAATAAGTATCTTCGATTTTATGAAAAGTGCCTTAGCTCTTCAAGGCTGAAAGCAGATAAGTTTGCTTTGGCATAATCTATGTGGAATTTATTTATTGATAATGGTATCAGGCACTATAAAACCCACGAAAGTGTCTGTGCATGAACAATTATTATCTACTGAGATGAGATGCAAATGCCTAACAAGCCTAAAAAAATTGATTTCAAATTTTGGCTGCTTGCAGATGTAAAGTCAGTGTATGCACTAAATGGCATTTCCTACCTGGAAGAGGGCCATAAACGACGAGGGGACTTACAGTTACGAGAATATATTGTTCTGAAAATTATGGAAAACGATACGTTCACAACAAACGTATATGAAAATCAATCAGGAAATCCGCTCACACTATACAAGTGTAAATGCGAGAAGTGTTGCTGTCTTGAGTTCAATGCATACGAGTTGAAATAAAAAATGAATTGAAAATGTAAATTCATTTTCATGTAATAAAAAGTTCGAAATAAAAATTATTATTTCGGTGTATTATACACAGGGTCTGCTATATAAAAAAGAAGTAGCCCAGCCAATGTCTATAAGGCAGGTAGGGTGATACCGTGACTGGTGAAAAAAAGCATACGTACGGATGTACGTATATTTCCATTATTTTAGTTTTTTAATCACCGTCCTTGGGCGATCCTACGATATTAATATTATATTTAATATATTGGTGGGTTTTTTGTGGCCCACCCTGTACTATATCGCGAGAACAACATACATGAAATATAAGCCAGTCGATTAAACATATTAAATTATAGCTCAAAGAACAGAGATATTTTTAAAAGAAACTATATAAATCTCTTGCATTTAAATAGCCGTCAAAATGACGGCTCGGTACTTCTAGGTAGGTAAAAATGTTGGTCCTTCTAGTGTTAATGTGATAGTTACCTAGGAAATTCGATGTTGTGTTCGGTTTACAAGTCACCTCTAGTGATTATTACCTGGGATTGGAGTTTCCATGCAACATACCGCGTTACAACTGGACCATTCGTTCACCATATTACCCCTCCTACAGACTTCCTGTATGGTGTACGCGGTGTAGAATCCATGACAGAACAGGCTCTTCTTGAGGAGACAGAAAGATGAATGCTTCGATGGATTACCATCGAAACTCGAGACATGGGTGTCTTAAAGAGGAATTTCCGAAATTCCAGTTTTTTGTTCCATTGACGATAGCATTCCGGTAGTTCCTTCTTCGCTCTGCCACATGTCACTCTTTTAGAGCATAAACAAACATTTTGTGAACGATCATGAGGTTAATGGGGTGGGTTGTTGAGCCTAGGATGCTTTGCCGCAAATTTCCGTCACTAGGATTTACATGGACATGGTCTACACTAAAAATAACCACTTACACACAATTCTACTGCCTTGAACTTGGCGTAGAAAAGGTCTACTATCTAACCAATTTCAAAATACGTTCAATTTTTGTGGTGTAGAGGCTATACCCGACAACACTGCTCTGTTGTGTGACGAGCGAGATATTTTGTTTTTCTCGTGGCAATTTCAGCTGGTTACCTTGCGCATGTGCTGTAAAGATTGTAATTGACTTCTGTCCAATGAAAGACAATCATCTTCTATATATTCGTATGTTTCTTGTGGTATAATGGTTGGAAACTAAATCATCATAATGAAATCTCACTGAATTCTTACTCATATGATAATGTTGCGAAACATGTAATTGGTTTTTAAAAAATGTTTCCAATTTCCTCGTGTATTTCCAAAAAAACGCACTCTTCGTTCGCCTTTCACAAGATGTCTTGTAGCCTTGTAAAATATAACGTTCAATGTTTATACATTAGGTATTGTATCAGCCTCCTTACGGCTAAACTCAGCGATATAGATAATGTTAACCTAGAGTGAAGTAAGTGTTTGTGTGGAAGAAATAAAAGTCAAACAACCTGTTTCAGATAACAACAACAAAGAATAAATTTCATCCCAACACTGTAAACAATAAATATATTTTGAATTTAGTTGGCTTTTCAGTCGTTATGGTAATATGCATTACTATTTTTGAACCAATGAAGGACGAAGTAATAAACCGTCATCAATGGTTTGGTGTTAATCTGAGAAACTGGCTTAATTCAACAACCATATTTCACTTATTTTTTCTGAATCTTCTTGTATGACATCAGTAGTTAGGTGACACTTGCCATACAATTGGCCTACAGCTCATGCAAACTGTTCCGGTTCGGATTAAACAGCACAGGAACAACCGCAGAATACGCAATTCCTATAAACACAGCAGAACAAGTATGACATATGTGACAGCGTTTTTGTAGCCTTTTGCAACCACTTTTTTCCTCCATTATGAAAGATTATTGCCTATTTTTTATTTATTCTATAACATCTCAGGTATACTTGTGTTACTCGTTCACTCTTCTACGACAAACATGACACCCTTATTTAACATAGTTGAGCAGAAATGTAAAAAATAACAACCGCAATTTCTCATTGGTTTTTTGTTCCAGGCTAGCGTGTGGTTCATAAACCGCTTCAGTGGGCCGCAGTAGCTCAGTGGTAGAGCGTTCACTTCTGGTGCATGGGGTTCCGGGTTCAAACCCTGCTCCAGACAAGTGAACATTGCGGTGGACAATCACCGTGGGCGTGGATTTTCTCGGGGTTCTCCCGTTTCCTCAAACTTTCTTCATTCCAACAGTTCATACATGGCTCATCATCACCACCTCCTTTAGCCTTGCCGGCATATACGTGGGAAGTAAAACTCAAAAAAATCATTTCATTTTTAAAACCGTCTTCTTTAGCCTACGCAGCATAACATTTCAGCTCACTTTCTCTCTCCTTCTCCCTCTCACACACACACTCAGACACACACACACACACACTGCGTAATTGGTGGCGCATGAGCAGTAAAATTACAGATCGAAATCCGGTACCAGTGTCAATTCCGGTTCCGATTGAAAACAGCAGCAGCAGCAGACAATGTAACAAGTAGAGGAAGACTATAACATAGAAGAACGGCCATGACATTTGCGGCGCTGTTTTTTCGAAGATCATAAAAGACTATGAACAACTTTTCATTCCGTTAGAAAAACATGCAATGGCTATCGGTTTGCTCCTATACTCGTACTATTTTAAAAGCTATTGTTTTGGTGTGAAAAGAGACTATGGAAAATTGCTTAAATAACATAGTGAATCTGAGACAAAATAGACATATTATAAGTCTGGTTATTCACAGTACACACACAGGCAAACACGCTTTACGGTTCAATTAGTGGCGTGTGTACAGTTCCAATTCCAATTCCAATTCCGGTTCTAGTAGCAGTTCCGGTTCCAATTACACACCTCAGCTTGCGTCAGCTGAATAAGCACCGTGTGCAAGAGATGACATTCAATTTTTACATTATTACCATCTTATTTAACCTATTCCGCATAACGTGGAACGTTAAAACTTAAAAATATCATTTCAGCTTACACAGACACACTAGTTTTCGTTTCAACATTGCAGAATTTACATAGCCGTTGCAGCAAAATTGCAAATCTAAAAAAGAATGTTGTGGTTTAAAGTTTTCGTGCTATATGCGGCTTCCTGTCACTGCTTCTGACACGACTGTAAAACAGTTTCTTTTTCTAAGAAAAAACAGTTGTTGTGTACACTTTTTTATGGCTGCAAAGGTTTTGCCTTGCACTACAAATACGAAAGGGAAACTACAATTTTGAAAAGCCTTTGTTATACTGTATTTTTTCAGCAACTTGCACCTTCCCTGGCAATTACTACTGCTACAACACGAGAACTGCGATTTGTACTGTGTTGTAGATTTTCTGTATTCTACACGTGTCAACAAATCGCATTCATCATTTACATTTCATTAAAATTCATAGTGCTCAACAAAATGATATGACACTTATGCCTAGTTTGTTGTTTAAAAATTTAGAAAATATAAATATTTTTAACGTAAAATCTGGTGATATGCAGCAAATACTGTTGATACTAAAATTAAACTGGTACTGGATGATACTCACATTCTCCAATTTATGACCACCGTATATTAAGGTTTCTGCTTCTAGTTTTTTTTCTTTTTTTTTTGAAAATATTACAGCGTCTCCGTCGAAGTAAAGGATAGACACACAGCCCCTTTCAATATGCCAATATGCCAATTCGTGGTAAACGGGGCTCACGAGAGCTTAGTGATAAAGATTTCCTGTGGTACTCCCGTTTCCTCTTCCTTTCTCATTCCACCAATCATCCACCTATTATTCTCTCTTACAAGGAACCCTAGGTATCTATCAGAGCACGATTTATTTTAGAACTTTGTATGTATATAGATTACCTCGGGAAAGACACATAGCCAAAATTGTAGCTGCAGAGTCCATGACACTGGGACACTAGGGCTCGAGAAAGATCAAATGTAGAACGTCAGTACATTAAAGGCATGATGAGAAAATGCATGTTTTTCTTTAAAACCCGTCATTATAACCACTCGAAATGAGCATACATGAATACGAGATGGTAGATATGATCTGTTAAAAATGATGAAAAGAATATCCGCCATCTTGAAAGAGGCCATGTCGAAACTTCTACGACTGGTATAAATGAGAAGAGGGTCATGCCATGCATCAATTTGAACATAAATATATACAAAAACCAGTTGGTGAAGCCTGATGTGGAATTACATTATTTCTGTGCTTCTGGCAGAGTTGTTTAGGTAAAAGACGAGCAAATTTTATCTCATGACATTCGAGCAGATGGAGGTTATGGTGCGCTATGAGTGGGATCAGTGCAACTAGAAGAACAGAGCGAAATATAACCTTAGCACTACATGATTTGTGTCAGAGTCAACATATAATTGGTGTGGATGTTCTGATACAACGGGTTATTCATAATAATGCCATTGTTAGCATTAATTTGTAACTGTTTATTATATTTCCATTAATTCGAACAGAAATCACAACGTCTCTCAGTTCACTCATAGCGCTAAATACGCTCCATCTGCTCGAGTGTCATGAGATTGAAAGGTGTTAAACTGAAAAATTAAAATGAGGTATCACAAATGCATTAAGTGTAATTTTTGAGAGAATGTGAAAAAGAACGAATTTTAATGATGTTAAAAATATGTTATTTGGATTCAAAAATAAATATATCCTCTTTCGTCCCTCCCTGTTTTCCCTACCAGCAATTTTCTTGCACTTCTCACGATTGAAGAACGTTCTGATTTGATTTTCGTGGACTGCTCACGGAATTGTGGAATCGGAACTCCTACCAGCTGGTGAGAACATGAATGAAAACAAACTCGAAGCGTAACTGGAGTTTGCAATGTAACCCGTGTTTGGACATGTGTTAGTGTTAGTTGATTTTCATTCCTTTAAATGAGAAGAGGATTGTCGTCGCGATCGAAACCTGAATACCGATCGATTTTTAGCTACAATTTTACGAATGGTTTGAGTTTTATCAGTGTTTAGAAGAAATGGGTCCTGTGCTTGGAGAGGATTATCTTAATTCTACAACGACATTTAGGTATTACCAAGAGTTTCGAAAAGAAACTTTTTTCTCTATGCATTCTCCAAGTTCAGATCGTCCATCCTCCTCTGTGACTGAACATAACATTGCTGCACGAAGGAAAATACTTGGGACAGATAGACAGGTTACATACCATCAAATAGAGGTATGCTTGCACATTAATGCACCAGCAATTTCTGCTATTCTCCGCGATCACCTTCTACTTAGAAAGCTTTGTTTCCTTTGGATACTGCATGACTTGACCGACCAACGGAAGGCACAACGTGTTTCACGGAGCCATGAAATGTTCGAAAAATTAAAATGGAAAAATCTTCCTCTGTGAATAGTATAGTGACAGATGGCGAAACTTTTCCCTATTACTATGATTTCCCGACCAAGGCTCAAAACGTAGTGTGGGTGTTCCAAGATGATCAAATCCCGGTGGCTGTTCGAAAGTCCACAACAGTGAATATGAAAAAGGTGGCGGTATATCTTAGTGTGTGAGGAATTGTCAAACAGTTACCTTAGAAACAGAGAAGACAGTCAAGTAGCATGTTATTGTTACTACTAGCATAATTTTGACCCGTGATTTGTGACCAGATTATTTAGACATAAAAATTCAGTCGTACTATGCGCAATGTATTTCCATAACAACAACTCTAAAGTGAGATTGAGTAATTGCACTGCACGTAGATATTTATGACATTTAAAGTCGTAAAAATTTATATCTAAAACTTATAACTTATAGTGGTGTCTTTGATTGAAAAAATAGTTTTTTGTGCGCATAGGACTTTATGATGTTATAACCATAAAGTTTAAATGATTCGAAAATACATTTACAATTTAAACAATTCTCATTACCACATAAAGACTTGGAGTTAATAAACATAATTCTATAACAATTTCGATTATATTCATTTTGGTATATGTGTAAGTTTGCATTTTAAATATTTTTTAAAGGTGATCATAGTGCTTTTCTTCTATGGATGGTAGTTTTAATAGTTTTTTCTTCTTCTTCTTGCGATTATAAAACAGCATAAATTTCACCATTAATAATTACATAATCAAACATAATCATAATCATAAATCTTGTAGCCCTTCTAAGTGAGTACCTTTAATTATAGTATATTTAAAGTCTGGTTTATTTTTTCTACATTCTATACATTTTTTACCATTTGCACATCTTGGATTTATTTTAAATTCTTTTTGACACATTAAACATGTTAAGGGCGGTAATGATTCGTACAGACATTCACGACAAAGAGAATCTTTCTCTATATATCTAAACTGAGCTTTAAATTTTTCTTTCTTACATTTCTTACAAATTTTAGTTTTACTATTTTCTTTATGTGTTTTAGTCTTATTATGTTTTTCTATATCTAGTAAGTATTTGTTACATGGTTCACAAAGCGTTTTGCTCATATTTGTAGAAATAGATATATGTTTTTAATATTTAAATTCATTTTTATATACAGCCTGCGAAAACTTTATAGTTATATTCATAAAGTAATACTTATACCTAATTTACATCTAAAACTACATGTCTTCTATCATATAATGTCCCCATGTAGAGTATTTACCCCATTGTTTAAAACACATCTTTTATGGTCTACACAACTTAAAGCTAACTTATTTACTTCTATAATGTACAAATCGTGCTTATAACTTCTAATCAAATTCAAAATTTTATAATATTCTTTTTGACTGAATAAACAGTCATTATAATTGTTAAATGATAGTTCTTTACTTATAACATTTTCCTTAACTCATTTTGCTTTTTTAGAACCTTTATCTTTTTCGAATCTGATTGAATATATTTTTGATCTTAAACCAACAAATTCTTCTATGATTGTTCCATTAAGTTCATCTTTCATCTTACAAGTATTTTCTTATTAACCTGTGGTATCTTATATTTGTTACCTTTAGAGTAATCACTCGTATCGAAGTAATCAATATAGTTTTTCATGTCCTCGTACACATCTTCTGTTTGAATATGATATATATAACTATCGGTATCTGTATAAGATACTTCTATTTTGTCTTGGTATTTCGGTTTCATCACATTATAATCGAAATCGTACATTAAATATTTCGATAAATCTAAAATTGACATACCCACATAAATCGGTTTGTTAAATTGCACTTTAATCTTGTTCATGTGAACTGCTACTAAATTTTCCTTAAAAACTGTAGTACTCTTATAATTTGGTTTTGTTACAAGGTTCTCATATTTTTCTCATCACTTACAAGTTTAATATTAACTCTCTTTTTAATATTCTCCATAGTCTTCCCAAATACTGAATTTTTCATGAGCTTATAGAAGTCTTTTTCAAAATCATTTGTTGCTTTCGTTCTCATTTGTGTTTTTAAATCAATATATTTCTTTAACCAATCTGATTGTTCGAACTCTATTACCCGATATGTCTTCTTAAGTTTCATTCCAAGTGAAAGACATTGTTTTAGGTTTCGATAGTGAATTACAAATTTATCTTTATCATATAGGGTTGTTAATTGCTTTTATTTTTTTGAACCAGGTGGACATATGTTTTGAGGAGCTAGTGGATAGTCTTTGTGATAGTTATGGAATTCTTTTGGATATTCAACATCAACTTCTAATATAAAACCAGTATCAGAATTATCATTTATACTTGTAAAATCTATTTCTCTTATCTCATCTTCACTTAGCCACCTAAATCCCTTATACGGTAGATATTGACTCATTGTTCACCCATACAAGTTATTGGCATCTAGATACATTAAGTAAGAATCTTCTTTATTCTTATCGTAATCTTCCATACACTTATATTTGCTTTTACATATCTTTTTGAGCATTGACTAATTCCACCCTTCTCTAACATTAATATCATATCATAATTTGTTAATAATTCTAATTCTGTATTTGTCATCTTTAACATTGCATCCCAAGCTAAACCTGGGGCTGTCATATACCAAGCAGGATCAGGGTCATAAGCTTTAAGACATGTTTCCCTAAAATTTTCGAATATATCTGCTAACAATAATGCATCCGTTCTTAAATATATATCATGGTAATTTCCGAGATTTTTAACGTCAAATGTTTCCCATACTTTCTTTGCATGTTCGTAATCTTCATCATTTATATGTGTGTTCATAAGCTTGTTGAAGAATGCTTCCTTTAGCTGTAATTTTCTTTCTCTAAACCTATTCCAATTGTTAACATAATCATATGGGAAAACACCTTTCTAATTACAAGTTGAAACTTTTCTTGATTATGATAAAAGTGTTGGGTATGTATCATTTGTTCAGGTTTTAAGTTTGATGATAACTTTTCTAAATTTGAAGCCATAAATCTAAATGAATTTAAAAATTTCAATTTAATAGTTCCAACCTTTTTACTGAATGATATGTATCTTTCTTCGTTATTGGATCTAATTTTTCTTTATTACATCCAAGCTCTTTTATAAACAAGTGCGAGTCATATCCTGTCAAGTTATCCATGATCACTGGTACAAACTTTGGTACTCTAACTTTTAAATTGCAGTTATTCGATAGAGGTGCTACCAATTTTCCTGTTATATGATCATGATGCTTAACTTTATGATTTTCTTTAGTATACTTCTGCTTACAGTAATAACAACATTTAGATTTATTGAACTCTTTTCTCTGACTTTTTGTTAATGGTAATTCGTTATTTTGTTTATATATGTTCGATATTTGTTTGGCTTCTTTTCTTAACAGTCTTATAAATTTCTTAGCAGCGTTCGTTCTTACCTCTATACCAAACAGGGTTGGTTTCACTTCCATCGCTCTTTACTACATAATAACAAAATTCAGATGGCTTATGTTGTTGATATTTTTTCGTATATGATTTGTTATCTGGATAACATTCTTGACAAAGCATAACTTTACGTAACAAGCATTCAAAATCAGCATAAACCACACATGGCATTTTCATTGTTTATTAGTAGTTTCTAAATTCAACGTGTTTACCTTCTTCAGGCATTATTATTTTTACTGGCTCATTTGACGAACAATCTTGCTCATGTTTATTTAAAGCGTCTTGAGAGTAAAAGTATAACAAACATCTATCACATAAATATTTTCGAGCTCTCTTTTTAGTTAACTGTGCACATACTAGTCTGCTTAAATCCTTAATCCAGCAATAATGTGTTTTAGCTTGGTCTTTATTTTGTTCTTTTATATATAATAAATTGACATGATTTTCTTTCTTGTTTTGTGTGTGATGTACTATATAGATTGAATAGTCTTTATCATACGCATAGACGTTTATAGAAATATTAAGTAATTTTTCGGCTTTTGGAATATCGCTTAGTTTTACAGGAAAATGAATATGTTTTAATTTTTCTTCTAAGTATTTAACAACTTGCTTGTACTTGGAAGGTCGTTGTGGATCTTTATTAGCTGGATACAGTGCAGAGCAAATGGAATATAGGAAACATTTTTCATCCTCGTTCTTTACATTTATGACTGCTTGTTTATTTTTAATTTTATCAGTTAGATCTGTATATGTTGATCCTCTATATGGTGTATATATGACGATTGCTAGTTGTAAAAAGTTAATGTTTATAAGAGCCCAGCCAGAACCTCTAGCTTGGAACTCATCCATTCTTGTTCTTAATCTTTGTTTCATCTTAGTTATTTCTTCTTCTAAATTACTTGATTGATATATTTCTTGGTTTTCAGTGTTAAAATAGAAGTTTTGAGTTTCTTCACCTTTCTTATATGTACAACTTATATAAAGATTAGCTTTCAATGAATTATGTTTACTTACGCTAATTTCTAATCTGTTTAACCCTTAAAGTCACACACCCTCTAAAAGTTGGATGAAATTTTTTTCACTGCGCTAATTAGAGTCTACTGAGCTGGAAATAATGAAAATTTTGCTAATTGTTGTTGATTGTCTATTTTTTGAATTTTTGTCCATATGGCAACATTGTAACTTAAAGGTCATATGTATGAATACATTCAGATATATGGAAACTTAGGTAAGATTGTTTATTTTATGGTGTTTATTGGCAGTATTAGTTGTGATTGATTGATACAAACAATTTAGAAAATATATTTCTATATGCATTGTTGCAGAAACCAAATATACAATACTAGCATTATATCACCAAATTTCTTATACCAAGGCATACTTACATTACAGTTTTAGATTACATGAAATTAGTTTACATCCATTCAATCATTCGCACATTAGTCTTACATGGAGAAGGGTAAAATAATCTTTTTTCTTCTGTCATTTTGTGAAAAACAACACAAGATCAAACTTCGTACATTTCAATCTACTCATTCCTTTAGGGTATGATCTGCAACGTCCTTTTGATCAGCATGATAGCCAATGTAGTATCTGATTATCATTTAGACTTGGAACCAGTACAACTCTTATCTTTCGAGTAGGCTGTGTGCCATTATCTTGTGATGGTCTACCACACTTTGGTCTTCTCGCAATACATAAAACTTATGATCTGTTTTCGAAATTCTTTGAGAGTCATTTCTTTGGTGTCCAAACCCGCGTTATTGTCCTTTCTATACAACTGCCATGCATTACATACGGACAAGTCAAGGAGGTATGAAAATATAGAGAAATACCACAGTTTAGAGTTTGAGGGGGTCTTATGTTGTTCCACAATCATATCTGATACACATACACTACCTCTATGGCTATTGTATTCTTTGACGATAGCTGGTCAATGCACATCCACTTTTTTACTGCCACACCTTTTGGTGTTTGTCATAGGTTCTATATCGCAGGATGTTCCTGCTATTGTTACGCACTTAGCATCCCCATAGCAGAACATGCCGCGTTCTGCGATGTTATCGCAGAAAACCTCACGCACCTGTGCAGAATAATTGATATTTAACGCTGTAATAAATATAAGATAGTATCATCTTCATTTATTTTGGAATTCCTGCAGAAAGGTTTTGCTTACAGAACCTCATAGCAGAAAGGCAAAGAGAGTTCTGCTATCGGATAGTGCATAATAGCTATAAAATCTTTCACCTCGTTTAAAGTGCAGTTGATCGAAGAGTCCGGTAAACAGAATATAGGTGTGACTGGCGCCCTATGTTATGTATAAGATCATTCGAAGAAAACAATTGAAAATGTGAAATTGGAGATTTTACTTGTATATGTATATAGTGAACTTTATGGTGGGCAAACACCATTTGCGTGGGTCTTCTTGGGATTCTCCTGTTTCATCCCACTTTCTTCATTCCACCATTTCATTCATTACTCATAATCATCGTATCCTTTAGTCTAACCAACATAATCGTAGGACGTAAAACTCAAAGATTTCATTTCATTTTTTTCTTTCCTACATCACATCAATTGGTATCTCCTATTTCACAATGTGGCCATATAGAAACACTCATATTCAAATCGCTATCAGCAATCTATTAATCATTAGTGATATGTTATAAGTGTTGCTTCTTGACTCCTGTTGTCATTGTGATCACTCCACTCAAAAAGATAATCAATTCATAGTAAATAATAATATTAATTAATTATTTATATTACCTCTTTTGTAATCTACCATTCGACCTACTAAAAGCTACATTTCAGCCACTGTGGAAGCTACAAATTTCTGACGTACGGTGGCAGCGCTTGCCAGTTGGGTGAAAAGGTTGTAGACAAGTGTCTACAACGCGACATAACGGGCATGAAACATCAGAGCTATATATTTAGTTTCTAAGAAACCAATGTTGCCATATGGTAACAAAAATACTTTAAGGGTTAATATAGCTTTAGATGTTGCATTAATATATTGTTCGAGTGGATCTTGTGGCTTGTAATCTGTTATAAATCTCCATGTTTCTAATCTTGATTTTAATGCAATATTTTGGCGTTTTACATCGATTGGTATTGATTGAACTTTGATTCTTTGTTCTTCAAATACATCTTTTTTGAATGGAAATAGCTTTAAAGCTTTCTTCCTATCTTATCGCTTAGCTTTTGGGTTTTCAAAAATGTCTTCTTGAAATTGAAATGTTTGATTAATGTTTAATCAGTTTTGTTCGTCTTCATGTTCTTTAATACGGGATCAATAAGTTCTGCTTTTCTTAATCGGGAATTACCCTTTATTTCCTTTCCTTTACATAATTTTTTTTAATTCAATTACTGTACGTTTAATTAAATTACTCATAATTACTTCATGTTTTTTTATTCTATAAAAATAATTTTAATCATTTTCGTTATCTACTACAACAGCCAATATTCATGTTACGTGTAAAATCCCGATGTTATTAGCATATTGTATTAGAACACGGCTTTCGTGGTAATAACCCAGCAAAGCTACTATTGATCTAATGAAAACCAATTCATTTTTGTTTTAATAATATAAATCTCTCGGTATTTCTACATTTGTGCATACTTCCCAATACGCTTTGTTTTTAAATTCTCTCACAAATGCTTCAGAAAGTTTATTAGTTCTATTATCACAATATTCTGCTGTTATCCCCCAATCTATCTTGTCAGCATATTCCCTCATAATAGCCACTGAGAACTCTTGATGATATGATAAAGCATAAAAGTTAAATCTATCAACATAATCTTTTATAAAATCATCTGAAAAGTATTGATACTCTGATATTAGATCAAAATTAATCTTGTTATCATAATCTCTCATAAAATCATCTGAAAGGCATTGACACTGTGATATTAGATCAAAGTTATTTTTTTATCATAATCTCTCATAAAATCATCTGAAAGACGTTGATACTCTGATATTAGATCAATGTTAATCTTGTTATCATATTTTCTCATAAATGTTTCAGATAATTCACCTTTGCAAATTTGGTTCCATTGTTCTTTAGTTAAATTCTTTAAGACTTTATCAGATAGCATCGCACCTTTAGATTTTAATATGACATTCTCTAACTCTTTATAGTTTTCTATTAATGATTTTTAAATAAATGCTCTAGCATGCTTAATGATTTACTAAAGTTAATTTTATCTTCGTTGTTTAAATACTTACACATGTTATCAAATTTGGGTTTAATACTAAGTATTAACTCCTTTTCTGTGCATAAGTTTTTTAATTCAATTACTGTGTGTTTAAATAAACTCATAACTACTCCCTCGTTTTTATAATATACAAAAATAATTTTAATCATTTTCGATATCTAATACCTATATCTATTAGCATATTGTATTAGTACAGGACTTTAATGGAAATAGCCAAATTAAAGCTGCTAGTTTATTTTCACTCTTTACACAGCTTTTATTGTAATAATTCATAAAACATCGCTGTGACTTAAGAAGAATCTACTTCATCATTATCATTTTCACTTTCACTTTTACTCTCACACTCACTTTCGCTATCCCAATTTGATTCTGGTGTAAATCTTTCTAGTGCTACATTTTCTTGTTCTTTTAATAACATGTCTTTTTATTTTAATAATATTTGTTTTTCTAATAGGGTTGCTAAGAGTTTAAGATCTTTGTGAATTAGTTTAAGTCTATCATGTAATAAATCAAAATGTTTCTCCATTTTTATTATATAGAAAATCTTTGATCACTACGAATTGAGCTTCTACATAGGACTAGATATTAACCGATCATATAAACCATCAATTTCTTTAACCAAATCTTCTTCTGATAGGGGTGTCCAATACTCATTACCCTTAAATTTAAGAATATCTAGTTCTTGCTGCATTAGGTTGAATAACTTAATACTGTTAGGATCTCTAAACTTTTCGTACATTATCTCATGATTCTGATATTTTTCTTCTGCTTCATTAAGAGGCTTATATAGAATTCTCTTTTGACATCTGATAGCATAATAAGGGAAAGGATCATTCAGTTTGTTCTTCTTGTATATGATTAGGCAATTATCTTTCGAATTATCGTCTGTATATGATGCTGCAATTTATTTTAAGCCCTCGTTTTGAATTCTCAATCTTTCCATTGTTTGCTCTATTTTCCCTACTCTTATTTGCAACTCTTTTTGATCTTCTTGAATGTGTTTAAAGTCTTGTGTCAAGTAATCTTCGATTATATTGTAACACTTATCATAAAACTCATTTGAAATCCAAATTGATATACTCAATATTAATTCTTTTCTTACATATGTTCATGATATTAATAGATCTTGTTTATTTGTTCCTTTTGACTCAACTATGTAAAATGAGTTTTGGTGGTGCAGATCTGGCCCACCTAATTTTTTGTTATAATATCGTAGGAGATCTTTTGATTTATCTCACCTTGCCCAATGTTTAAATTCTTTTCCCTCATTTTGACACAACTTAGTAGCATTGAAATATCATGTACTCTTATCTATAATCAATTTGTAATCACCAAAAATACCATACCAATAATTGTCTTTAATCTGTTCGTAACAAATATCATTTAAACTGAGAGAACTATCCATAGTACCCATATTTATTGTTTAGAAAATAATTTTTAACATATTTTCCTCGCTATCTGCAAGTTTTATTTCGTAAGTTGCTTTAATAAAGTTCCTAGAATTAGAAGGATGAAGATTTTCGTTATTGTGTTAGATGAGCTTTCAAAGTAGTCCAAATTCGGTTCACTTACTTTTTGATTATAATATAATAGCCTTTTATGGAATAATAACCATACAAGATAGCATTTATATTTACACTACAACATTACTTTTATCTATCCAACAATTATGTGAATCATCAAATCCTAGCCATTTAACGTATACTTTGTTACCTTTCTTTCTTAACACCTTTTCCACCAAGTATTCATCTTTGTGTTTCGTCTTTAATAGCCCTGGTTCGTAAAATCTACCTTGTACATCCTCTTCTTCTAAATCTTTCATTCTATACGTAGGTGGATTAGATGGAATAACTTCGCTAATAACAAATACTTCTGTTGACCAATTAGGTGTATATCCTTTCTCAAATAATCCTTTCGATTTCCTTATACGAACATAATCGCCTAATTGGTATTTGGGTTTAACATACTTATATTCTTTTTAATAAACTTTCTCCAATATTGTTCGTTCATTCTTCTTGCTAACTTCTATAGGCTTCAAACCAATTGTTGTATGAGTTTGATTGTTATATTCGCTAACTAGTGTTGGTAAAATCTCTATCCATTTATAATTTCCTTTTGTTGTAAGCTCCTTCCACATGCTTTGTTTAAGTGTTCTATTGAATCCTTCAACAACAGAAGCTTTCTTACCGATATAGGTTGAGTAATGATTAATCTTATTTTCCTCCATCAACTTCGTAAATTTTTATTGTAAAACACTTTGCCTTGAGCTGTTTTTAAGTTATTAGGTTTTGTAATTTTTAATATTGGTTCAAACGCTTCTGTAACATTTTTACCACTCTTATCTTTAACGGGAACAACAAAAACATATTTCGAAAACACATCTATAATCGTTAGCAGATACTTATAGTCTTTGTTTAATTTGAAAACACCTTTTAATACTCCGCTATCCATTTCTGCAAGATCTGCTTGCCAGAAATCATCTATACCTTTAACAATAACACTTAACCTCGGGTAATACTTTCTGGAAGGTTTGTGAATTTCTTCTATAATGTCTTCTCTAATACCATTACCTTCTTCTTGTCAATCTTTCTTTTTAACGAATTGAGTTTTAGTAACACCACATATAGAACAAATACATCCCTTCATATATTTTCCATTCTTTGTTTGTTCTATTTTAGTGGTATTTCTTTTGGTATCTCTTGATTTCTTACACTTAACACAATACATCCTGTTTATTATATAGAAAATCATTTAAGTTCTCTTTCTACGTACATAATAACATATAGTAATTGTCCTTCTTCGAAAGCTGAATTTTTATCTGCTTGAAACGTAATTATATCACCATTTTTAACGTCTGAAAAAAGTTTCAACTAAAGTATCGTTCAAAAATATATGTAGATGGCATTTATAAAAACTTAATTCCATATGCATTATTTTCCCATTATAGAGAAATTTATAAGCATTCAATAGATTAAATATTCTAAAGATTCGGTCTTTAACCTCCTTAGTTCTCAATCGACATAATAGATTTATAGTTTCTTTCTTCATAATGAACATATTTGTTAATTTGTTTGAGTTTTAGAAATCTTCTTTTGTAACAAATATATCTATATCATTCTTTCTAACAACATTCTCTAATTGCGATGACATTTCCGCTTTGTATTTATTGAACTCTGATATAGGAACCATTGCACTAAATAAAAGAACTACATTATTAGTAGTCTTTTGGATTTCTTCCATATATTCTTTCCGAAAAGCGTTCATATCATCTATCTTTATGTATGTGTTTTGTAATGATTTTAATACATCCGCAAATTTGTTTCTATCACTTTCTAATTGAATATTTATTGAATGAAGCTGATGAAAAGTTACATCTTGTTGGTCAATAGCATGAGCTACATTAGCAAGTCTTTTCCTCTTAAAATCATCCATGTTCTATTATTTGATGTAAAAACTTTATCTAGATCACTAATGACACCATTCTTCCTACTTTTAACATTACCAAAGATATCCATATTTATTATATACAAAATTTATACGTATTTAACAGCGAGAAGAACAGTTATACGAGCTCCACCAAAATCAATCAAATCACCATTCTCATCTCGAAATGAAACTCTGAAATTATTAGATTTGTTGTGATGTATTGGGAAAAATATTTTTTCTCTAGGCTCATATATAATTTGCTCTCTAAATTCTGCATTTGTTCTAAACGTTGCAATTAAATCTGTTTCATTATGTGTTGTATCATTATGTTTTAAAATCATACCTTCTGCTACATCACAGTGAATACTTATAGTATCAAATGGATGAAACTTTGGTATCTTATCTCCAGCATGTTCTATGTTAATAGCCAAATTTTTCACATTATAACCTAATACAGTGTTAATGGTATCTAATATTATATCACAAAGCCCGCTAAATATTTTAACTCTATTTTTTCTCTGTCCTCAGTAAATTTAATATTTTTAAAAGCATCGTTGAAGTATTGAAGATTTGATTTAACATATTCTTCTAATTCTTTTAAATTATATTGACCAGGTTGAACTATGAGTTGTTTTTTAAGAATAGGATAGTCAGGTTTGTTACTACAAAATGTTAGTTTATCATTTCTTTCTGCAATGTTTGGAGTTAAGTATGTTGTATAAAATCCTGCAAGAGCTATTTCTAAGTTGTTTTCAAATGGATAATGCAAAGACATGTTTAATACAGATGAATAACCGTTTAAATTAAATACTTTCATTTATTATGAAATAAAAGTTGAAATGAATAAATGGGATATCAGGCCAAGGGATATCGAGTAAGGTTATCAGACCAAACTGTAAAAAAGAAGAATGATATATTGCTACCTGGCGATATAAGATGTTTAATAGTAGGACCTAGCGGTTGCGGTTAAACAACAGTTATGATTGATAACTTTTTACTAGCACCGCATTGGCTTAAATATACAAATTTTTATATCTATTCTAAAAGTTTACATCAACCTAAATACCAACAGCTAATACAACTTTTGCAAGACATAGAACGAGATATTAATAAGACAATTACAATAGTAAAAGGAAACAACGAAGAGATTATTCCATTAGATGAGTGTGAGAACGATTCAGTGGTAGTGTTTGATGATTTCATTTTAGAACAACAAAACCACGATAGAGACTATTTTACTCAAGGTAGACATAAAGGTTTAAACTGTTTCTATCTTGGACAAACATATTCTAAAGTACCAAAACAACCAATAAGAGACAACTTAAATTTTCTTTGTACCTTTAGGCAGGATAACACAAATTTAAAACACATATATGACGAATTTCTTGGTTCTGATATGTCGTTTGAAAAATTACAATCACTCTGCAATAAGTGTTGGGAAGAAGAGCATGACTTCTTAACAATAGATATGACAAGGAAAACGGATAGTGAGAAATATAGAAATAAAATTAGAAACTTTTTAAAAGTATAGACCGGAGTGAAACGTGATTGAACGTATCTAAACCTGTATGTTGTATTACGTTAGGTTGCGTTTTTATTTTTTTCTTTATATAATAAATGAGTCAGTCAGATGCTGCTGAAGCTAAGAAATATATAAAGTTAAAAGAAGATCTTGTTAAAAGATTTAAGGAAATTAAACAAGCTAATCGTAGCAAATATGAAAAATATAAAGAACAAGATCAACCTGTTAAAGATGCAATTGAAGGCTTAGGACAAAATATATCAAAAGTAGCAGAAGAAAATAAAAATTTAATTCAAGAGTTAGTTCCAGATGTAAATAAAAGCGCAAAAGTAGATTCAAGGTTATTAGTAACACCTCCTATCTATGAGAGTTCAATAAGTGAAATCGATACCCCTATAACAGAAGAAATAAAACATGAAAAAGCAAATTAAGTACAAAGTAGACGGAATAGAATCTTTACCAGCTACCCATTTTGGTAAGATTGCTTCGAAATATTATTCAACCAGAGATGATAAAAGTTTTAGAATTCAACCATATGGTGATGATGGAAAAGTCGTACATATGATTGGGGGTACGGAAGTTAAAATTCATGATGATGATTAAGTTATTAATAATCGACGTTACACAGGAACAGAAGGCTTATGGGAATTACTAACAAAACATAATCCAAAAAACTACAATGAAGATGATCTAGAAAAATATACACAAATAGTTATTGATTCTAATGTAGTATTTCATAACAATGATTCAAATACAAGAAAACAACGATCTAGTAGAAGTGAAAAATACAAAGAAATTATCAAACCTATTTCGGAAAGATATATAAAACCAACACTAGAACCAACACCTTTAAGAAAGAAAACACCAAAGTCTGGAGAATGAATAAAAATACACAAAGAATTACCTAAAGAATATATATGGATGGATGATGTGAGAAAATTAATAGATAGGTTAATAGTTATAGATGGAGAAGAAAAAGCTGGAAATGATAACTTTTATAATGAGAAATTAGGCATAATAGATATGATTAATTCTAAACTCACACAATTTATTCCTAATGATTCAAAGGGTATACGTTTTTTGATAAATATATTGAATACGCTGCCACCAAAATTTTGGAATAGTGAGAAGTATGGAGAAGGAATACTGAATGATTTGTTTAATAAACTTCCATTAAATTACATATTCCAGGATTTTCGTACTGTGGTCTGTGAACTAATCTACAAGAAAGGTTAGAAAGAGGTGATAATGGTATTAATCCATTAGATGAAGCTTGTAGAGAACATGGTAGTTACTACAGATATAATAAAGATATAGCTTCTAGACGTATTGCAGACAAAGGATTAGGAAATAAGGCATAGGAAAGAGCTTTAGCTAAAGATGCAAGCTTGATAACAGAACGAATACCAGCTTTAGGAACTGCTTTAGCTATGAATGCAAAAGTAAGTTTTGGTTTAGGTTTATAAGTATTTTTGTTTAAGTTTTATGTTTTTTCCATAAAAGTTTTATAATAGATATAAGTATGAAGTTAAGTAGTTTTACATTTACAAATCCTAACGAGGAACTTAAACAATTAAATATTGATCACATTTTAACTAAGAAACAGATAAATGATAAATTTCAAAAGATGAAAGAAGGAAAAAAATGCATTTAACTCTTTCTATACCTCAAGTTAAGAATATAAACAAAGAAATAAGGGCAAATGATAATAAAGTTCACTATGGAGGCTTTGTATTTACTATTCCAACCATTCTAGCTTGAATAGATGCTCTTGGTTCTCGTACTGCTGGAGTTGCTACTGTACTCAAAACGGTAGAAGATGTGAAAAATAATAAAGCAGAATTAGAAGAACAAAAGAGACACAATTTAGCAATGGAAGAGAAGCAAGATGGTAAGCTTCCAAAAAACTTAAAGCTTAAAATAGTAAAAAAAGAAATCCAAGCCTTAAGTAACATTGATCTGATTCATCTTGTTAAAAAGCTTAGGATAAATAACTTTAGAGGTGTATTTATGAGTGATGATTTACCTAAACAACCAAAGAAGAATGAGTGTGGTATTGTTAACTTTGATACGTCTAAAAATATAGGAACTCATTGGATTTGTTATTGGAAAGAAGTAAATAGAAAATACGTGTTTGATTTAATCCACCAAAGACACTCGTAAAATACATTGGTCATAATATAAAGTACAGTAGCAATCGTATACAACATTTTAACGAGGTAATCTGTGGGCATTTATGTATTGTAGTATTAAAATGTTTAGAGATGGATGTAGCTTTTGAGAAATCATTAGTCAGGTGAATAGAAATAAGGATATTCGGAGAAGTTATATTAAAGTTTGTTTTATGGGTTGAATTCATAAAACGATAACGATATTTTTTCTTTATAATAAATATGGATAAAATAGAGTCATATGAATTACAATCCTTTAAACCTAATCAAAAGACAATCGAAAATTTAAATAAACCAAACAGATCTATTGAGTTTGATATAGATGTTGGATATGTGTTCGTTTGTCCTTATTATGCTGATATTTATGAAACTTTCGAAATTAGAGGTAGAGATGCTAATGGAGAATATACTGCTGGTCAAAATATTAGATTTATTCATAGCTTCTTCCCACATCTTTTTTCTCAAATACAAGTTAGAAAACATGCACAAATATTGGACATTATAGATTATCCTAGTTTAACTTCAACAGCTGTAAACACATGTACAATTTCAAAACCAGAAGCAAATCATTATGATGAATGTGGATGGGAAGGAATTACATGGCGAAGAACAGATGAAGAATTAGTATTTCTACTAAGACTTTTACCAGGATTTTGTTCTGATTATAAAGATGTTATGTGGAAAGGAGGATTGAAATATACATTTAAAAGAAGTGGTTCTGATGATAATGTATTTGCTATTTGGAAAACTAAAAAGCAGAATGGAACGTATGAGAATGATCAACCACATCCAGGTAAAGTTAATATTACAAATATGGAGTTGAGAATGTCTATTGTTAATTATGAACCTAACTGTGCTAACTTGATAAAATCTAACATGTTAAAAGAGGGTAAGATTCCTATTTCCTTCAACACATATCAATGTTTACAAAAATCAGTTACAGATAAATATTTGGAATTTTATCTAACCACACAATTTAACTCAAGTGAATTTGATATGCCTAATTTTGTAATTGCATTTTTGCAAACTAATAGGAATGATAATCAAGAAAGAGATTCAAACTATTTTGATCATTGTAAAGTACAGAATATCCATTTTCGTTATTCTAGAAATGAGTCTTTTCCTTTAGAATCTTTAAACTTAGATTTTGAAAAGCACAAATATCTCAAAGCTTACGAAATGTATACGATACCCAAGGGAGTTACAATTGTAAACACTGAGATATTTTATTATCCTAAAGAGTTTTTAGAAAATAGACCGATGTTTGTGATTAACACAAGCAAGCAGAAAAATCTTGAATATGATGTTGAAAAAGAAAAAATAATCGAGAAGATATAAATTAGTTATGTTTAGTTTGTAAGTGTTTTTATGGTAATATAAAAACTTATATATAGACCAAGACGATAAACAGATTTTGATCCAAACCGTACAAACGGAGCGAATCGTTCCACTTGTGTTTAAGCTAGATGACTAGAATAATTTGTTTAATAGGACGGAAAAGTTCCACTTCTGTTTAAGCTAAGATGAATTGTGTTTAATAGGACCGAAACGTTGCACTTGTGTTTAATCTAAGATGAATGATGAATAGGACCGAAACGTTCCAGTTGTGTTTATGCTAAGATGAATGATGAACTGTGTTTAATAGGAACGAAACGCTCCACTTGTGTTTAAGCTAAGATGAATGGTGATATGTGATTAATAGGAACCACTTGTGTTTAAGCTAAGATGAATTGTGCTTAGGACGAACGAACGCTCGACTTGTGTTTCAGCTAAAATGAATGATGAATTGTGTTTAATAGGAACGAAACGCTCCACTTGTGTTTATTTAATGAAACCGATAATTTAAAAATGATCATAAAAACTTATTTAATAAAATGAATATTCCAGATAACATTCCACGAGATAATCTAATTGCATTAATTGAGGATACAATATTAACACTTCAAAACTTACTAGCGAAAAATAAGAGGAAATTTAAGAGAGTAAATGTATTTATGTTACTCTTATTGCATTTTCGATACTGCTTTCTGCTTCTACAGGGTTTATAAATATATTTATTCCAGTTAGAGTTTATGCAATTATTACAACAGCATTTGCATCTGCTTCTGCCGTTACCACTGGTTTATCTACACGATTTAATATAGATTCGAAGAGAGAGTATTATAAGAATATGGTTACTCAAATTGCTATGTTTATCGATGAGCTTAATGTTATTAAAGTAATGAATGGAGAATTACCAGACGAACATATAAAAGATATTGTTGATAGAATTAACTATATATATATAACGAGATAAGATCACTACAAAAATGAACACATTTTTAAAAGTTTTATACAATAAATCAGAAATGGCCTCACAATTAAACAAGAAAAACAATATTAACATTTTAAAGCTTGTTAAATAGCAAGATCTGGAAGAAGGAAAATCATAAGAAATATTATCATGGACATTGACACAAAAAATACACTGGGGAAAGGGTATTAGTATATCTAAATGAGAAATACAAAACCTTATTGCCACAGAGATATAATGAAGATACTGATCAAGTTTTAAAAGAGATGAAAACTAAGAAACTATTTATGAGATATGATGGATTGAAGGATCTTTCTAATGGTTATAAAATAAACCAGCTGTTCTTTAAAATGAATCTAAGAAGTAACAAAAATGATTTTAAAAAATTTCTAAAGTAAAAAAATGGAGTTTAATATGGATCCCCAAGAGAAGTTTATACTTACTAATAATTTCAATGTAATTGTGAAAATTGTGATAACCGAAGTGCAAGTAGTTTTTGATATTAACGGCTGTCTATTCAGCTTGAATTATGATCAGTGGACAGAGTTTAAGAAATCATTGTTTCCCATAGAGAACGAAGTTAGCAGAAGATTCCATTATCAGTATCAAAACTTGTAATTTTAAGTATGTTTTAATTTATAGTTAATTGATTTTGAAAGTGTTACGGTTACAAAGCCCTAAAACTAAGACCTTTAGACATACAAAACACAATGCCATTTGAATTTTAAAAATCCATATACAAATAAGAAGGTTATTTGGGTTTCTTGTAATTATATCCTATAGTTGTGCAACCCACAAGACATTCAATATATTGTAATTTTTTTCTCTATTGATTGCCGTTTAAGTTTTGAAAATCGGTTAGTAAACAACGGAGATATAACAAGTTCAAAATTTCGGGATTATTTTACAGGTTTATCTTTGAATTTTCGGGAAAATGTTATTCTTTAAGAAATAGTCTTAGTAGATTATGCTAGTATTTTTTATTTTTCGAAAGTGATAAGAAATTAGTAAAGTTATTAAAAATTTAAATCGCATCCTTAAATGTAGGCAGCCAGCTAGGCATTAGAAAAATAGCACCTTTAATTATTTATAGATTGTCGTTTGAATGTTGAAAATCGGTTAATAAATAACGGTGTTAAAGCGATTTTAAAAATAGTATCCCTAGAATACACCATTGATTACAGGGGCGCTAATCGTGTTCAAAAAATTATCTTGTTTACCTTATTTGATGGTAAGTCATTGGTAATAGTTTCAAAGTCCAATTCGCAATTTTAACAATTCTGGAAAAACGTGTAAAAAATTAGTTTCCAACCCTGTTGTTATAAAATTGTCTTACAACTTAGGATTTAATTCTAATATTCTGGTATTATTGATTGTCGATGAGAAGGAAAGAGAGAGAGACACTAGCGCATGTATGGGGCACGTTTTGGAACTAGATACTATTTCCGCTGATTAAGATTATAAGAGCGAACATGCATTCGCTTGAAAGCTGGCTGTTAGGAGAGAAAAGTTGAGTGACGAAAACCTCTCTGTCGTTCAGAGCTGGGAAGGAAAGAGAGAAAGAGATCTAGGAGATATTTCGTCATGAATTCAATGACGTCATGTATTGTCTCGTTCAGGGAGACTACGCCATTGATACAGCGCCCTCTCACGACTGCTAGCTAAAAGTTCTGTTGAAGGAAGAGAAAAGAAAACATGTTGTCGTAAGGAGAAGGAAAAGAAAATCGGATTGTATGTCACGTTCTAAGAAGAAAAGAGAGGCTATAAATCTAATACATGTATATATATATATATATATATATATATATATATATATATATATATATATATATATATATATATATATATATATATATATATTCATCCTCACGGCATTGTCAAGGCTCTATATTTGTATTTTACATTTATTATTGCAACCGGGTGTTTCTGACTTCCGAATACGGTAGCCCGATCATCACCCTTGTTCTTCGCGCGCACAGTCATTCGAAGAACTGAAAACGTACTCTGTACACAAACAGTTTATGGTTGTGAACTCGGAAATCCTGGTACTTCTGCTTGTCAAAGTCAAAAAGTGGGAGAAAAAAGGATGTGTAGAATGTAAAGAGGGTGCAACAGTGACTGATGCTTGTAAGGGAACATATTCATTTGTAGTTCGTGCACATTCCGCCTGTAGCGCTACTGTGGCACAACGTATATTGTAACTGTATAACTCTTGTACACCGCTAGTAGGTCTATTCGCGTTAGTGACGACCGAAACTATGTTGTCAGCTCTGACTGCGATAAGGCACTGCCGTGCTGCTTTTCCTTCTCTTTTTTTCCCCCTTTTCCATTTGTGAGACGCCAAACATGTTGTTTTTGCTTGTTGCACGCGCTGAACGTCTTTCGGCGAGCGAAGTATTTAAGAAGTTGACTACATATTCTTGTTTGTGATAGTTTTAAATTGGTTAACTGTTGAAAAATATACGAAAATAAAGCTGTACATGTTAAGGTATATTAGTCGAGGACGTAGCTACTGACAGTGTTGATTACAGATTTTCTCGAGGAATAATTTAATTACAGTAGAGGTGAAAAGGAGACGTCCATTTAGACAGCCCCCCCCCTTATCAGACTCAATCAGAAATGGTCTCAATCGTTTGTACACAAATGTGCAGGCGAAATTTTCGTTTGTACACAATTAGGGGCGCCGTCAGAACGAAAACAAAGTGGGGGCTGTCTAAATAGTAGCCCCCCATCAACATGTCCTATTCAAGCACAAATTGTCGCAATCATTTGTACATCGTTTCTACAGAAATGTGAAGGCGAAATTTTCGTTTGTACACAATTAGGGGCGCCGTCAGAACGAAAACAAAGTGGGGGCTCTCTAAATGGTAGCCCCCCACCAATATGTCCTATTCAAGCACAAATTGTCGCAATCATTTGTACATCGTTTCTACAGAAATGTGAATTCGAAATTTTCGTTTGTACACAATTAGGGGCGCCGTCAGAACGAAAACAAAGTGGGGGCTGTCTAAATGGTAGCCCCCCACCAATATGTCCTATTCAAGCACAAATTGTCGCAATCATTTGTACATCGTTTCTACGGAAATGTGAAGGCGAAAATTTTCTTTTACACAATTACGGGCGCCGCCAGAACGAAAACAAAGTGGGGCTGTCTAAGTGATACCCCCACCATGTCCAATTCAATGACAAATTGTCGCAATCGTTCCTACATCGTTTCTACAGAAATGTGAAGGCTAAATTTTCGTTTGCACACAATTAGGGGCGCCGCCAGAACGGAAACAAAGTCGGGGATGCCTAAGTGGTAGCCCCTCCCACCATGTCCAGTTGAATCACAAATTGTCGCAATTGTTTGTACTTCGTTTGTACAGAAATGTGCAGGCGAAATGTATGTTCGCACGGAACTAGGGGCGCCGCCAGAACGAAAAAAAATGGGGGCTGTCTAAGTGGTAGCCCCCGACCATGTCCTATTCAATCACAAATTGTCGCAATCGTTTGTAATTCGTTTGTACAGAAATGTGCACCCGAAATTTTCGTTTGTACATAATTAAGGGCGCCGCCAGAACAGAAAAAAATGGGGGCTGTCTAAGTGGTAGCCCCCCACCATGTCCAATTCAATCACAAGTTGTCGCATTCGATTGTGCATCGTTTGTACAGAAATGTGCAGGCGAAATGTTTGTTTGAACAAACTTAGGGGCGCCGCCAGAATGAAAACAAAGGGGGGAGCTGTCTGAGTGGTATCTCCCCCCACGATGTCCAATTGAATCACAAAGTATCGCAATCGTTTGTACATTGTTTGTACAGAAATGTGCAGGTCAAATTTTCGTTTGTACACTATTAAGGGCGCCGCCAGAACGAAAACAAAGTGAGGGCTGTCTCAATGGTAGCCCCCCCCATTTCCAATTCAATCACAAATTGTCACAATCGTTTCTATATCGTTTGTACAGAAATGTGCGTGCAAAATTTTCGTTTGTACATAATTAGGGGCGCCGCCAGGGCGAAAACAAACTGGGGGGCTTTCTAAGTGATAGCCCAATCACCATGTTCAATTCAATCACAAATTGTCGCAATCGTTTGTACATCTTTTGTACAGAAATATGCAGGCGAAATTTTCGTTTGTACACAATTAGGGGCGACCTCAGAACGAAAACAGTGGGGGGCTGTCTAAATGGTAGCCCTCCCACCATGTGCAATTGAATCGCAAATAGTCGCAATCGTTTGAATATAGTTATAAAGAAATGTGCAGGCGAGATTTTCGTTTGTACACAATTAGGGTCGCCGACAGAACGAAAACAAAGTGGGGGGCTGTCTAAATTTTAGCCGTCCCACCATGTTCAATTCAACCACAAACTGTCGCACTTGTTTGTACGCCTTTGTACATAAATGTGCAGCTGAAATTTTCGTTTGCACATAAATGTTCCCCCCCCCAAAACGATAACAAACTATGGGCTCTCTGATTGATAGGCCTCCCACCATGTCGAATTCAACCATAAACTGTCGCACTTGTTTGTTACGGTTTTGTACAGAAATTTGCAGGCGAAATTTTCGTTTGTACACAATTGTACACAAAACGATAACAAAGTATAGGCTACCTAATTGGTAGCACCTCCCTACGTCCGATTCAAAAGAAAATTATCTCAATTGTTTGCACATCGTTTGAGCAGTAATGCGCAGGCGAATTTTTTTTCTAAGCTATCAGATGCGTGGACAGAACGAAAAAAAGGGGAGTTGTCTAAGTGCTAGCCCCACCATGTTCGATTGAACCAAAAATTGTCGCGATCGTTTATACATAGTTTGTGCAGAAATGAGCAGGTAAAATTTTCGTTTGTATTAAATATTATACGGATGTGAGTATTTCTAATATCTGCGATCAACATTAACCGGTTTGAATAACGGTTGATGAGTTTGAAAATGGTTCCTATTGCACTAGTTGAAAAAAAATTCTTTTTCTCTGGCACACGGAAGAAAATGCCTGATTCTAATAGAGCTCTTCACGTAGAATTCGAATCTGCAATCAATTTTTCTCCATCACCCTCAGTTTTCCCGTGACAGAGGTGTTTTCGGAAAATTTCCTCTGAAATTTCTTTTCTTTTTCTTTTTTTCTTTTTTTAAAACCATTTTTATACTTGTAGCTTGGGTACCTTAGGTATATAAACGCACAAATTATATTGTATGTTAGCCTGATTTATACTTAGTAAGCCCTCTAAGTTTCATAAGAATAGCATTATTCTATCTAGAGAAATAAACATATTTATATAAAAAATATGCTATGTGTAATGTTCATTTTACAATATTCATTAGTGCAGATAAAATCACATATAACTTCCACGAAAATTACAATATAAGCATGGTTTATATCTTATTGGATTTAAAATAAAACATATTTTCAATGATGTATACACCGTGTCACCATTTTATATCTACTTAATAAATAATACAAAAGAAGTGAGTGGTATCTTCTTAATAAATGGACACTTACTTACCTCAACTAATGTGTTTTAGTTGTCGACTTTCTTCTGTGTTTGCTTTCTGGAACATCTCTTTTAAGTGTCCAACAGTAATCAGCTAGCATTTTTGAACTACACTGTCACTGGTACCTCTTCTCCATGGAGGAAATGTCCTGATGAAAATGTTCCCCATACTCATCACTAACAGCACCAAGCTTTTCAGGAAAGAAATGCAGGTGGGAGTCTAGAAAGTGAACTTTAAGGGACATGTTGCAACACATTTCATTGAATGATTGCCGGAAATCACTCACAATTTCACGGTAATTTGGGGCTTTCTTGTTTCCTAAAAAATTCTCTGTTAAACATTTAAATGGACACCAAGCTGCTTTCTCAACCAGAGTTAAGAGATCCTCAAATTTTTGGTCACGAATCAAACATCTTATTTGGGGGTCTACAAAAATCCCTAGCGTCACTAACCGGAGGAATTTTTTCCTTGAGGTAACAAGATCCTGCATTACTTTTGTCCATTGCCCTAACAAAGTTTTTGAAGAGCCCCAACTTTATGTGAAGAGGATGTAGAATTATCTAATCAGGGCTCACCAGTGAGGAATAAACAGCATTCTTCTGTCCAGGAGTTAACATGCGTTGGCCATTCCTTCTTGATGTAATGTTCCGCTTTGTTCCTGCTGTCCCATTCGCAGAGGAAACAACAATATTTCGTATAACCAAGCTGCAAACCCATTAACAAAGAAATGACTTGTAAATCACAGCAAACGGTTAACTTGTATTTCTCATACTGAATTTTTTCTAACACTATTTCGATGTTTTCATAGGTTTCCTTCATATTAGTTGCATAAGCCTAAGGCACTGAAGGAAATTTGTTGCTATTGTGCAAAAGGACAGCCTTAAAACTAGTTTTGGATGAGTCAATAAGCAATCTCCACTCTGTACTTATATGTGCATGTCCAAGCCTATCCATCACAGCACAGACATTATTACAATACACTAAATCATTTTCTTGAGAATAGTAATTTTGAAACTCTGTATGAAGGTTTCGAAAAATACACACTTTAGTGTCACGATGGAGCAGATTCCAGCCTTAAGTTTAGAATCAAGAAGTTCTGTCTGTGTATTGGAGAGTTTTAAATCCCGTATGAGGTCATTTAGTTCACCCGGAGTTATCAGATGGGAATCCAATGTAGATGTGCTTCCTACATAAGTAGGATCATCATCTTCATTTGGAACTTCAATAGTTGCCTCAAGTACGTAATCCTCATTTTCCGTAAGATGAGGAGGAGGTACCGGTACAGGTAATTCTGCACTGTGTGGAACTGGCCTAATTGCTGATGCAAATTAGGGTACTGTACTGTGTGGTTAGATTTACTGCTTATTTCTTTTATCTGTGTCATACAAAAGTAGCAGTCTGAAGAATGATCTTTTGGTTCCCTCCAGATCATCGGTACTGCGAAGTTCATGTTTCGTCCACCATTTGCCCACCCAGTCAGACGTTTCACGCAAGTACAACAAATGTAGTCAGGAACCCAGTTCTTATCCTGGTCTCCTACACAGCAACCAAAATATAACTGATAACACTTCCTCACAAGTGGAGTAAAACATCGACGTTGTGATTTAAATATCAGCTCCCCACATACATAACAGAAATTGTCCGGTTTATTTACACACTTCCTCGACATCTTGTATCCTGTAAGGTATCACACACATACACACACACACACACACACACAGACACACCCCCCCCCACACACACACAGGAATCTACACTCTATCAAATTCCCACAAAATCCCTCTAGACATTCCCTCATACAAAAATGGTGACATGGTGTACACATCATTGAAAATGTTTTATTGGAAGTCCAATGAGGTATAAAACGTGGTATATTGTAATTTTCGTGGAAATTATATGTGTTGAAGACCGACCCGACCCCACCCGTGACCCAAATTGACTGACCCGACCCGACAACCCGACCCGAGCTGACCCGATTGGCCCGACCCAAAGTGACCCGAGTGAACCAACCCGAGGTGACTTAACCCGACAACCGACCCGAGTGACTTGACCTTACAATCTAACCAGTTTGAGAGAGCTAGAACTTTACAAAACTGCCACCAGAAAAAAATGCTGACCAATTCGTATGCATAAACCATTGTTTCGGCTTTTTTTACTTATAGTATAATTATCCTCCTCCTCCTCCTCAGTGTTCTCCCATTAATAAACAGGCCAGTTTCCGTGAACTAGGTAAGAAGCTTCCATTTTTGCGATTTCCCGCTAATATCTGCCTCGCAACCCAACATAAAGTACCACCCTCCTTATTACAATATATCAATTCCAACCTTCTTACACACTCTCGCTCTCCTGATATCACCCCCTTTACTACATCCCTCAGAATGCAATCCCTTAGCAAGATCAAAACTTGTGATCCGTCCATTTTTCGCTTCCTTATATCGTCTAATATTGCTCTCGTCTCTTGCATTTTTTCAGCATTTCCTAATTCGTTTTCCTCTCTACCCTGCTAACCTTCTTTATTTTACTCCACATCCAAATTTCCAAGGTTAAAATTTAGGCAATCAAGTTCGAAAGTCAAAATAAAATTTGACTGAGTTCTGAAGACAAGTTCTGAAGGCTAAAAGAATAAAAGTTCTGAAGACAACATTATTTTCTAGTAAGGAATGTATATAGAACTTCTTTTAATATTTTTTGCTGTGTAACAAACAACAATTTCATCACGTTAACATTCCGATTTTTCTATTTAAAAACAACGTTGCTGTCTGATAGAATCAAAAGGAACTAATTGCACTGAAATATCATTCTGTAGGGAATTGCCTTTTATTTTTTCTTGATTAATTTATCTAGAAGATATTTGCAACGTTATATAAAATTAGCAATTATTGCGGAGAAAGTCAAATCACTACCCCAGCAATAATAATAATAATAATAATAATAATAATAATAATAATAATAATAATAATAATAATAATAATAATAATAATAATAATAATAATATTTGAAGGTGACCAAGAAAGTTCTGTCTCTTTGTGGAGGTCTGTGTTCAATTTGCCTTCACACCGTGAGTTGAATGCGAATGGATATAAGGTGAAGGTCAGTTGTTGGACGAGACGAGACGAGACAGAATTTTCATGAAAGGGTACGAGATGAGACAGAGCTCTTTCAATAGAAACATATGCACTTTTCCACACGAGACTACCTTCACGACACATTTTCGAAACGAGAATGCCCCAAACCAGATCTCGTGAGCAACACTAGTAAGTATATCCAACATACTACTTGGTTGTGGCTGTTCAGATACACCGTGAACGTGCGTAAGGACTGAGTGAACATGGGGCCTTCACAGAGCGTCATAAGGGCTTGTTTGCTGTACGAGTTCAAATTGCTGCTCCGCGGGGCGGAAGATATGACAGACCTTTGGTGAGGGTGTCGTGACTACGCGGAGAGTGCAGTGGTATGACGGTTTAAGGACGGTGACGAAACACTCGAAGACGCGCCACGTGCCGGAAGACAAACAGATGTTCAAAATAAAGATCTTCAGGCAGCAATTGAAGCGAAGACAGACATGTGAGGAACTGGTACTACATTTCAGTGTAAGTGGAGAAACCATTCGGCACCACCACCATCAACTTGGGAAGCACTGCAAGTTGGGTTTATAGGTCCTACATGATTTGACTTGGAGCCAGAAAGCAACGCGAGCAGACACCTGTGTTTCTTTGGTGTCTCGTCTGAGGAAGGAGCAATTTCTGGACAGGGTGTTGACATGTGATGGGAAGTGGGTCCTGTACAAAGCTCCACGGCGCCGTCATTGTTGGTTAGCATCCCATGAACCGGTTCAAAAACAGCCCAAGCCAGCACTACGCCAGAATAAGGTTCTCCTGCGCATTTTGTGGACTGCTCGAGGCATCGTCCATCGGGAACTGCTACCAGCTGGTCAGATCATCAATGCAACTGTGTACTGTCACTGTGTACTGTCTGGACCCAGCAGTTCTGAACCGCAAAGTGGTCCTCTTGTTACAAGGCAACGCTAAGTCCCACGTGGCTAAAATGACCCAGTACATCATTCTACGCCTTGGATGGAAAACACTATTGGATCCGCCATACTCCACGGACATTGTACCGTCCGATTATCACCTGTTCCATTCCTTGGGCAATCACATTAGACAACGCCAATTCAAATCGCTAGTAGAGGTTCAATATGCACTTGATACCTTCTTCACTTCACTTCCCACCAAGTTCGACTGCGATGGAATCCATGGCCTTCCAGAACGTTTTCAGAAGGTCGTCGAGGCTGATGGAGACGATTTTTGATATTCCAGGTACGTCTTAGGTTACATACCAATGATCGAAGGTGTTGGTGAAAAGGCGGCGGAACTTTCTTGGGCACTCTTAAAGTTATAATAATAATAATAATAATAATAATAATAATAATAATAATAATAATAATAATAATAATAATGTGTCCTGCCCAAAGGCAGATGTTTGACCCGAAGGTCCATGGGTATTGATTCCAGCTCGTACCAAGTAAGTTTTCTGGTGAACAAACCCCATGTGCATGGGTTTTCTCGGTGTTCTCCCATTTCCTCTCACTTTCTTCATTCAACCACTTCAATTATTTCTCATCATCACTGTCTCTCTTAGCGTTGGTGCATAACGTGGGACGTTAACTAGATATTTCCTTTCAATTTCACTTAATGTGACATTTAACTTGACATAGAAACGCAGAAAGGAAAAAAGTCAGTAGTAATATTAATTACAATACCAATTAGTTAATATAGGGTAAAATTAAAATTTTATTACTATTTCACCTTCAATTAGTCACATTTATCATTCATACACCAACTTCGAATTGAATTCTACAACAAAGCTCTTTATAGTATTCCGTATAGAAAATAAGTGAAGAATGTGACGACCCGACCCGAGTGACCCGACACGAGCTAACCCGACTGACCCGACCCGACAACCCGACCCGTTTGAGAGCACTATCAGAGAGGTACTTTTTACAGTACAATTTATTTTGTATGGTTTAGCATACTTTAAGGCTACCATACTTTTTGAAAACAGAAAAAACGGGACGTCTTACAAATTAGTAGTAAATATTGCATTTTGTATTAATTTTATCTTTCGAATTTTACTACAGTATCGCACTAGTTATACAACTTAAAATAATGTATTAATATAGTCCGTACTCAGTGGCGTATTTAGGGGGAGGGCTTCCGGGCTCAAGCCCCCCACCGAAATCTTACTTACTATAGTAAAGTATATGAAATATCTTGCAGAATTTTCATATTTTCAGGCAAAGCACCCCCGGAAGTTAGCAAAGCCCCTCCCGAAACAAAATCGTAAATACGAAACTGTCCATACTTAATCAACAGTGCTAAAAATTATTATAGAAGCTAGAAGCTGTTATACAATATAAACGCAATCAGTGAACATACAATATTTAGGCAAAAATTATATTTTCAATATTATTACGCATACCACCTTTATATGCTCTACATGTCTATAAAGAAAAATATCCAGATTTATGAAGTTGTTTCAAAATTTCAATAGGCTGATTTATTTTTGTTAACCTAAAATGCGAACTAAAAGAAAGCAATTTGCATAATTGTTTTTCTGAAGCAGAAAAAAATGTGTTTTCGGGGCTGGTCTGCAACGTCACAAGAATTTGTTGCCACCTCGGGGTATATATTCTTACTTTTAGTGATAAGAGTGCTACTTAGGAGGATTTAAACATTGCATGTTATATCCGGGGAAGCAGCGATTGCAATAATAATAAAGATTAGAATGAAATTGTTCCTATAGTATTGTCGGAATTAAAAGCCAAAGGAATAAGTCGATTTTATTATATTTTCAGAAATTTTGATACGTAATTAATAATAATAATAAAGAAAAAAACAGGACAAGAAGGAAAATTTCTGCACACCGGGACAAATTTTAAGAAACCGGGGCGTATGGTAGCCTTACATACTTATTTGCATGCGGAGTGTCAGTACGGAGCCACTACGTAGCAGAGTTGAAACAAAACCTCGTAAATAGGTTGCCAACTCAGGAAAACAAAATTACCGGCACACCCTCAAAATTCTCTGTACAAATGAGAAACTGAAGACTGTATTGATCGTTATTGTATTTACCAGAAATTGCCACTTGTTTAAAATTATCGAAACAGATGAATAATACTGGATATTAATCTTTATGTAACAATAGTTGATTCATAAAATGAAATTTACTCTTCACTTCAAACGAAGGAAATTGCTTTAAAAAGTCATTTTCTACTCTCAATAAATGAATAAAATTCTTTTACAATAAAATATAAGTGTTATCAAATTTGTTATATTAAATAAATAAAAAAAAACTGCCATACATTAAAAAAATATCGATAATGTATAATACAACGAAAATTTGTGTTTGTAAAGGCACTGTTGAAAAATTTCGATGTTCAATGTTATATTCTGGATTGCAGATTCCAAAATACCGGTCAGAAGGGGTCTAATAAGAAGTTTGTACCGGTCACGGCCTTAATCAAAATCACAGCAAATACCGGCCAGTTAGCAACTCTACTCGTAAATCAGAATGCTGAATGCACCAAAATACTTCACCATGCATTCTATAGTTTCTGCAAAATGAATTTTAATGAAGATGATCAAATAAAACAAAATACTGTGTTATAATTTTCCCTTTAACAGTCTACTTTGTGAATTTGTTATATCTTCCACTTATCAATTTCCTGTACGAGATGAGAATAACGGTTTCTGCGCAAGATAGAAAGAAAAAAATAAATTTTTCTCATAAGGATTCAGTTCACGTAAGAAATAATGAATAAGTTTAATAATAAGAGCCGAGGAGTGATAAACTAACTCAGCAATAATGATTGTAAGTATAAATATAAATATAAAAAAACAAAAAAACATTTAATTCCATCATCGTTAGGATGGATGCCATTAATTGTGTACAAACAAAAATTACGCATGCATATTTCTGTACAAACGATGTACAAACGATTACGAAAATTTGTGATTAAATTGGACATGTTGGTGGGAAGCTACCACTTAGAGAGCCCCCAGTTTGTTTTCGTTCTGGCGGCGCCCCTAATTGTGTACAAACGAAAATTTTGCCTGAACATTTCTGTAAAAACTACGTACAAACGATTGCGATAATTTGTGATTGAATTGGACATGGTGGGGGGGGCTACCACTTAGACAGCCCCCTTTCTTTTGTTCTGGCGGCACCCCTAATTGTGTACAAACGAAACTTTTGCCTGCACATTTCTGTACACACGAAGTAGAAACGATTGCGATAATTTGTGATTGAATAGAACATGTTGGTGGGGGGCTACCAGTTAGAGAGTCCCCCACTTTGTTTTCGTTCTAGCGGCGCCCCTAATTGTGTACGAACGTACATTTTGCCTGCACATTTCTGTACAAATGAAGTACAAACGATTGTGACAATTTGTGATTCAATTGGACATGATGGGGTGGGCTACCACTTAGACAGCCCCTCACTTTGTTTTCGCCCTGGCGGCGCCCCTAAGTTTGTTCAAACAAACATTTCGCCTGCACATTTCTGTACAAACGATGCACAAACGAATGCGACAACTTGTGATTGAATTGGACATGGTGGGGGGCTACCACTTAGACAGCCCCCATTTTTTTCTGTTCTGGCGGCGCCCTTAATTATGTACAAACGAAAATTTCAGGTGCACATTTCTGTACAAACGAAGTACAAACGATTGCGACAATTTGTGATTGAATAGGACATGGTCGGGGGCTACCACTTAGACAGCCCCCAATTTTTTTCGTTCTGGCGGCGCCCCTAATTGCGTGCGAACATACATTTCGCCTGCACATTTCTGTACAAACGAAGTACAAACAATTGGGACAATTTGTGATTCAATTGGACCTGGTGGGGGGCTACCACCTAGACAGCCCCCATTTTTTTCTGTTCTGGCGGCGCCCCTAATTGTGTACAAACGAAAATTTCGCCTGCACATTTCTGCACAAACGAAGTACAAACGATTGCGATAATTAGTGATTGAATAGAACATGTTGGTGGGGGGCTACCAGTTAAACAGCCCCAATTTGTTTTCGTTCTGGCGGCGCCCCTAATAGTGTACAAACGAAAGTTTGGCCTGTACATTTCTGTACAAACAATGTACAAACGATTGCGGCAATTTGTGATTCAATTGGACATGGTAGGGGCTACCATTTAGGGGAACTCCCTCGAGAGGAATCACTCTACTTATTTATTGCAAAAAGCAGAATTTAAAAATTCGCATTCGTCCAAAGTTATCGTGTGAAGTAACAGCCGTTTGTATGTACGTACTAATATTGATAAGTTCCACTACGCGATCCCAATTAATAGTTCATATACCCGCGCCACACACACACACTAGCATTTGTACACACGAAAGTATACCTGGTAGTATCCACACGCTTACGCCGGAACTAGAAACAAACAAACAAACACACACACACACACACACACAGGGAGAGAGAAAGAGAGAGAGAGAGAGAATATCTTGTTGTACCTTTATACTGAATGTACCATTACTCACAAAATCAGTTAAAAAAGAAAAAAGAAAAAAAGTTGTAAATGAAACTTTCAAAGATTGGTACCACTGCTGCGTGTCACACATGAGATTGTTCCATAATGATTGATTCGTAATATGATGTATATGGGTTTCTTAATGGTAGTATAACAAAATGCCTTCAAATTGACCACTAAATAAAAAGTGAAATTTATTTCTCAAATTTTGTAAAATCGAAGTCGGTGGGCATTATGGGAACAGTCTACAACAACAATATATGCAAATAAATATTAATATACTTCACGTTTTCCAGTGGGTGCAAGAAAGCTTCGAATAGTATTTGTTGCCACAAGCATTAGCTGATGTAAATATATATATATATATATATATATATATATATATATATATATATATATATATATATATATATATATATATATATATATATATATATATATACTCTTGCTTCCCTCAACTGAAACTGGCTTGCAAACTTGAATGCATGTGTGTTCGTGTGGTGAAAGTGTATATATGTATATAACAGCAAGTCAGATGAGAGGCAATATATACAATTGACTGTGTTCATACTAAACTTTACCTTCTCATCATTCAGCCATCTGCGGACCGATTTGGATCAAATAATAACTATCTGTTCAATAAAAGACCGCACTATAAGTTATAAGCTTTAGATGTAAGTTTTTATGATTTTAAATGTCATAAATACCTATGTGCAGTGCAAGTACTCAATCTCACTTTAGAACTGTTGTAATGGAAATACTTTGTGGATAGTACAACTTCATTATTTTTTATGTCTAAATAATCTGGTCCAAACCAAGGGTCAAAATTGCGCTCGTAGTAACCAAAACATGCTACTCAGTCACAGGGAAGTAGTATTCCTAGGAATATCTGCCTAAAATTCTTACAGCTCTCAAACTGTTGTGTGCAACCTCAAGCATGGACACATGGTTTCTGCACCACGTTAACGCTCCAGAACACATTTCAGCGTTTGCTCGGAGTATTTGGATGGCTTTGATTTAAACTGTTAGATCATACTCCGCACTATCAAATTCTCGCTCTCTGTAACTTCGTGCTGTTCACTGTGTGAAGAGCAGACCGAAGGTGAGGCGTTGTTCAAGCGATGATACCCCATTGAGGTCTTGGAACGATAGCTGTGCCCTGATCTCTGCCAAAAGATGGCAGAGTTTATTTGATGGCAGTTTCTATAATGTAAAAATGTGCAATGTGTTGTAGAAAGTACTACGAAAACATATAAGGAATAAGGCCGTATTGCAAAACTTTGCTAGTACATACAAATTAAACCATTCTGGCAAAACTGTACCACAGAAGAAACTTTTCTAATTAAATAAAGGTATATACTGAACAACAGTGAATACTGCTCTTTTCTTTTGCTTTCTTAATGCACTGTTTAGAGGAACAAGTTTTATTTTAAATTTAATATTTAAATCCAGTTAACTATTTTTAAGTTCGTGTTCTAACCCAGCTCCGAAATGTATGAAAACTTTAACACATATCGAGATTTACTTCCATATCCACATAATTTTATTGGATCTATTAATAATGTTTGTGCTTCCTATAAATTCCCAATTTATTGGCAAGATCTCACTTAAAATTATTCTGAATTTTTTCTATTAATAGAATATCGATTTCGGCCAAAGTGTCTTGGTTCCAATTAAACTCCTCCTTGCTACTTTATCCATCTACGGTAAGACTACTAATATATGTAAAAGACTAACCGTTACAATAATTCATACTACTTTCACTAAAGTAGCAAAACTGAGAGTGTTCGGAGAATAAACAATTGTAAGCTCATGAGGCTTACGAAACGAAATCCTTCTTAATTTATATTGGAATATAAATTTTAAAACATAGCCTTGTAACCACCTTTTATATAACAAACAAGTTTACTTTCCGGCTGATACTTTTTAGCTAACAATGCACCTACGTATTTAAAAGATTTAACATCTCTAACAGTAAAATCACACATAACGTAAGAATATTCAGTATCGAGTTCGACCAAAAGTTAGAAAAGGAAATCCATTAACTCCTCTTCTTTTTCTTCTCTTCCTTTAATAAAGACTAATAATTCTAGATATCTACAATTTATTTCTTCTACAGCTTATTTATTTAAATCTTAATATTCTCCATTCATCTATGGCATTTTAAGTTCCTCTAATTTTGTAGTTCTCTTCTTAAAAGACTGTAAATAAACGTAATTAGGTGAAGGTATTTCTCGAAAAGAAAATGGATGCAATCGCTGGGTAACATTATGCCTTCCTCGGAGTACATCTACACTTATCTACCTAACCAAGAGTTGTTAGATCAACGTCAAGAAATATTAGACAAAAGACAATTTGTCTTAGTAAAATATGTATTTTTCTTTTTATATAACACTTCCACTATACAGAAATTCGATTCTGCTTATAGTATGTTTAAAAATAAAGTAATTAAATAACGTATTTAACATTCTATGACACTTATTGTTATTGTTTTAAACGTTTTCTACCAATATTCTTCATTTTCCTTTATATTAGTCGAAAAGAGCATATTTTAAGAAAATAATCATGCACAACCAATGTTTTATTCTTTTATGTAGATTTTGGGTGTCCGGGACCAAGAAGTCATGTCAGGTAAAAATTGACTTACTTATAATAGTACTATGTCTTATATAGATAAAACTACTGATGTCATTGTAATAATCCAAATTTTTGGTTATTTATACCATGAGAGTTTATTCTTCACCCCTTGTCTTATCATTTGTGATTATTTTAGTTTTAATTGTTATTTGAATTAGCATTAAATAACAGTTAAAAACTGATAGTACTTCAATTTCAAGGCAAAATACAGTACTACCCATTCATATTTATTTATATGAAAATTTTGTTTTGATACTTCACATTTCTATACTCAAATTACTGATTATTTGTCTTCTTTAACCATATATGAATACTGAAAATGAGTATTTAGTATGTTGGAACCACATTTTGGAAATCAATCTACCCTCGTTTAGTCACTCATGGTGGAATTCAAACAAAGAGTATTTCTTTCCATTTACACATATCAATCTGCTTCAAACTACATTCCTCTTCTACACTTTTTTCTACGGATTTCGGCCAAGGTACCAATCGATTTTGGAGTCTAATATCGTTGCTTACAGAAAGTGATGCTTTCCTTCTCTTGATCAGTTATTCACTTCTTGATGTGGACGCCAGGAAGTGTCAAGAGCTTGAACAGATACCCGGCAATGTTTGAGCCTCTACATCGTTTACATAAAGTTCATGTAAGTATAGAGAGCTAAGACTCTATCAGATCCCTAATAATGTAGGCTCTCAAATTGTAGAATTATTATAGTAGAGGGCTATGTCACTTAAGCCCCAATCTATGCGTATGTTCTAAATGAAAAATATGAGTTAGGTAAGAGCTCGGTACAGTTTCCGTACATAGATTTCACTACTAGCAACCTATATTTAAAATGTCGAACAATGCGTTTGCTCGAAGGAAAATAGCAACATCTCCATTCACTGCCTATAACACGATGTGACTTTGTGGTTTACATGTAATTTTACACCGTAACACACATAATAATATGTAAATATTTGTAATGACTATTCCTATTAATCATACATAATCTGATAAAGTACATAAAAATCCATGTGTATCTGCGGCTAAAAATAATACAAAAAATAATGTTCAAATGTAAACCCACACGGTCACTAGTCAAAAATCAGCCACGTAATCCAAACCGCGAAATTACGTTAGTCACACACCCACGTAAACCCCTAAAGTCTTTGATTGTTCATTCTTCTGTCGCTCATAAAGGTTTAGTACTAATAGGATTAATAACGATGAATTTGTAGGGGTTTAAAGATGCTCTTTCATTAACAATTGCACATGGAATATGTTCTTAGAGATTATTTCATCTTGCAAATATTTCTTAATAGCGTGTACGGAGTCGGAGATTATTAATTAATTGTGGGATATTATCTTTAATGCCAAGCATAGGTCTATGATGATTCTTATTGAGAATTGCTAATATGGCTGCCCCGCCTACGTTAAGTTTTTAAGAGAGATTAGTTTGTTGAATAGAATTGTTGGTTGATCATAGTTGAGTGTGTTAGGCTTAGCTTTACTTTCTTTTTTTTGTACTCTTTATACATTATATTTATATTAATATACTAAACATGGTATATCTTATTGTAATGTATATTCTTGTTGAGTCGGAAGTGTTCAGGAGTATTTATTATTAATGTTACATTGGTTGCCCTTAAATTAATTAATCTTTTTTGTAGGGCCGAGATTTTTATGACCATAATTGATTGAGTAGTTTAAAACAAAATTGCAGTTTGTGCACCTAAAGAAAGTTTAGTGCCCCCAGGCCGCGGTTTGACGTTTTCAATTTGTGTAAGTAGATTTGCTTTTTGAAAGGTATAGGTATTTTCTTTTCATAATGTGCTTATTTTTTAATTATTAGATATATCGTATACATTGAATGAAAAGTTATTTCTTTCAATATAAATATAATTATTATAACTCTATAATTTGATCCAGATATTTATTTACATCTCTGGTTTAATGATTTATTATAGTGAACTATATATATTTTCTGAGCGATATGGTAACCATTTTATTATATTAGAGTTAATGTTTGTTTCAAAAGTGTTTTTAATTATTTCCCCTAATGTAATTAGAATTCTTCTTGGGTGAAACGGATTCTTCTTGTGGTTAGTATCATATTGTTTAGTTATTTATTATGAGAAAATTCTAGAATGATTTGAGAGGGACTGCAAAATCAAAGTAAAGGTATGTAAATTCGAATCTAGGGACTTCTAGTTACTGATCGTCAGCCTGACAACAACCCTAACCCTAACTTTAGGACTAAGCAAGTGAACCTTCCATGATTTAGACCTTACAAAATCTCCGATCCTGGTTGCACGGTTTTCAATGTCTTATTAATGAATCTTTTACAGATATTTATAATATTCACCCATTTTGAAAAACCTACAATGTTAGCGTGTTTTTAAAGAATAGGCATACACTGTTTCGAGAATCGAGACAAGACGGGAAATGTTTACGATACTTTGCGTCTGGTGTCGATTCTCATCACCAAAGCGAGACGATATTTGAGTTAGCCTTGTCCCGTCTTGAACCTAAAATGTTCATTTCCATGTTATTTTTTTTGTTTGTTTTAGAAACGAGGTAAGTAATTTCACTTGTTGTGGGCAACATTAAACAAAACCGAAATATTCTTTCCAAATGTCAAGTTTCTGCTTGTAATGGTATGATCTTAGCGATAATTAGCTCCTAGTTTTTAATCTTCTACAAGTTAATAATAATTATTATTAGTTTATTATTATTACTATTATTATTCCTGAAGGTTTGATAGTTCAAGTATTAAAACATCTGAATATAATAAAACGTATGTCATCGCCGATCAATCGCCATCAATAATCCAAAAGGAAAAAAAATATGGAACGTTGATTCGAACAAACACCTTGACCACTGAACAGCGATCGCTACGTGTTAAACGAATTGTTTTTAGTCTGCATACGTTAGGTTTCTTTGCCACCGCTTGCAAAGTTGTATGTTATTTTTCTTCGATTCAAAACGTCTCTCGTATTTCTTTTGTGAATAATCTTTGCCAAACTTTATATTAATAACTTGAGTTGTTCTTAAACCTTTGCTTCACAAGTTTGTTTGTCTCCACACGAAACTACAGATACGAAGATTTAATTCTCATACTTTGCATTTGTTTCAAAGCAGTAGCCATTATCTGGTCAAAGACTTATGTCCGCCACGTTACAGATTAACGAACAGAAATTCATTTTCCGTAAAATTATGTAATTCTGTAAAATTCCGGAATTCAGAAAAATGCCGAAACTCGGAAAGAATCCGGAAATTAGGAAATTCAGAAATTCAGAAAAATTCAGAAATTCGGAAAAAATTCGATTTTATCCGAATCTCGGAATGTTTACGAAATCAGAATTTCCTAAATTTCGGAGTTGTTTCGAATTCCGGATTTTTTCCAAAGTCGGATTTTTCCGAATTGCGGAATTTTGCTAACTTTTCAGAATACTAAACTAATAGCTGTCTACAAACAAACAAGTAATGAAAATCATTTTTTATCCTGCAATATGTCATGTATTAAAATCCGACACCAGTTTCAGTATCTAACAATTAATTACATGTATCTGTCTAGTGGAAGCTGAGGTATGAAAAATTGTATTGTGTCTTATCTTTTTGTGTCTTATACAACCCTGGAACCACTTAATGTCTAAACGGCTTTCGTTAAATCCAAGTTGTAGTATTCATAGTTACATCCATTTGTGTCTGTATGATCGGGTTAGTAGAGTTTTCTATATGATAGGGTTAGTAAGTTTTTCTCTGCTCTCCAATAAAGTTGTGATACGATCTACTACAGGATACAGAACGAAATACCAATTTATCCAAAGTTGTTGTATTACTACACATCTGCTTCCGTCTCTGTCAACTCTGATCGATCTCGTTGACTCGACATGCTTGCTTTCTATACCCCTTCTTCGTTTACTGAACTAAACAGTAACTATTCTGATTTATATTACTGCGCATTAATCGTAGACAAATATTTCTGATACCAATAGTTTCCGTTTTGTCCAATGAATGTTCTTTTTCTGTTTCCCAGCATGACCATTTTATTACATTATATGAAAAGCATGTAGGTCTAAATACCTCATGTATTACATAGCATGTAGATTTAACTACTACATGTGAGAACATTGCCGACTTCCAGCAAAGAACTAACATATGATCATAGTATACAACCCACGGAAGTGATAGCTGCTAATGCAGTGCTTGTAATCCCTAACGACACAGTGGGTGAGTGGACAAAGCACTGGCTATACGGGCCGTCCACCCGAGTTGAAAAATATATTGGTTTGATTTTCTATCCGTTATTGCATTCACAAATAGCGTTATACATATGCAAATAGATAGATAGACACACAGAGGTAGAGAGAAAAGTGCGTTGCATCCTTCTCCCTTCTCGCTCCTGTAATGTCTCAGATCGAAACCGGGCCTCTTTGCAAAACGTATTGACCAGCCTAAGCTAAACACAAGCCTCTTACTGCTCAACGTAGAAACGTGGTCGAGAGGTTTAAGACACGTAGTGATTGTATTTCTAATAACTATGAGTATGAGTTTCGAACCCTTCCAATTCCATTTTTTTTACTTTTTGCAGCTACGTCGGAAGGTTTAAGTTGTATTCTTTACAAATTGCAAATGGCGTTTACATTCAAAATAAGAGGAATTTTGGTGGCAATTGTTCGGATGTTCTTCACTTTCAAAATGAAGACAAGAATAAGAGCAATGCTCAAAGACAACATCTATTATCAGTACTAAACATTAATAACAATAGTTGCTACGAAAGACTAAATACGACCTCTTTTAAGATCTCTCATGAGCTGTATGTATTATTAAAAAAATAAACACTCCTTGCAGGGGATCCGAAATGCCGTCCTTTCCATTTCTAAGCATTCACCTTAACCACTACACAAAGATCATGGATTGATGAACGTTTAGTTGTGGGTGTATGTGCTCTACTTGTGTTTTATGTTCCCACTTCGACAATTTCTACTCTTTTCTCTCTGTTTAGCAGCTGTTTCTGGATTTCTCTTTCGGTGTCGTCCTTTATTTACACTATGCACTATTCGTATTCACAGCTTGTGCCCCTCTGCAATATCTTATTCATATTACACTTTTCTTCTTGCCCCGCAGTAAACATTTGATTCATTTAATTCTCATACTCTCCAGGGATGGAGCACAGGAATGCCAGACTCGAAAAACAGGTGGACATTTACTTTCCTAACAGACTATACATTGAAATGTTGGTTCACCCGGCTCATACCCGGAGTATTTCCACTACACGAGTTCTCTCCATCTGCTGATAGAGCCAACGCGGTACTTTATTTTGTGATGCAGTTAGCCAAAGGGTCATAAGCTAGTCAGTAGTCGCACAAGGACGTTCTTAGCGTGTAGTATGTAATACCTACGGAAGAATTCTGCACCTTTTAAGAAAGCATCATAACCAATGGTAGAAACAGTTTTCGTTGGAAATGACATTTTCTTTTGGGTTTAAGATATATCATGCATTGGGATTTTGTCTGAATAAGAATACTTACATTCAATTTCAAAATATTTATAACAACAAACCAAAATGTTAGTGGTTATTTGTTTCTGGTACAGAACTTAAAGTAATACATCCAATGAGAACAGAAACAGTTTTTCTCAGGAAATTCTCACTATAGAAGTACTGAAGTGTACGTTAAAATGCATATATTATCAATAATACATGAAGAGTCGAAGCTTCCATCTGCGTATAAAGAAACTTCTTATTAAGCGACAACCGTAAAAGCGTATCGAATTGGAATTAATATGCAAACGATTGGCCTTATTTCGATAATGTGATTGGCACTTAAATATATTCCGTAAATTTTATTTCGCGTACGAAAGCTATGCGAACCCCTTCCTGTACAAGCTTGGATACAGTCCATTCCAAGGTTTAATTAAAACTATTTTGTAGGAGTAAAAATAACTTAAACCTTTAGCTTATAGAAATGCGAACTATGTTCTTGACAGAATCGATTGCATTTTAGAAGAATTTGGAGATTTTTCACACTTGAAAGAGTAAAGATATTATGTTATAAAAACGGGTGTACTTGTTGACTGATAACAATCACATAGCTCTGTTACAATAGTTACATAGTATATGAAACTCGTAGCTCTATGTTGAACTTCAATCATCTGGTACGATCAACACAAGATTGCGTACACATATACGAGAGTTGTGCGGAATGTTTCGGATGCCACGTAGTGGGAACAATGTAATCTGTTAGATGTTGTAGTTATAAACTACCATATTTGTCACTCATAATGCGAATTCGTATGTAAATTGGATTTCTTCCCTTTGTTGGCACCAGATTGAAGTGAATTGGTGGTGATCAAAAATTGACCTTAGGAGAGAGTACTTGCATGATATGATATATTATGATTTTCGCCAAAGATTAACATAGCAAAAATGTATAATTTGGATGAGTGATACGTTTCCTGATGAAGCCAGATGCTACAGAACATTTTACATTTCCTTCTAGAAATTAAGATGCGATCGGATCAGCCTACTGATGAGTATCGTGCCCAAAACCATTGAAACTGTTTGGAAATTAATTAGCATTGATTGACATGTGAGATATCTCTAAATTGAGCGCACTTTAGGCCTTGCTTGATCATTGAGGTGGGAAATAACTTTGTGCTCGATGGATCCCATGTGGATATATATAGGTGGATTTATATAGGTGTGTGTGTTTGAGAACTTCAAGCAATTAAAAGGAAATCATTAAGTTTATACAAAGCTAGACATAATTTACTAGAAAATTTCTTATATGTTTTATTAGTGGGTTCTTTTGTAATAATCACGACTATGATAAAAGCATCATACAAAAAGTTTGTATCAAAACTTTAACTAATTGTCCGAAAATACAAAATTATATAGTTTAAAACGAATAAAATACCAAACATGTAGTGTTGCGCCCCTTCTGTATTTCGTTATATATGTTTAACTCTATATACTTAATTTTAAAGGGTTATAATTACGCCCTATTTCTGTGTGTATACGCCAATATATTATATCTTTATATAATATACAGGATTTTAAATTCAAAATTAAATATAATGATTGATTTTACAACAAGCAGTACATAAATCAAAATACAACGGCAAAACCATTACTAATTAAGATGTATTCAGCATTTGATGTTTCGATGAATCTATGAGACGGAATTGGTGTTCCTATTAGAAAGTATTGAATGAAAACTATACAGAGCATATCCGAAATTGTAACTCAAACGCATGTTTCATGTTTCCTTGCGTAAAATAATATGACAATTGTTCACAATTATATACGTAAGATATTGACATTTAAATGTGTCCCTTGAAACCTACTCTCTAACAGATTACCAATAATTTTCCTGTGAGAATTATTGTTTTAATATACTTTGACAATATAATATAATATAAAGTGACAGTTACACATTGAATACCTATTGCAATTCTTAATGCAACTCGTTTAGTGAATCTGCATTTAAAATCGTACTATAAATATTAGTCTCCAAAAATATTACCGCTATATTTAGTTAATATTTTTGACGGTTAATATTCAAAAAAATATTTAATAACATTTCAGTTCATTTTCTCTTCTAGCCTAATTGCTCAAATTAATATTTACAAATATTTCCTATGGTGAAACCTTCTAATTTTTATATAACTAAATATAAATGTTCCGTTGTATTAAATCAAGCTGGATTTCTAACGGTTATATCCCTGTTTTTATGTAAAATATTGGATTCAAATGTTATTTACAATGCTGAAATCTTCATTAAGATATGAAGTGAAGAAAGATTTTGAACATAAAGAATAGAAGCTTCTACATACCTCCGTATTGGTAATGATATAAGCTGCCACTATTTGAAACTGTTTATCACCACTTTCAAGTGAATTGTTGTTCACTAATTCCTTTCCAGCTGCTAACCCCTCTCTGGAAATTAAATTTGAATTCATTGCGAAAGCTCATCTAATAAGTACATTCATTTTCAGAGAGAACTAAGTCCTTGTGATCATCTGAGTACTATTTATATTTATATTATAACCTTATTTAATATATTAAAATATTACTGATTTGGTATAATTCCTGTAAAATTTCAATCTATTTTTTTGTTAATCAAAAAAGGGTGATTTTTGTAAAAAAAAAAAAAAAAAAAAGAGAACAAAAATAGTTCCATGATTGACACTTTCAGTTATATGAAATGATATTTTTTCTAGTACAAGTAGGGCATTTGTGAAATAAATTATTAAATGTATGCTGAAAACACACGTGTTATTCATATTACGATTATACAGCAGGAGCATGAAACATATATTTTTACGTAACAAAGAAATAAAGCCATAACTTGTAGACGGTCATATACTTACCAAAGACTAGTACTAAATAAAGATTTCCATAATGAACTCAGCGGACATGGAACGCATGACTCCAATTTGTGAAATCTACCCATAAGACACTACTCTAAGATATTGCTGTTAAGCAAGAAGACATAATCCTAATGTGACCTATATTTAGAAAATTGCACACTTTTACAATAGCAATGTTGTAGATTGGGTTATGTAGAAACAAAATTATGAAAATTCCATTTAAATTGAAATAGGAAAAGACATACAGACATACAATGTCACGAAGGGGATTCTAAACCATAATTTGGTTTGGCTCAGATTGAAAATAAACATTAGATTGATATTTTTCAGAACATGTTTACATAATTTGGAATAGTTCCGAAAGTTATGTAGTAATGTCTTTTGGATTAAAAAGGTGTCAACTGTTTCTCCTTTGAACCAAATTACAATTTCCTATGCTTTTTCCTTATATTTTAAAGATAAAACCTCAATGATAAATACAAAATAGAATCATTTTCTTTGGTATGGTTTAGTTTCGTTTAACCGTTTGATAGTTGAAACTGCAACTACACTTTACAATTCCTCAAACCATTCGCTCTACTAGCCACAATTATAATAGACTCTGTTTGCGCGTCTATATAAATGGTCTCTGTGTAGGTCAGGGATGCCCAACGTTATTTTCAATCCATTCGGCCACTTCAGATTTCATGTATTATATTGCGGGTCGCAAAAAGACACTAAAAGCAATATCCTTTACATATTCCATATTTTTTACGAAAAAAAAATTGGAAACGTTTATGTAAAAATTATATATCACAAACAGAACTATTGTAGTTGTGAATGTACTCTAAATGATAAAAGATGTTAATATGGATTTAAAAGTTTACTCGTGTTTTATTTATATGGAAAAAAGCCAACTCTCGAAATATCCTTGTGCTTAAACGTTTATTTTTCAATCTCGGACAATATTACTACAATTGTTATTTATATTAAAACAATTTTAACTTTCCCTTTTCGTAAAAAGCAAATGGCTTCAGTTTTCAATTTGTTTACATTATAGCTTGTAATTTTTATATTTCGCAAAAGGATCATACAAAATACATTAATAAACAGAGAAGATGTTCTATAAAGCGTACGTTAAACGGCCACTCATCACAGCTTCGCGGGCAAAGTTTAGACATGCCTGCTTTCTGATTCCAGTATATTCCGTTCTTCATCCACTTCCCAGAACTTCCATATTTCTCTTTTCCTCTTTCCAGCAGATTATTCCATTGTTTCCATTTCCACAGCTCGAACCTTATTATCAATGACGTAGTCAGTAAGACCGTATGTGACAGTGCACTAATGAGGGTATGGCTATCCATACTCCGGTTGTTACGATTTGTTTAAAAAGAAATTGTGAAAGCAGGAAAGTCCCATTGCAGCAATTATTATTTTTTTCTGAATGGGATGATAATGTTTATGTAATTGGTATTGTAATTATTTCATTCCTTTATTATTATTATTATTATTATTATTATTATTATTATTATTATTATTATTATTATTATTATTATTATTATTATTATTATTACCACACAAAGAAAGAACAAGTAACATAGTCGAAGGTATTCATAGGAACAGAAAAGATATAGAGTATGTCAGATGTTTCTTAGGTTTATACCTGAACGCAATAATATTATTACGTTTATTGATTTACAGATAGAATTACCATTTTATGACAACAAGAAATGGAATATAAAGATTTGTTAGCTGATAACAGTAATGCATTTTGTTTCGCCCTTCTTCTATGTAGAAAGGTGAGGTAACATCTTAAATAGGATCATAACAGTACCAAGCGTTGTAAGTTCGATCACAATTTGAAATTTGTACACAGCTGCGAACAGTTACTTGAGCTCATTTTTGGCCAATATTACAGGAGTAAGGACGTGTTTAGCCCTTATGTATTCATCAATTCTTGTCCAAACACGTTACTTGTCAGACGGCTACGAATAAAGTTTATACCCATGCCATAATTTTGTGTTGTTGGCATATCACCTGTGAAGGAGGTCGTCTCAACTCTTACACCCAGAAAAATTGAATACTTTTTCATTTTAGTATACATCAGAAGTATCGTAGATTGTAGATTTAAATATTTACTGAATTGCCACACCCGTAATTGAACTCGCGTTCCCAACATTACGAAACTAACGCTTAAGCAATTACTCTAAGACATCACTGTTCTGGGAAAAAGAAAAATGACGCTGCATTGAATTTAGTAATTACACGCTTTTACCATTCCAGTGTAATAATGTTGAAACTTTCTGATTTCAGTCATGGTAAAATAGTAAAATATTGTGGAGAAAGAATGGTCTAGAGAAGTCAACTTTAAATTGACAACTCATATGTACGGGGGCGCTGCCATATGCTGCCATATGCCATATACGAGGCGACGCCAGGTTTTTCACGGCACGGCATTGGACAGATACTTATATTGATTGGAATTTGGTGTTTCAGGGCACTGGATTATTTTTTAAGTTAATTAATTTAACGAACTTTCCTCAGTACCTTGTTTCCTATTTTTACGCGTTTTACTCACTTTTACAGTTTTTCCATTAACTCTTTAAGAAGAAGGACAAAAACACTGAAACATTGAGGACAGTCAAAGTCACAAACACTATTCTCGCCTTCTTTCCTTGCCTGAAGTAAGACAATAAAATATGGTGCACATGCAATTTTTAGTCTTCCATCTTCTATGTGTTATCAAATCTGTAAAACCAAACCAAACAGAGTGCAATATCACTAAACAAAACGCTCAACATGTTAGCTATTCATGACATAACTATTGCATGATACGAATAAGTCCAGTATATCCACAAATCATCATTTGTCATATTTTACCGAAATACATCATGACTTTTCTAAGAACCTGATACTTTAAATGTTAATACGCAAAGTTAATTGATCTCAACACTTATACATTTACTCTCTTATGATCATCGCAAACTGTAGGGTACTTCCCGTAGATATAGAAAGGTGAAATGTAGAATCCAGGCTTGGTGTAGCATGCAAGTAAACAAATAAAAAGCAAGAGGATGATAGTTCCCACCGCCGAGTTTCCTTCAAGCGAGTGTGTCCTTTATTCAACAAAAGGACGTGAAATCCAATTAGAAAATTCATAAAATGTAAAATATGTAGCTGTCTCGACTTTGCATTATTATTATTATTATTTATATTATTATTAATAATAATATTAATATTAATAATAATAATAATAATAATAATAATAATAATAATAATAATAACGGAATAATATAATTATAAATACAATATCAATTACGTAAACAATACTTTCCAATCAAGAGAAAATATTAAATGCCACACCGGGATTCGAACCCGGGTGACTGTAATGGCAGTAATTCCTCAGACAAAGATAGGAAAATAAACTAGTAGTTATGTTAGATAATCATAGCACACACTATTTCTACACGTGTTGATATAATTCAGAGAATGTTAAAATAATTCCTATCGTCTTTCATTGTTTGGAACGTAAAGCAGAACTGTAAGAATCGACACGAGAGAGTTCGTTCCAGTTTCCACTCAAACTCGACTAGACTCAAAACATACATCTTTGAACTCGACTCGAGAACTCAACTCGAAAAATTTCCTCCAACTTGACTCGAGTCGAGTCGAAATGAAGAAAATCGAGCCAAATACTGTGTGTAGTTTCAAGTACTTTTATCAAGTAACCTACATAAACAATATAATTATTATCAATGGTGTTAACACTACTACTACTACTACTACTAATTAATATATTATTATTATTATTATTATTATTATTATTGCTTTTACTATGGATCCGTATAGTAAAATTGCAAGCTTATTATAATGAAAAAAGTTTTATGAAAATTTAAAAAAATCCTTGGGCAATTTTTGAATACAAGCAAAAATGTATTTTCATTACTAGAACGTTGTCCTAGAACGCTCGGCCACGAGGGCCGACAGCAGTTTGCCTTAATTTAAACTGTATATAGGTCATGACTTTTGACGTCCTATCTGTATCGAGCAACAAGATCAGAGGATATCTGAAATTCTTGAAATCTCCCGCATACCAAAATCTGATGTGTCGTTTGTTGAGCATCTGTTGCCGTTCCATACACGACAAATTTATTAAGGGGACCATATTGATAGATCTGATAATAATATACGAATATATATTATTTCTAGTGCTTCTAATAGTAGACATTTTTTACTGAAATGGGCCCACGACTCATTATTGTTTTATTTACCTTTAGTGTGCTGTTCTGTTTATGTACTGTAGTGAACCTGTTTGATGCTTCACTTATAATTTCAGTTTCGTATCGTGTATGGAGTAAGAAAATTTTGTCTTAAAATAGGAACCCTTTAAACAGCGGGGAGTTTCCCTGGGGGTGGGGAGCAGTGGCTCCCCTGCCACCACAAGTTACGGCCCGTCGTCTTGACAATCATTTTTTCTAAATTGGAAGGTATTGTTTACGTAATTATTTTTGTAGTTCTGTTATTTCTTTATTATTATTATTATTATTATTATTATTATTATTATTATTATTATTATTATTGTAAAGTCGAGACTTGGCTACATATTTTATATTTTATGAATTTTCTGATTGGATTTCAAGTCTTTTTGTTGGATAATAATCAACACACTCCACTTTACGGGTTTGGAGGAGGAAAAAATTCTCCTGTATCTTTTCATTGGTTTACTTGCACGCTACATCACGCCTACATACTACATTTCACCTTTCTATATCTACGGGAAGTACCCTAAAGGTTGTGATGATCATAAGAGAAAAAGTGAATAAGTGATGAGATCAACGAACTTTGCGTATTAACAACATTTCTAATATCAGGGTGTCAGGAAAATCATGACGTATTTCGGTAAAATAAGACAAATGATGGTTTCTGGATATACTAGAATTATTCGGATCATGCAATAGTTTGTCATGCATAGCTAAGATGTTGAGCGTTTTGTGTAGTAGCATTGCTCTTTGTTCGATTTGGTTTTATACATTTGAATACAGTTGATTTGGATCAATGAAAACTTGACCCACTATCCATCACGACCCACTCTGACTCATGATCCACCACGTACTTTAGCCCACTCTGACCCATGATCCAACAGCTGCTTCAGCCCACTCTGACTTACTAAAAACCATGACCTATTCCGACCCACCACCCACTCTGAACCAGTGATATACCAAAACACATCGTCATCAATTCCGACGCATGATTCATGACCTCTTTTCTAGCGACTAAAGAGTTTATACTTGTATTAGAATCAGGTTGTCAAATTCTAACTAATCGGAGTTTGAATTTCTACGGATCTCACAAACACCGCTCTGTTACAATAATGATGGATCCGACCTTTACGATATAAAATGATAAAGTGTTTGTCATGGGAAGACTTACGACGAATTTCAATTAAATTATCATGGTCTAATTATTTCCTTGTTCAATTATCGATACTTCTCAGAGAAAAAGTGGTTGATATTTGAAACTCCCAAATCAAGGTACGTAGACCAACATAAAGAAGTTTACATTATAAATTTTATGACTATTTTTCTCACAACATTATGTTTTCATTGCCCTTTTCTTTAAGCACTCTATATAATAAAAAAGCTTTTAACAATTATTATAAAGCGATGGCAAGAATATATGGATATATGATGCGAAACACTGTATTTTTTATTGAGTTGAGTTGAGTTGATTTTGAGTTTAACGTCCCTTTCAGCAGCGAGGCTATAAGATAATGGACCTATCACGTGCCGTATACATCACCAACACCTAGTGGCCCACTTGCGGGTGAACATCGATTATCAATACAGAAACGAGTCGAAGGATTACCGCTAGTGTCCCACTGCCGGCAGGGTTTCGTCGAGTCGAAACAGATATCTTGCATCGGGGTGTTGAAGTTCCCACCGAGTCGCAGCGAGGACTTCATATTGGTCCGCGCTTTTTCAATTCGTTGCGGAGAATAGCGAAGGGACCAACACGAAATATCGATAGTCATGTGCATGCGGTTATTATTATATATTATTTTTTTCTGACGAATTGTTCATGAAGTGAACTCCGGAGGTCAAGAATAACCGCTGCCTCAACATCATGAACTGAAAAATCTTGACTGCGATAATTGTATGAATCTAGATGGCAACTGTCGTCGATCATTAGAAAGTGAGTATGTGAGAACTATGATATACAGTAAAAAGGCAAGCGTCATTTTGTTATAAAATATCTTCTCATATATACGGTTAAAAGAGCACTATGATTGACAAAAATAAAACGACGATTTCAACGACTTATCCCTTTACAAGCGACGTAACCTTCATCGCCTCCGTGGTTCGTATACTTTTCTGGTTCGTGTACTTTTTTTAGTGTTTTCTAGACTCACCCTAATGTAAACAATATAGGCGATTTAATATATTTTCGGGAGTAATTTTGTGGTTCATTGGCGTTTTGTCGCGTCAGAAGATGCTGTCTAGGATGCAGTGAGCAGAGAGGGTCGGTGGGTCAGAGTGCGTAATAGTTATTGGTGGCTCACGGTGGGTGGTGCGTCGCAGCAGGTCACGTTGGATGATGAGCCGCAGTTGGTTACATACTGTTAACCCACGACCCACTGACCCACTCCACCTCTGGATATGTCACCACATAGAAAATGGAAGACCAAAAATTGCGTGTGCACCATATTTTCTTGTTTTACTTCAGGCAAGGGAAGAACGCGCGAATAGTGTTCGTGATATTTTCTCTCCCCAATATTTCTGTTTTTGTCCCTCTTCTTAAAGAGTTAGTGGAAAAACTGTAAAAGTGAGTAAAACGCGTAAAAATAGGAAACAAGGTACAGAGTAAGGTTTGTTAAATTAATTAACTTAAAACAAATAATCCACAGTTCTGAAACACCAGATTCCAATGAATATAAGTATCTGTCCAATGCTGTGCCGTGAAAAATCAGGGCCCGAGGCGAGAGCATATGTCTAAAAATTGAGACACCTTCCTTTACAGGTGGAACGCCAACGACACAAAATTACGTTATCTGTATCAACCTTCGTAACGGTCTGCCAAGTAACATGTTTGGACAAGAATTGATGAACACGTAAGGACTAAACACGCACTTTGCGCTGTAGTATGGGCCAAAATGAGTTCCAAGGAATTGTTCGTAGCTGTGCACAAATTGCTTAGAGTGATCGAACTTACAATAGGTTTCGCTAGTCATGACAATGATCCTATTTAAGATATCACCTCACCTTTCTACTTAGAAGAAGGGCGAAACAAAATGCAGTACATCAGCTAACAAATCTTTATATTCCATTTCTTGTTGTCATAAAATGGTAATTCTATCTTTAAGTTCATAAACGTAATAAAATTATTGCGTTCAGGTAACAAACTAAAAACATCTGACATACCCTACATTTTTTTCTGTTCCTATGAATACCTTCGATTATCTTATTTGCTCTTTCTTTCTGTGGTAATAATAATAATAATAATAATAATAATAATAATAATAATAATAATAATAAAACAATACCAATTAAATAAACAAAATCTTCCCATTCAGAACAATTACTAATTACTACGACGGGATTTGAACCCAAGTAGATGCAATGAGAGTTTCCTGCTTTCACTTTTTTTAAAAAGAAATCGACCAACCGGAGGATTGTTCGCCACTGGCACCTCATGTGCTTTGGACGTATTCGAAACACTACAGGAACACGAACTCAGAAATACCGAGGACAATTAAAATTACGACTTTGCTCTCAGAGGAATTCGTATCTCTAGTGGATTGCGCCTCATGATCTGAAGCCGAACGCACGGGATCATTCGGCTAGTGCCACTGGTTCAATTTGCCACAAACTCCTGATATGAATATAAGGAAAGAAACTAGTTGATATGGAACATAAATATAGCACTGTCTATTTCTGCACATGTTGATACAATTTAAAGAATGTGAAAATAATTTCTGTTTTCTTTTCTTTCTTTGGAAATTAGAAGTTATGGTAAAGACGAAATGTAATGTAAATCTTGACCATTGCTGCAACTGATGACCAGCGCCGTAAATTAGATTCTTTCCTGGGGGTTCCTCTGGGGTGGTACACCTGGTTTCAATTCCTGGGGGGAGCTAATGTGGTTCGGATTATACTTAATCAGTAGGTCCACGTCTCACATAGCCTCGCTGCTGAACAGGACGTTGAACTCAAAATCAACTCAACCCTTTTCTGGAGAGACAAGCATTAGTAAGCTTATTTGGGCCCTAGAAAAAAGCTGATTTCTAATTATTGGGTCCCCTCTCTCCAAATTTCTCTTAATCTTTATCTGCCCACCGCAGCCTATGGGCCCTCCCGCACAGGAAGGTCTGGAGTTCCGGTAATTACTCTCTTGGCCAATTTCATACGTGGAAAAATTTTTAAGAGGACAATATTGATCAAACTCAAAGCCAAACGAATAAATATTACTCAAATGGGTCGACGACTCATTTGTGTTCTATTTACCTTTTGTGTGCTGTTTGGTTTATTTAATGTAGCGACCTTATTTGATGCTTTATTTAAGATTTTATGTTCGTATAGTATATGGAGTAAAAAACTTGGGTCTGAAAATGGGCCCAATGGATCGGCTGGGAGCTTTTTCTGGGGGAAGTTGCCCCCCACAATTTACGGCTCTGCGATGACGTAGGCTCAACTTGAAGAACATTCGTGATACTTTCTTCATTGATCAACGTGTATATAAAATGGTTTTGAGTTAAACAAGGAACTCTCGAGTAAGTCATAAAGACACACAAGTTGCTTATATTTTCATCTTTATATTTTTATTTATATTTTGTTTATATTTGTTTGTTTTTGTTACATTTGTGGATCTTGCTTATATTTTTCCAAGAAAGGATTTTAACAAGTTATGAGTTTTGGTGAAAGGTTAAGTGGCGCGGTAGGTGAGTGGTTAGCACACTGCTCTAATGTTCGGCAGACCCGGGTTCGAATTCTGGCCAGGCTGAAACTTTTTCAATGTTCCTGTTTCAATTTCATTTTCCATGCATACTTTGTATGATAAGCAAGATCTTGTCTTCCCTGCATGGAAAAAGATGTTGGAATGAGGATGGTCTCTCAATGGAGGCAATCATTTACAAAGTTGTTTCGAGCAGGTGTTCTAGACTCGATATTTTCAGCTAGTTTCAAACATTTTCTGATTGATATCTGATCTTTTATTTCTTTGAATATACAGTCTATAATGAAAAAATACATTACATACACAGCAACATTGAGATTAACATATGATGTTCATTGGAAAACACGATCTGAACCAGAGAGATTGATATCAGAACTGTTTCGTTAGTCACCTACATTACAATTTTACCCTCATAAACATCTGGATCAAGCCTACCAACTGCTGTCATGCCTAGAAACGTTACGTGTAAATTGGGTTGCATCTGTCTAGGCGTTCTCAATACTGCAAATTCCTGGACCCCAAGTAATGGAATTAAGGCACTTATTGGGGGAATTACTTTTGTGGCTAGGATAGGTGTAAAAAATTTGGAGAGAATATAGAAATTGTTCACAAAACTGCTAGCACAATTCTTCGTTTAACAGTGATAATAAACAAAATAAAGTTACCTTCATTGTAATGAGTGTAGTTATTCAAAAATAAAACTTTTTTAATTTGTCAGTATTGCATGATTAATTGAGTATCAAAAATATTTCAGTAGAAATGCATATTATCAGATATAAAACTAGTTCGGAATGTACATATTTAATTTTATGCTTCTTTCCATTTATTTCACTTTAATTTAATAACAATCCAAAGTTAACAGACTATTCTAGAGATTTTATATCGAGAAGCCTTACAAGTAGAGGGGCTCTACGGATTTCAGGTAGGCAATGAACTGCATTCTTATTTATTAAAGAAGGGCGTTAAAATAGTTCTCTGTGATACAGATATCATCTTAAATAGGGTTATGGTACTGTATATCGAACACTTAAGGGTATTCGTATGGATGTATAATCAATACTTTCTGTCGGTGAATAATAAACCCCAAATGAGGGATTAAACTTTAAGGGTGTCATTTAATGGTTGAAACCATCCTATTATGAGAACCATATTTAAAAATTTGGAAATTTCAGGTACATTTTAATAGCATGGTTTTATTTCTTCTTGCACCGAACTGGTTGTGCTATATATCGAACAATGACATTTTAATTATCGAACAGGATGGTTTATAAATTGAACAGCGAGATTCAAATATCGAACATAGTATTTTATTTTTAAAAAAGTTCACTTTAATGGTAATATGGATGTAGTTACACTGTAAACACATTACAAGAATTTTCAAATTTAAATTAAAACAGAAAATGCAAAAGAAATGCATATTAAAATGTTCTAAATTACAAAATATTTGTTTCATATGGCCACTTTTGAGCAGATAGAGAAGCATGTCTTGAGTTACTGGTATTTGTTGTCTTTCTTCTTCTTCAGTTCTTCCCGCTATTCCTCGGAAGATATTGCTTGTATTTTCTTAAACGTAAATTGATTAGGTTTCCCCGGGGCTTCAGGAATTTTGCAAATCTCTTTGAAAGAATCCTCACTACTTCGTGAGGAAAGCGAGCATGCTAATTTCGAAGCGCCCTTATCTTTGCGCAATAATTTTGGTTTATGAATTTTTACCACACTTTTCGAAATGACGGTCATTGAAAATTCTTCTTGGGTGAAGGTGCCTACTCATCTAAGGTTTCTTATTCAGTGTGAATTCACGATTATCGCCTTCAAGCTCTTTGGTTTCTGCTTCTGAGGTTGAACAACTTGTTATTTAGTTTTGATCAGCCTATATAATTGCATGAGTCACACAATACCGGGGTTTAATACTTTTCCAGTAAGCATTCAAATCTGGATTACTATCACTCTGTTCCTCTTACTCCTTTGAAACATGGTGGTATATAAAAAGTGGTATAATATTAGTCCAGCTGTGCTTCAAATAGTTAATCACGTGTTAGTTTATCACAATACAACTTAACAATATGAGAATGAAGGAATTCTTCCACATCATCAAGCACGAACTTTATTTCTGATGAGTAGTAGGGAACAGTTGTTGAGAAGGTTATGGGGTATTCTGGTCACTCTCTTGCTATGGTTTTAACACTGGGGTCCTCAGAAGTTCAGCAATAACCTTGCTATAGTCAACAACACCAGGATACAATGTACAAAGACCACACTTACAAATTGCGCTTTTCAGTGTTTCTGGTCTAACGACATCATCTCAAACTTTCTTCCACTTGGTTGCAAAGTTTACCTTCGGTGCCGATGATGCGAATTTTTTTTTTTCGTGCTAAAGAACTTCAATGTTCGTTTCAAAGGTGAAAATACGCCTATGTCTGCTGGCTGCAGAAGAAGAGTGACGTTGGGGAAAAGACAATACATCAGTATTCCATGATCGTGACAATAGTCACTGACCTCAACTGATTGATAACTTCATTGCCCATCAAGAAACAGAATGACAAGAGTTGTGATTTCTTAGTCTCCAGCCACAATCTAAAATGTTGGGATTATGTCAAAAATGTTGTAGTCTTCATTCCGACAGTTTCTGTTTTCTCATAGAGCCATGACTCAGGTACACTATTTTTCATAATTTTCTGAAGTCGTATGTTGCTGTAGATGACCACGATTGGGGCGAAACGACCGCCACCACAGAAATTGCCGAGTACTGTTATGCACTCTTTTTCTTTAGATTTTACTGTATTTTGAAGCTGTTCTCCTCTCACACAAAAATACCTTCCTGAAACCCTGTAGAACAGTATTGCGGATTCTTCTTGAGTCTTCCATAATTGCTATTAATCCCTCAGATTCAAAATATCTCGATAGTTTAGCATAGCAGACGCGTATTCTGGCCTCCGAAGCCGTAACCATACCCATGCTAATAATTCAGTCTTCTTCTGAAAGAGGAAGGTGTCGTCTCATAAAACACCTGAACCAAGTTTTTTCTGCCTTCCATACTTGAACAGTGTGCTTCTTCATGAAGACTGTACAATTTGCTGAACAGTTTCCATTAAATTACTTCACCAGAAATCCTCTCTTTGCAATGTTGACCATCCATTCAGAAATTCCATCTTCTAGCGGGACAGGAGCGGCTTCCGCCCAAGAGCAAACTCTATCTTATGATGCTCAGATAATTTATCATTTAAAGTTGTTACAGGAAACTGGAAGGTTTTCAGTGCCTTCCTTTGGGACATCAAACCGGACCTCGCCTTCTGAACAGCTTCAGTGAAGGTAGATAACGAATACTGCCATTATTACATTTTCCTTTGACAGGCCTGGTTTTAGTTTTGGGGATAACTTCCTTGTTCAGGTTCTTAGTATTTTCCATTATCAAGTTCTGAACATTAGTTAAGAAAACTCAACAAAAAAATCTAAAGTAAAATATTTTTAAGATTAACTTCTACTGTGTTTACTACTCTATACCTTGAGGAGGAAGACAGTCGGGGAACGAAAGTCTCTAATAATGCGACCAACACATCGTAAGAGATTAGTTAGGCTCTCTATGACAAAACATTGCTAAAAAAAAGGTAATTTAAATATTGTTTTAACGGATTTGAACTATGAACTATCAGCTACAAGGTGAAAGCCATAAAAGTTAGTGCAACACGTGATATTCAGGACAAAAGGAATCAACGTAGCGAAATTAATATTTAAATCACCAATAGCCCTTCCAATTACAATAATATTCGATATAAAAGAAACCTTTTCCTTAAAGGAACCTCTTTTATCGAACGTCATTTCGATGAAATGGCTCTCAAATATCTTACACTGTTTTCTTTTCGGATCACGTAAGATGATAGCTGAAAAATAGCATTATAACAAATAAATATACATATATTAATATTAAGAGATCGCATTAATACAAGGTTATTTATGATGATACCGATACAAAGGGGAAAGAATTATTACAGCACTGCCGCGCCGTACAGAAAGTATAGTGATTTTTCTAATCTCCTGCCAACACTACAGACTAGAAAACTTTCCCGCATTCACTAATATCGACACATATGACCTATTGATTTTCATAAGGCGATGTTTGAAAGGGTGTGTTCACAAATTTCAGATAGTGCGCAATGTTTTCGGTATTCTTAATATTTAACGAAATTACCAAGGTGTTCGATATTTAGGGAGCGTTCGATATTTACTGGCATTACCCTAGATGGAAAGATTTGTTGAACGATCTCCTTAACTTACAGAAAAAAACTAATGTACGGTGGAAAAGAAAAATGAACACCGCAAGCCGTATATTTGAAATCCTAACAGAATAGAAATAGAAATTGCTGTAAACAATAAAAAGAAACACAAATTTCCGGGTATAGACGAAAAACGAGCTATGTTATTTTTTGTTGGAGTTGAAAAAGCTGTAGAAGAATATACACAAACTTATTGCCCTTATCTGGAGGAACGAAAACTTTCGATTTAAAAGAAAGGAAACAAAACTGACTATAATAATTATCCATGCATTTCTGTTCTATCAACAGTCTATTAGCAGCATTGATCCTACACGCAGAAAAATTGTTGGAGATTTTCAATGCAAATTTATAAGAAATAGATCAACTATCGATCAAATATTTACTATTGGACAAATATTGGAAAAGAAGTTTGAATGCAATACTCTGGTACATCGATTTTTTTTTGAATTTGGAAACGCTTACAAATTGGTTAGGAAGCATTTAATACATTCTTATGGAATTTAGAATACCGATAAAGTTAATTACATTATTTAAGGCATTTTCTAATGAATCTCAAAGTAAAGTCCGGGTAGGAGAATTTTTATCCACGAGCTATCACATAAAGAATGGCCTGAAACAAGAACAAGTGTAGTCGCCATTATTATTCAACTTTGTCCTGGAGTAGTGGACGCTTTGTAAAGTTGAAACTATGTGGCTTTCAATACTCGTACTTTTCTCGAATACAAAGTTATCTAGGGGAAGTGATTGAAATCCGTATTAAAGAGGAAGGAAGGAAGATTACTACAAACTCGATTGACAGTTCTTTGCTAAGTCTTGTGCCGACTAGTGTTCGCTATAATGTTTCATTCCTAAAACGAAGATTTTCTTATGGATAACCTTTGAGTTTCGTGCTCTTCAGTTTTTGTAACTTGTGATAGTTATTTGTCCAAACTTGGGTTAGAATGACTGGTGAATATAGCAATATTTTTATTTATAATTTCTGTGTAATATTTAAGCTAGTGGATAACTTTTTTTCGTAATGTCGACCCTCTTGCAACTATTAACAATAATGCATCGCTCATAACCTTTGAGCGATAAATAACTCTGTTCAAAGATGCACGATGTAAATAATTAAAGCAAATGATCGAGTTTCTAAATATTTGCTTGTTTTACCTGTGTTTCAGGTAAAATACCAAGAGGTAAAGGGAAGATAAAAAATAGTCTGTTTATCATGAAGATATGAAAGAAGGTGTTGCTTCAGTAATTGCATCTGCAAGAAAAGTTAACTAACATCTTTTCTGAAGCGTGGAGGATCCATGAAGTAAAACTAGGTGCTCTACATAATCATGTGGAAATGTACTTAATGCTGTAAGACTTTTCATACAGCGTTAGATATGATAGAAAAAGGATGTTTTCAGAGAGTGAAGAGAACGAACTTGCACAGTACCTGAAAACATGTGTAAAGATGAAATATGGTTAAAGCAAAAAATCTGCAAGAATATTACTTTAGAAGTTTGCAGTTACTAAGAGGAAAACATATACAAGTCAATGGGTGATATCAATAAAACGGAGAAGTTACTCATTACGCCCAATTTTGAAGTAGTTACTCGCATTGGTATCAATAAAAAGAGAACTGAGCACTAGTCGTCTCGGCTGACCTCGGAGAAGCCCCGCCCTTTTGAAGTAACCACACCTCTATTCTCGAGCCGAGTAACTACTCCGCGTTTGATATCAATAAAAATCAAAAGACTCCTCTGTGATGCTAGTAACTTCTCCAAATTTGTGGAGCAAGCAAAATAGGTGACTCCGTGCGAAATATGGCAGAGTATTTGATTGTTTTGCTATGTAGCAAAACTTATAAATTGCATAGAAATGTTGCAAATGGAGATTACAAAAAACAGGTTCATGAAAGAAAATGTAGAGTAGTTAGCACAACATTTTTCAGGAGAATCAACGGAAATTTGAGATGGTGCACTACGTAATGACGAAAAGATGCGGGTTTTCTTGCTTTACGTGAGTGATCCGGGATTCCAGGTCTGAATGTTAGGGGATTCTGTTGTGGCTCAAAGTACTGTGTCTTTGACTACTACAAGTGTAATGGATGCGATTATTGCGAAATATGAAAATTGATTGTTTCCGGAGGTGTGTGTAATATTCAAACAGCAAAGGCAGAGTGGCAAGAACAATATACATTTCCGGGTGCTATCGAAGCACTTGACTATACACACGTGGCAATAAAGAAACCTAGTATTTTGAAGACGAATACGCTAATAGGAAGAGCTCCTTCGTGGCTAAGCGCATAGCGTACATGCCTTTGACATGAGAGACCCGCGTTCGATTCCCGGCGGGAGCTCATATGGTTCGGATTCCAAGTTGATCAGTGGGTCCCGTCTCATATAGCCTCGCTACTGAAAAGGACATTAAACTCAAAATCAATTCAACTCAACGCTGATAGGAAGGGTGTATACATGAGAATGTATATTTTTTACGCCAAGGTGAAAGGGGACACGTATGGTGTGGAAAACGCAATCAGATGGACGTGCTTTATGACGTGACTGGCTGGACTATTTAAAAAAGGAAACAAAGGGACCAAGTGTCTGCTTTCGTTCTTAAAGCCAAACAATCTTGGACAACAAGTGATATGCACTTATCGTGCTAATTTTGATATTGCTGGATTCCAATCAACATCAATCAGTTCCAAGAGGTTCGTGGTTTCAGTATTTTTTTTTTTAATTGCTCGCTCAGATATTAAAGATTCTCTTTTGGATTTGTGTCTCATTTGTAGATGTATTTCATATTTCGTTGCATTTCACTGTACTTGCCTTCAAAGCTTCGGCTTTCCTTCGTTTACTTTCTGGTAACTGTGACTTTGAAAGTACCACTGAAAACTCTTTATAATATCCACAAATGCACTTTGATTGAAGCTGTCGTTACTACTTGTCCCTTACATGGCGTTTAGGATACTGCGCCATAAGTTACCCACAACGAAATGACCACCCAACAGATGGGAGAAATGAGTAACCATTTCTTTTATTGATGCGACTCAGTGCTACGTGCAGAGGAAGTGCGAGTAAACGTTCACAGATCTGGAGTAGATTAGACCTGAGTAGTGGCTTGTTTTATTGATATGAAATTGAGGGAGGAGATTGCTCCAGGTGTAGTTACTCCGATTCTCGAGCACTACTTCCCAGGAGTAGTTACTTATTTTTATTGATATCACCCAATGGGGCTTTAATCAATTGCAGGAGAGGCGTGGATGAACTAGTTTCTGATAGGACACAAACATAAACTTTCAATTGGAAAGCCAGAAGCAACTAGTCTTGCACGGTCCACAAGCTTTAACAGCGAAAACGTAAATTACTTTTTAGAAAATTTAAGAGAGATGCATCGTAGTTACGTACCAATCCCACCAGAACGAGTGTATATGTAGAGTAAAGAGGCTTATGAACAATTCAGGATCCCAAATGTATTGTAACCCCTAAGGGAATAAAGCAAGTCTGCACAGCAAATTCAGTTGAACGTAGAAAAACATTGGCAATGGTAAGGGAAATAAATTCCATCGGTAACCACGTACCACATATGCTGATTTTTTTCAGAGTAAGTGTCAAACATATTATAGTAAAGGGGAACCAAGTGGGGCGATTGGAGTGGCGAATCCTAGTAGTTGGACAAATGGAAATTGATTTCTTCAGCTTTTACGCCATTTTATCAGTCATACAAAGCAAACAAAAGATCAACGAATTCTGCTTATTCCTGACAACCATGAATCTCGCCTTAATTTGCAAGCAGTTGGAAGAGCACGAGAATTTGGAGTATTAATGGCGACTTTAACTTTCAATACTGAAAACAAGATACACCCATTATACAAAATTGTGTTTGGACAATTTAAGACATATTATTACCAAGCGTTAGATTCATGGTACCCAAGCAATGCTGGAAATATATTTCACATTTATGGAATTGCATATATTGCAAGGAAAATGTACGACAGAGCATTGTAACAAGTAACATAACTAGTTGATTTAAATAAACTGGGATCTTTCCACTGAACCCCAATATTTTCACCGATGATGATCTGTCCCTGGGCTAATGTTCGTGCGCCCCAGAAGAACCAGCTACAAACACGCAAAATAAGACAAGCAATTCAACACGAAGTCTGGCTAAACAGCCACCTGGAGAACTTCAACGAATAGAAGGTAAAACATCATCTGCTACAGAGAGATATAGAAACGTACTGTCATGTCAGTGAAGTTCTTAATCAGTTCTTTTAGCACCTACTATTGCAACTGCCATGCAGGCATTTCACTGGTGCAAATACGACCTTATCCAAACAAAGCAGTCTGGAAGATAGGAATCAAAGGATGAAAACCTGGAAGAATAAGTATTATAACAGCACGCAGGAAAGTATGCTCTCCAAAAAGAAAATCAGAAGTAGACAAGAAACCAGAAAGGAATTCTACGATCCAGAAACCATTGTGCACACCTCGAATTTTCAAACAAGTATTGCAACGTCATTCACAAAATAATCTTTCTGTCAACACAGCATGCTCTTGTTTGCATTATAGTACTAGTGATGCTGTTACGGATATTACGGATATGGATTTCTTCTAAACATTATTCTGAATTAATGATATCCATACTTCTAAGTCTTTAGATCAGAAAAATCAGAAATCATATCTTTAAATCAGAAAAAAATTGTAAGAAGGAACGGAGAAATTCGAAATATGCAGATGTGCTAATGGTAATCTTGTGTTAGTGCAGTTCTTAACGAAGAAAGGAAACCCTGATGATTTTGTTGGTAAAATTGAAGATACTGGAGACACAAATTTTCAAAGTATGTTCATGAAACGTGTTGGGAATAATACGAAAGTTTATGTAGTAGTGAGAAAGTATTCGATGTTATGGAATCCGACATTATTTTGAAGTTAACTCCACCGTCGAAATTTGAATAAAGTACAAGGAAGAGTAAATGACTAATTTTTGAGCTTAACTTCCGTGGTAACAATTACAACGTTAAGTAAACGTAAGTGAATCAGTATTTTCCAGTTTTTTTTTTCATGTTGTGCATAGCTTTATATTGGTCTTGGAATAAATATGAGGATCTAAGTTAGAGACTAATATGAACGATCTGAACACTCAGGTTTTCTAAAGTAATGACACGATGTTATGTTTATTAGTTTCTATTGAATCTTCCCTCAATTAATTTTACATTGGACTGAAGTACTGATATCCAAGAGAACTGATTTCCAGAGTAGCCTTTTTCATTTCGTTAATTCTAATTGCAAGTTTTTGAGCTTAAAGAAGCAATCTTATGATAAGGGTTCAAGTTTATTGTTCAAAAATGTATATGAGAAAATCTCTTCCATTATCAATTAAATTAATTAAATTCAATTCTTTTGAACTTTTCATAACTGAACATTTTTTCAAAGTTATAGCTCAAAATATTTCTAGCTTTGTTTTATATTATTTCTCCGTAATTAGCACTTTGTTCTAAGGTACAAGAGGGCATGTTTAACGGTACATGAAGACAATGTACCTTAGAACAAAACGGGTATATTCATACACGTACACGTTTAGAACTCGTCCTATCTGATAGCAAAGGATAGCAGCTCAAATATACGAAAAATTGGAACAAAAGTGTTGCATATTAGCACAAAAATTTCTAAAAATTCTAAAAGTCTTCACAGGTACAACGCCTTCCCATACTACTATAATGACAATCAAAGATAAGAATCAGGGCTAGACTTGAATTTCATTCACCAGGTTATGGCGTATGCTGCTGTACATTTAATAGCGGATGATAAGAGAAGAATGGAAAGAAATGCAGAGCTCTTATTAAAATTTACAGGGACATGGGTTTAAAAGTAAATGCACATAAATTAAATACATGGAAATTCGCCAGGATCGTAATACAGGAAATTAAAGATGCGTTTAAATATCAAATAATACTTTTCAAAAAGTGGATTCTTTGAAATATCTACAATCAATATTAACAGAAAGAAAACCTTATTCATAAAGAAATTAAATCTCAGCTAAAAGCAGGTAATTCGCGTTATTATTCAGTTCAAAATCTCTTGTAGTCGCTAATTCTGACTTTTCAGGAATTTGAAGCATAAAATATATAAAAAGATAATCTTGCTTGTTGTTCTATGTGCTTGCGAAACATGGTGGCTAATTCTGAGGGAAGAACGCAGACTGAAAGTATTTGAGAACAAGATCCAGAGACGAATATTGACATCCAGGAGGAATGGGAATGGAGGACGGCGGAAACTTCATAACGAGGAAGTACCTAACTTATACTACTTAGCAACCTTCTTAGAGTCATCAAATGTAGGAGGCTTAAGTGGCCAGTCCATGTAGCCAAAACCGAAGAAGGTAGGAACTCTTTCAAATTCTTAACGGGAAGAGCAATTGTAACAACCATCATTAAAACCTAGACGCAGAGGGGACAATATTAAAGTGGATCTCACAGAAACAAGAAGGCAAAGTAGAAACTGGATCCAGTTGTTTAATGTTCTAAGTCAGTGAAGAGCATTTGTGAACGCAGCATTGCGTTTTTGGGTACCATAAGCCATAGAGTTAGAGAGTAACTCTTATAAATCTTTGTTTTGGAACTAAATGTAAGCGACCAACACTAAAGCATTATATTTAAAGTTTACATGTGAACTGATATTACAATTTTAATTACTGCCTCACATCTCCATGTAAAACCATTAAATTAAAAATACCCCTGAATCCGAGTTTCGAACATTCCGTCTTAAAGTTTTACAAGTTCTTCACGAAGAGTCAATTCCTCACCACGCTCGGCTACCATCGCCTCTTTATAAAAACTGTGGGAAATACAATAACCTAATTACAATTCTGTAAAAAGTATGATTGATATTGGTTCACTTTTCTGTATTAAGTTTCTAAAAGTTTTTTTAAGCTTCTGTGAACAGAAGTGTACAATTACAATAATTTTCATTACATTTTAATGACTAAAATATAAATTAAATCAGTCAATAATGAAATCGACGCCCTCAGAAATTGATTGTTCCACAGTTAATTTCCATTGTTCTTGTTCATATTGCAAAAACAGTGTGTTAATTATAATGCGCATGAGTTTTCCGACTTTGAGGAAATGTGTTTCTATCGCAAAGCCGCAGAATAATTGACATAAGGTGAAAAATTCTTCCTCTTGTAAAAGTAATAGGTTTCGAAGGATTTTTGAAAAAAATGTACACTCGAAAAGTTGCAATTCTAAAAACGGAAGTTTTCAAAACCAAAGTTATACGTCATCAAGATATTGAAATAGCAGAAGATAGCAGTAAAGAAGTACAATATATGCGTTGTGATGGAAAATGGATGAAGACAGCTGTGATATTTGGGATCAAGGTGACAGCTGCAGTGAATAGTTTCGCGCTGAGTGTATTTGTGTAGAAGGAAACTGTGGTATATTTGTATCTAATTTTTGTAAAGAATAAACGGAAGTTAAATGTAATATTTCTTATTTTTTTTTGAAAGCAATAGTTTGAAGTCATCAAAGACAAGCGCTTTATTACATTAAATGTATTTAATATTTGCATCAAAATTAGAATTTAAAACATTGTATTGTACAGTTTGTCTTATAAGTTACACGAAATACCTTTTATGTATCGAAAGTGTCAAAAATATTATCTGTGCAGAAACTCTTTCAAAAGTATTATTTCAAATTGTGTAATGTTTAGTAGTGCTTCACTTTATCGACATGTTTTATAATCAACAGGTTTATGATATGAGAAAAGTACACATATAAGTATGTTAAACGAAAAATGTATGTAGCACATCAAGAATATAAATAAAAAATGTAAATAATTATTTATTGATTTTTCTTTTAACATTTCATAAATGATTCATAAAATAAGATATTCTACGCTAAACGCGATGCCTCTTTTTCAGCAAATAGTGCACTTTTGCTAATCTATTGGATAGAGCGTGCGCTGTTTTTAGCACCACCGAGATAAAACCTATAATAGAAAAATTTAATGCAATACAATGCTCCGAATTCCTCATTAAATTCTACGTCTTCGTCTAATATAGCCTCTATGCAAAACAAGTTATTACATTTTTATAAATACAAGGACATGTATTTTTTTAAGAAAAAAAACGGTACTTAATATATAAGGTAACCAGAAAAACGTATTGCTGTGTTTGACTCCCCATTAATCATGCGCACAAAGAATGGAAATGTGCCTGCCAAACGATCGAAAGTTAACCTGATAATCGGCCCTCTCTGATACAGGCACATTGAGTAAATTTATATTATACATACAAAGTTGAGGTTGGTTTTGTATTAGTAATTATATATTGAAAGCAAAAATTTAAGATTTTACCTGGCTATAGTTGGGAGAGCAGAATTATAAGCGATGCAACTACCATGAACAGTATTTAAAAATTCTCCTTGGATGATGGTGTTTTCTTCAAAGTGAAGTACTGACCATTTTGGAATAGATCGGACCTGAAAAACACAAATATTTAGCAATGAATTTAGCATTCATATGGATTATAATTAGCATTGGTAAGAGCTTATTATAGAATAGAGTTTAAAATGGTTGATCCAATTGTTCTTACTCATTAAATCCCATTACAAATTATAGGGAACCATTGGTAAGATATCAAATATATTATCAAAAGCCAATAGGAAATTTGATAAAACTCAATAAGAGATTACTTTGAAATTATATTTTTATGACATCTGCACTGTTATTACTTATAAATGAAGAAATAAATATGAAAGTGCCAAGAAAATATATTTTGTACGAGAACAGTGCAAAATGACAGTGTTATACTACTGTATTACAAAAAATAACATTACATGGCTATATTAAAATAAAAATGCTTTTTCGTGTAAAATGAGAGCAAGGTATTTAACAAACAACCCAATTAATTTAGTGGATGCCAAGAGGGAAGAATGAGATGAAAAATAAGAAACAAATAAAACCTTCAAGCTTTCCGCCCCACGAGTATATTTCTTAAACTAAGGGAGACGGATGTTTAAGGCAAGTGAATGATAACGGAAAAATTGCAAGCAGAAGAGTGGAGACGTAACGGAATTCCTACCTACGCGACGCTGGCCGCCACAAACTTCAATGGACCAGGATAGATAGGAGAAACCTACTCAGTAAAGATGATTGTTCTGGTACTGGTATACCGTGCCTTCTATCCCAAGGAAGAGTTTCTTGGTATAGTGTTGGAGAATAACCAGAAAAGTTTACGCGATTGTTATAATTTATTATGTACGACCATAAGATTATCCAAGAATATTGAAAAACTCTGCGTTGTTACATAAGTTTATAGAAAATTGGGAATCTTGCTGTAAATGTAAGCCGTGATGTACGTAGAGCAATTCTCGAAACATACCAAATTACTTTTCATTGAGGATAGTGATTATCAGAACAGTGAAGTGACCTTAGTGATGTACTGAGAAAGATTCGTTAAGGAGTGCGTTGCTCTTTAACGTAGAGTACACCAAAGTGAAGCACCAAAAAGTTGTAGAAAAGACAATGTATATTACCAACTCATCATCTCAATATTAATACTGTATTAATAATAAGAAGAAAAATAGAAAACGAGAAACTAAATAACAATAGAAGTTTTACTAAAGAGGGGATGTGTTTCAAACAAAATGGATTAGTTTGTTATCGCCGGCATTACCAGGTATCTGCTAAGGATGTACCAGATTTCGTACCCATGCTCTGTTACAATATCAACACTATCACAGCATACTAGTACCGATGAATTTATATAATTTGTCAAATACCAGGCATTAAAAAGCTCGTGTACATTGAATTTCTGGCCTGATAATTTTAGGATATGTGTTGAAACTGTATGCTATTAGCCGCATTTCACAAGTGACATCTGTAAGTTAAAATTATCTAGTAGGTCAAATATTCCGGGTGCATTAGAGATAAGTACTGCAGATATCTTAACACGTACCAGGGGTTCTTCTACTGTTTTGCTTAAAGTTTCGGTGACCAGACGTCCCGAGAAAAGATCCCGGAAAAAACGGGAAGACGGAAAGACACATGTCTAGGTTGCCTTGTTACAAAGGCCCACTCACGAGAGTCCATCTTAGAAAGGGCCTCGCTTCAAATTTGGCCGAGTTCAAACGGGTCCGCGTCAAAAGGGATAATGTCAAAATAGTCCGGCGTCAAAAATAATCATGGATTAAAACGATGCGTTTCAGGTTAAAAAGTACGATATTTACTCACAAAAAGGGCCGATTGTCTCACAATAGACAATCTAGTCATAACAGTTGCTAACTGCACGTTACAGATTATCATGAGGAGATCATCTTGTTTCCTTTGCAATGCGATGCAGTTATAGATTCGGGGTCTGCGGTTTGATGTGATCATCTTCATCTATCGCCTTACAACCTTCTTAGTGAAAAGGCTTTCTTTACACTAACACTTTAATAACTGCGAAGCGAACTACACAGTAAGAGTACCAATCATGACACATTATGTCAATCATGTACAACTAAAATTAATTCAATTCTCTTGCCTAGTTCGCACAGCGTAAGCCATATCAACTCCTAATTTCAGAATGTGGGCCAGCATTTTGAAACACGTTCCTACTTATTGTAAATACATCTTCGTAGATTGATATACGGTGCCACTCACCGAGCCGCCGCCATGTTTCACAGTTGGGCAGAGACACTGCAGATCATAATCTTCTTTGGGCGTTCTCCACACATAAACACAGCCCGTGGTTGGGAATAGGGTGAAGGATGACTCATCCGACCATATTACACATTTCCAGTCCTCAACGGCCCAAGTTCCATGCTCGCTGCACCATTTGCGGCATGCGAAAGCATTATGGTCCCTGATGAGCGGTTTGGCCCGTGCAACACGACCCCGTAAGTTCATGTTATGTAATTCGCGGAGGACTGTGATTGTCGAAACAGGGGTGGGGGAGGTTCTGATTGAGTTCCTGCGTCACTTGCTCCCCGGTGGCACGACGGTTCTGCGTGACAATGCGCTTTAATACCCGGCGTGACCTATAACTCATGATTTTCTTCCGCCCACTGTACCGCTTCCCCGATGTGTTTTTTCCTGTGTGTTGTGTAGGACGTCATCACCTTCGATACTGTCCCACGCGACACACCTAACACAGTAGCCACTCGTGTCACACTCACTCCACATAACCGCGCACCAACAATTTGCCCTCTTTGAAAATCTGAGAGGTCTCCCATTTTACACTCCCTTCGTCTGCTGCAGCCACTGAACACTGCTGTTCCACTGCGCCTGACATAGTATGTTGACCGACCTAACACACCACCACCAGCGGTCCAGTGCTGCGGGCGCCATGACACCACTGCCAACCCATACATCTGACGTGTTGCCAACTACAGGTGTTTCCATTTTGCTGATCACCATGTATATATATATACCAAAATATTAGACTTCTTCTCTGTGTGTTGAAGAACCCGGAGGTTCATGATCTTTAGCTCTTGATCTACTTGTCCAAAATCTATTATTAAATATTTTACCCATGCAAGTACAATTTAATTTCGTTCGTTACCCACATATGTACTCGCTACTTTTCGAGTTTATCTTAAGAAACTAAAGCAAATTAATGTATCTTATGTTTTCGTTTTCAATTTGGACACTATATTATTTGTTTCTAGCTATTCTACTATAACATTTCGTGTACTAATATCTCTCAGCACAATACACTATACAGGCAAAATAGTGTTAATCATCAACTATTTCCTGAAGAAAGTTGCTGATCCCTACTAATGGTTAGAAACTTTCCACATTAAGAACATTTTACTGTTTTATGGTCATAAAGTAACAACCACAACAAAAATGAGTTTTTATTGTTAACTTACTCCGCAATATTTTAAAGCACAATGACAGAAATTCAAACTTACGAATTTATGAATTATGTCCTTGTTTATTTCTTGACTATCAAGAGTTTATATTCTACTAAAACTAAATATCAAAAGTAGCAATGTTACCTCTTAAAAATGAGGCAAATTCAAGCTTAGTTAATATTCCCGATTGTAGAAAGATTCTAGTCGTAGATTGTCATAAAATTCACATGTTGTTTTATTTTAAAGTATTTGCTACATCAAATGGCCGAATTTAAGATAGCTCTTTGATGCATACATATCTTTGAGTACACTTTAGCACTATTATCAACTTGCAACATATTCTTATTCATCAATGATGATCACCTCTTTCCTGTTTCGATACTTTTATTACATATATTAATCTTAAACATAGACTATGTCATAAACACTATTAATGTTAAACACTATGTCATAAACTAACGGCGATTGGACAAATATGAATCTATATTCTCATTTGTATAAATATTCAAGTCTAAATTCTTTTCATGTGTGTGATCTCTTTCCAAGTGTTGTAAACAACATTTTAACATGATTAGTATATCTTACCTCCCAAAATGTAACATGGACTTCTTATTTGTAAGATATGTCTATGATCACAATTCTGACAATGGATATCAATATAAAGAAGGGGCGAAATAATCTCATTGAAAATAATTTTTAGAAAATGAAGGGGTCCATCAATTCTATTTTTCATAATAAAAGCATGACAATATTAATATTTATAAAATTAGTAAGCATATTAATTATAAGCCATTAAGATAGCTGTATCTTCAAAGTATATCCTATCTGGCGATTTGTTTTAAATAAACGTTAGGGCAACGGTATTTAAGAAGCGAAGATGAATCAAACTAAGAACTTATCATCCTGCAAAACTGATTTAGCCTGGGACTGTGTTTGGCCGATCCCTGGCAACAAGTTTTGCGATATTTATTACATTGTCAATGGGTCATTTGGCTACCAAATTTCAATTATATCCGCAATATAGTTACAAAGAATTAAAGTAAAACTTACACATTTCCATATTTCTGCAGTAGCACTATGAAAAACTATATGGTTACACCGAGAACTAATAAATGTGAAATTATATTATTGTTTGCTAAAATTTTTAAAAAAGTGAATTTAAAATGAAAAGCACTAAAATCGGTTGTACGAAATCAATATTTAACACCAATGAAATTATCAGAGTTATTTACAGTTTCAGGGAAACAGAAAAAAATATGAAAACCTGAAAGAGTGACGCAAAAAAACACCTTTCTTTTTGTACTTATCCAAATTGTGTTTCTTTATATATTCTTCTTTTTCCTAAAACGTAGGCCATCATTTGCTTCCGTTACAGTCATCGATGGATGATACAGCGGAATTTAAACGTCTCATTTGCAGTAGAAAGTTGGGTGGATTGATGCGATTTCGCTGTTGTCTTGTTGTACGGCATGTTCCAACAGACAATCTCATGTGCATATGTACCTAGTACCTATCATCACACATAAATTCATTAAAATTTAGAGGGAAATGTTGAAACAAGGAGATTGATAAATAAATATATGAAAAAGCATCTAGTATTTAAATCTTAAATATCCCGTAGATCTTTGGCGAGTTTGATAGAACTTCTAAATTTAAAATGTATCAACTAAGATTTATGAAAGTATACACGTGTGTACAGTGATCCTGTATCGCATAGTGACTGATGATGCCAAAGCGTTAGTTGGCGAAACTGTAACACGTGTTGAGTTTTAATGATAACATACTGTTTTGCTCAGCAAATAATTAGTTTATATTCAACTAAGATGATTCCATCGGGCGCAATCATTAGAAGATAATCTAAATTCACAATTAGAACTCTGCAAGATATTATTGTAGGATAAAAAAAACGAGAAGACGGAATCATTTGAAAAACTATATTGATCTGGAGAAGCAAATTTTAAATTCTCAGGTGTTGTTAATAGGCATATCTGTGTTTAGTATGTAACAGAAAACTACCATGTAATAGTACAAAAACTAGATTAACCTTGAATGAATTTGCGATCTACGCTTTCATGTTAAATTGTCTTTAGGGCTTTCTTTAAATAGAAATGTCCACAATCTGTATCTTCTCATGTTATACGACATTGTTGAATAAAAATGTCATATAACATTTATAAGGCAGCTGTTGTGTAACAGTTCCACAGTTACGGCTACAACATTAGAATGAAAGTTATATGTACACCATGACAGAGCTCCTTCTCACTAAGCGGTAATAGTGTGCTTGCTTCAGAATAATCACTCACCCAATCGTTGGACAGGTCGTCTATGTCAACTAGTATGGCCACTACGATCAACAGATCATACCCCAACACATCATTGATGGCATACTAATTTCACAAGAGAAGTTTAATAGGGAATTAGAAATAAAAATATATGTGCTAAAGTGTGCTTGAGTGTAAAAACAAGACAGCAAAAATGTGTAAGTTCAGGTAATCTGTACGTTGGTACCCTCATAGAATGTACCTAGTTGTAATTCCTATATCATTCAGATTATAACTTGAGAAAATTATTGTTCTTTTTTTTTTCAAAATCAACAACTCGTTATGCAAAGGCTTGAAAAAAGAATGACAAATCTGATGACAAGTCAAAGCACGATATCGCTGCACTACAAGAATCACTAACAGTTAAAATTAGTGAAGCAGTGAAGTGTAGCGAGTGACATACAGCCAAACACAGAAGTACTCTGAAATAAAGAATGGCAGTTTGTTACAATACATTTCTGAAAAGTGAAAAACATTAGTAAATCTAAATGAAATGTGTTGTAGGCGCAGTGCACTACAAGGTTTTCAGGTACTTTGTGACGATCGTTTCGGCAAAATGAAGTAACAACGTCTCTCGAAGCAGTGTTCATAAGCGACACTATCTCTTACCGTTTTCATTCTGTAACGTTCAATGATAAAACTTGAATCGGATCATTTATGTCACTTATGATTTCAGTAGTAGTTAAAAGCGAAGATGAAATATATTTTTGAGAATGTCTTATTGATTACAGAAAACCGCCTCAAGCAATCTTGTATATTTTTCTATAGTAATGAACGACAAAACTAGATAAATGAAAGGACAATGTTACTCTATATACACACACACTACTATATGCTACGAGTAGTTACATATTATAAAGATTTCGATTTAAAGTCATGAAATACTGTTATAATTCATACCTACCTGCCCTTTTGCAAATTCATTCAAGGTTAATTCCTGTTATTTTTCATGAATATTATCAACTCCTATCTGTATCGCATTTTGCGACATGCTTAGATCGGGTACCCGTGCGGTCTGAGTCGTCAGACCGCCATCTTCACGGGCTTGGATTCAATTCCCAGCTGGGATGTATTGTTTATTGGTTTTGGGCGTCGTAGAGAGGACAATGACCTCACAGGCCAAACTCATAAAATACTCAGACGAATTCCCGTACCCAAGGTGTTCTAGGGAGGGCCGGGCTCCGTAAATTTGAGCTGGCCCCTCTAAAATATTCCCGGTAAGCTTGCAAATGAACTATATATGGTGATGAACTATAATATGGTTGCATCGGGTCCTCCTAACTTCAGCCGCTCTCCATCCTACATTTTTGGGCTAGCTACGGGCCTGCTCGATGTTCTAAAAATACAAAGTATACAAAGTATTTTTTTAATATGAGTATTTAATTAACACAGTCTGATGATGCTAGTGCATATAACTTCACTTCCAGATTTTTTATTAAATAATACTTTCGGGAAAAGCAACAACATTGGTTGTAGTGGACAGGTGATTTGTATTTCATACACTGCAACATAACCCATCCTCTTGCGCTATCTATTATACTTCAAAATGTGCACATAAATAGTTCAAACTTCAGTATTGATCTGAAGGCGCTAAACAGGATCAAAATGAGTTGAGGCGGGTAAAATATAAACCAAAGCCTTTTCCATTATTTTAACTTTATGAGTGTAGTGCCAAATAAAGATCTTGCAATTCCTATTGAAATTAATATTGAAAGAGTGGTGCAGAAAAATATACTGATTATTTTACATATATACTGAGCACGATGCAAATTTGGTAGTTAAACTTATAACTTTTAGCAAAACAAAACGACTCTATAGACAACTATAGAGTGTTCGATCTATGTGTGTCTGGCATTGAAATCATACTTTGAGTCTCAGAAGGTGTTTCCTTACCTACTAAATAAAGAAGAGCGAACATCCGCTCTGGAATATTTCGAATTACGATACCGAAACAATTGACTCTTTTAGAAGGATTTCCATCGAAAGAAATGTGTGAAACTTCAGCTCAATTAATAGATATAACCTCTGGTATCCAACGGTTAAAATGTATGTCATTGGCTGTGTCTATTGTATATTTTTAGAAAGTTGTGGGACTTCATAGATGTTTTTAGGAAGTGAGGGACGATTCCTCTTCCGTTCGCATTGAAATCATACAGTGAAACAGTTCCTATTTGGATGTTTTTTAAAAAGTATTTTTAAAAAGAGTATTTTCTTGATTTGCAGTCTTGGAAGAAGGGGTGGGAGTGTTCTAGAACTTCCTCTTTTAGTTTCTTGTTATTATAGAGCCATGTATTACACTGGTAAAAAATAATGAATTCAGCCCTTTTTGTTTCAATTTGGTACTATTTTTCAGCCCACTCCAAAGATAGGACTGTGGCAACACTGCTAGGAGGGCAACTGCAGGATAAATTCTTCACTAATGACCTTATTAAGTAAGGTAATTTAAAACAACTTCAAAAGTAATTATTGCATGTGCCGTCTTTATGAGATCTTTTGGTATATTCTTGATATTGAAGAAATTATTCATGTTTTCTGCTATTGTTATTATTTTAAACAAACGCAATTATCTTCAGAAAAGAGCTTCGTCTTTCGATATCCTTCGGGATATAAATGACCAGGACCAATGGTTATTGAAATTGAATTTCGGTGGTGGAAATGCTGGAAACCGTGATATGTTGTCGATATTGTGATCCTGAGAAAAAGTCTCAATAAGCTCAACCGTCCATCACTGACCCTTTGTCCACATCAGAGTCACTTTTTCGAAAACGGCATTGGAAATGAAATTTTTGATTTAGTTCGAATTATTTGAAATCGTGATGTGTTACGAGGGTCACTACGAACGTTTTGAGATGTCAAGTAACTTACATACTTTAAAATCAGTTTAACACTTACAGTTTATCAAAGTAGTCACCATTACACTGTACACATTTTTGCATCCTCGAAAACCAGTTTTGGAAGCAGTCTTGCCAGTCTTTTTCTTCAAGTGTTGAAAGTTCATTCTCGTAAGCCAGTACAGCTTTTTCAGGGCTGCAAAATATCTTCTCACGCACGTGATCTTTAATCGTGGGAAACAGAAAAAGTCACACGGGGCCAGGTCAGGGTTATACGGGAGTCGTAAGTCTGACCTCCGTATATTCTAAAAACTGAATTGTGATGTTGGCCGTGTGTGAGGACGCATTGTAATGGTGAAGCAAGATCACACGCATTCCAGTTCTTGGATCCCGTTCTCGAATCTTCTGGAACACTTTGTTAGGCACTGAGCAGTAACAGTTCTTTATTCTTCAAGTGAAACAGTTGCAACATGGCCAGATTTGGAGAAGAAAGTTGTGGCCATCTTCTTCCCCACACTTTGCGGTAGCAATAACTTTTGTGGGTGGATTTTCGTCTGGAAAGATCCGAAGTGTAGGCTGGCGTTTATTTTCAGGATCAAATTGATAGATTCAAGTAACCATGTAACAATGACAGAGACGCGTCGAGAATTGTCTCCATCAAATCTAGCAAGTATTTCTTCACACCATTCCATACGCATACGCTTCTGTTGTTAAGTCAAAGTGTGAGGCATCCAACGAGATGAAATCTCCCTGAGCTGAAGATGATTATGAAGAATTTTTGTTACTGATGGCGATCCAATGTTCACTGTAGATTCAATGTCGTTGAAAGTTGTTCGAGGGTTTTCTCTAATCATTTGTTCCACAGCGGCAATGTTTTCATCTAACACAGCTGTTGCCGGACGTCCAGCTCTTTCTTCATTTTTAATCGATGTCCGTCGTCTTCTGAATTCACCAAATCACCGAAAAATTGTAGCACTGGAAGCAGCAAGGTCCCCAAAAGTCTCCTGCAAACGGTCAATGCTTTGTGTCTCGTTCAAACCATTTTTGAAATCGTAAAGGATCATTGCCTGAAAATGTTCCCTTTCGAGTTCCATTCTATACAGCCGAATACTGCTCATATCAACAAACAAGTGAAGGCGATACGGCCACGCCGATAAGCGAGGCGAGTTGAAACTTGCTTCGCTTCTTCGCTATGGATACCACTATCGAATGCAATTGTTAGAATTCAAATTCTGTGCCACAACAATGCGTACCTCAAAACTTTCGTAGTGACCCTCGTATAGATATTGTAATCCTGAGATAAGATATCAATGGATACAACCACAAATCATTAACCGTTTGTCCACTATAAGGCCACTTATTGAAAACAGAAGAAGATAATGATACTTTGCAGATATTGTAATCTGAGAAAAGTCTTAATGGGCACGACCAGTAATTACGAAGCGTTTTTCACTACAGGGCCACATTTTTGAAACCAGCACAAGGTAATTGTATTCTGAATTTCTGCGGAAATAGCTGAAATTGTATTGTTATCCTGCGAAAAAGTCTTAATTGGCACAACCATTAATCACTGACAGTTTGGCCACTGTTTTGAAAACAGCATAGAATAACGATATTTTGGATTTAAAAGACGTCATGATTCTGAGCAAAAGTATTAATTTCTGGGTAGCGAGCAACAGTAGGTCACTTGTTAGACCATTTGTTCGCATTTGTTCGAGAGATTTACTTCTGGCCAGTCATCCTCCCTACGTTTTTCCAGAACTTCCCTTTGTCACGAAAGATGAATATCGGTAGGCTACATATTCTTAAATTGTTTTGCCGCATCTTTCTCCATGAACTTTCTGCCGTTTTGTATAAGATGAGAAGATGTAATCCTTTCAGACTATCATATAATTCCAAAAAAAATCCCAGAATGTTGTTACTTTCTGCTGTTTCCAAAACGTGAACTTGTAGTGGTCAAAGGTGGTATTATGCCCATTCAGACTTTTTGTCAGCATCGCAATATCCAACGTACCGTTACCCTGGTACCAAAGTTGTTTGGCCCACCGTACGAACTTAATGGAATTTGGTCAAAACTGTGGGTGATGGTCGGTGTAAACCCATAGCTGAAAAACATTCGTTGGTCTACCAACTATTATCTAACCTTCACACAACGTTACTGGAATTGACTGTTTCTTTTTCCAACCAAGAAATGTCGACGAACCGCTCCACTAAAAGCACTTTAACCACCACTTGGCCACTTTGTTTTATCGTTAGCTAATGATAGCGAACTCCATCATATATGATGCTGGTAGAATGCGTAACTGCTCTTGCACAATTCTTCACCACCATCTTGTTGAGTTTCAAATACGAAAACAAAAGAGGAGTTCATGTTGTTTGTATTGAGTCATTTTTCTGTACAGTGATATAGTCTGCTTTTTTCAAAAAAAGAAGATATACAATGCACAATAACTGTCAAATATCCAACCCTAGTAAAGTGTGCGATTATGGGCGACTTGCTCTCCTCGCTGGTCTAGTGGCTGGCACGTGTGCCTTTGATGTAAATGTCCAGGATACGATTCTTGCTTGGAGAGACTTTGGAATTTTAACTATCCGCGATTTTATTTGCGTTAGTGTCCTTGTTGATCTAGGTTACTGGAAAAGGGAGTAAAACAAGTAATATTAAATAAAACCCAGTAATAAGCAGTTAAAAATGTTGGAAGCATGCCTGCTTGCATCACTAGTAGCAAAATTGGTTTCCAAAATGTTGGAGAAATAATGGGGATGTGACAGCGAAAGTGGTCCAACGTCAGGATTGGTCGCTTTGGCAACCATTTCACACCCAAACCATATCCCACCCATTTCCATCGTAATTAAGGTTGGTACCTCATTTACTCAACCAATTCCCAACCATCTCCCTACGTTTGGCCAATGAAACAACAACGTAATTGGGAATGTTGGACTTTATTCACCTACCAAATGACATTAATCGACCTACGCTATCCCAGCCGAACCTCGACCTTGAATGTTAGTTCACAAATGAATGTGCTGAAGTTTACCTAACCAAACTTAGCATAATGACTAGTGCTCTCAACGGGTCGGGTCGGGTCGGGTTGAAGACCGACCCGATGACCCGACCCGAACCGTGATCCGAAATGATTGACCTGACCCGACAATCCGACCTTAGCTGACCCGGTTGACCCGACCCAAATAACCCGATCCGAGCTGATCCGAATGATCCGACTCGACAACCCGATCCGAGCTGACCCGACTGACCCGATCCGACAATCCGACCCGAGTTGACCCGACTGACCCGACCCGACTCGTTTGAGAGCATTATGGTCACGACACTGGGTGAACGCTAAAATGCACTCCCATTGGGAATTAAACCCGGGCCAGGTGGACCGAAGTCTTACACGTTAACCACTAACTAGATCAAGTGGGGGATTTGTATATGCAGATGCAAAAAAGCCGGCTTTTTTGAATCGATGGTTTTTTGCACATAAAAAGCCGACTTTTTGAGAAAAAAACGAGAATTTTGGAAATTTTGCCTTTTTTCATTTTATGATTTTTCTATTTAAATAGCTTTCTTATAGTATACTGTAAAGTTAAATACGATTTCATGACCTAAATCCTATATTTCGCTCTGGAATTCACCATCATGATGGATGGAACACATGTTTTATGAATTAAAGTAAACGTAAAGTACGTAGTATTTGAGGGCAACTGTAGAAGATGTTTAACTTTCTTCTAACTTCTGAGTTACCGACATTTTTCTTTTCTACATCATTTCTTTTTAGTCATCCGTGTTTCATTTCCTAGAGATAAGTAGGCCTACTCTAGCTTCCAGCACATAAGTTAAACTTTTGTTCTTCAATATATCCGTCAGAGAGTACGTTTGTCAGTATATCTGTCAAAACGTACTTACACATTCTTGTTATACTGTATCTGTGCAATGATTTAGCAATAATCTTCTGGATACAAACTTGAATACCATTTTATACAAATAATGAGAAGCGGAGTCAGAAAAGGATTTTGGGAGGTGTTTCTCTGCTTAATGTTTGGTTTTCTAAAATTTCCTAATTTTTATTTGGGAGTTTATGAGCACAAGCACAACTAATATTTCGTTTTGTCTTTATATTCAGCAATAACCTTCCGGATACAACCTTGAAGACCATTTTATACTTATAATCAGTAGCGGACTTAGAAAAGTATTTTGGGAGGGGTTTTTCTTTTTAATTTTTAGTTTTTCTAAAAATACCTAATTTTTATTTGGAGAAGAGCTTGGAGTTTATGAGTAAAGACACAGCAAATATTTCGTTAAGCTTCACCCGTAAAACATCCCCACCCTAACCCCTTTCGCAACTCCGTCACTGCTGGTAATTAGGAATAACAACGATTAAAAATGATAAGAAAGGAAGTCGGCCAGAACCCACAGTACACACATTATCTCTACATTCAAAGATACAATTAAGGAAAACTTTTGTCAAAATAATTGGATGCGGGGGTGAATCCCGGAGTTCCCGACCGATAGAAGCGCAAAAGCTAACCACTCACTCATGGTTGTTGTGCAGTTGTGCTTAACTTAAAAATATATATTATATATATATATATATATATATATATATATATATATATATATATATATATATATATATATATATATATATATATATATATATATACGGCCTATGGAATCCGAAGGTTCAATGCCTCATTCACAAAAACTCTCCACTGACTTAACAAACTGGATCCAGTTTTTACTTTAGATTCCTATTTCTACGAGATCCATTTTAATATTGTCCTCTTATCTGCGCCTAAGTCTTCCTAATGGACGTTTTCCAATTGGATTTCGAGTTAAAACTTTGAAAGCGTTCCTACCTTCTTCAATTCTGGCTGCAAGACCTGTCCACCTGAGCCTCCTAGACTTGATGACTGTAACGATGTTTGGTAAATCGTATAAATTATGCAGTTCTTCGTTATGAAGTTTCGCTCATTCCCGTTCCCATTGGGTCCGAATATTCGTCTCAGGATTTTATTTTCAAATACTTTCAGCCTGCATTCTCCCCTCAAGCGACCACGTTTTACAACCATAAAACACAACAGGTATGATTATCGTTTTATATATTTTAAGTTTTAAATTCCTCGACAGAATTCGCGAGGACAAAATACTTTGAATTGAATAATAACACGAATTTCCTTATTTCAGTCGACATTTAATTTGTTTGTGGATATGATTTTGATGTGGTGATATTGATCCCAGATATTTGAAAGTATCCACTTTGTCGAAAGTATTATTTGATTTTTAACGCATCTATAATTTGCCATATTACGATCCCGGTGAACTTCCATGTATTTAGTTTTTTCTGCATTTACTTCTAAACCAATGTCGCTGCAAGCGTTTAAGAAGGACTCTGCATTTCTTTCTATTGTTCTCCTATCATCCCCTATTAAAGTTACATTATCAGCATACGCCGTAACCTGGTGAATACAATTCAGCTCTAGGGCCTGGTTGCTATCTTTAATTTTCCTTATAGCGTACTCCGGAACAAAGCTGAACAATAATGGCGATAACGCATCTCCTTGTTTCAGGCCATTCTCGACGTAGAAGCTCATATACAAGAATTTTTCTGCTCAGACCTTACTCTGGGATTCATTTAAACATATTTTAATTAATATATCTAGCTTTTTTGGTATTCAGAATTCTGTAAGAATGTTGTACAATGTTTCCCTCCTATCCCAGTCGTAAGACCTTTAAAAACCAATAAACAGCTGATGTACTGGGTAATATATTCCCATTTCTTTTCGAGTATTTATCGAATAGTAAATATCTGGTCGATAGTTGATCAATGTCCCTAAATCCACACTGATAATCTCCAATAATTCATCTGCGTATGGAATCAATCTTGTTAATAGAATGTTAAGAGAAATGCCTCGATAAGTATTACATTCAGTTTTGTCGCCTTTCTCTTGAATTGGAACAGTGAATGATTCTTTCCACTTTTCTTAAATGTATTCCATAGCTTTCCTTGTTTAAAAAAAAGTTTCGTAATAATATGTTGAATTCCTGTCGTTAGAAACCTTCAGGCTGAAATTCAGAAACCTTCAGGACTGGGTAAACCGTGATGTTGTTTCTGAGTCTAGGAAACCGCACGGTCAGATGAACAGTTATTATGCATATGATCAATTAACAGAAAATTTGGTACCTTCCCGATTCTGAACAAACTTAAGAAACAGTCAGTGCATTATAGAATTCGTAATTTTATCGATTTTGCAAATTCCAAGCACCTTATACGTGGCAACATTATTACGTATGTGATCAATGAATGAGAAATTTGTTCGAAATATTCATACAATGTATATGAAAGTTAAAACTTAAAACTTTCAAGAATGTACAGAACCACTCGAAACCAAGTTCTTGATGTGCAGCATTTAAGATTATCATGTAAATGTATTTCTCTCATCTTTTATTTTTTGTTTCAAAAGGAGGGTGTGTGATATTTTGAAGTAAAAATACTACATATAATTTTGCAAGTTATTTGTGTATCTTTTTTTAAAAAAGTACTTATTTTTGTGTATAAGAAGTTATTATATATATATATATATATATATATATATATATATATATATATATATATATATATATATATATTGGATTATCCTTTGGAATTCATAATCCAAATATGTTAAGAATTTTTAAAAAAGTCTTTTCGAATATAACTGATAGCAATGTCCGACGTGGGAGAATTTTTTTTTCTTGCTTTAGTTCTATGTGACGAATTTTTTCTTTAAGGTCAGTGTTCTCACCTGCTCGGAAGGCAGGGGTTATTCTCGGAAGGCAGTAGCAAGAGTATCTTGGCGGAGATAAAAGGAAATCATTTAATTACAATGATAAGGGTTGAGGAAACAGGAGAACACCTTTGATTTTTCCAACCCTTCAACTTTCATTCCAAAATAGGTTCTTATGATTCCGGGACCCGTGCCACTTTGAGTTTTCTTTCTCGGTAATTAAGACGTATTTTACAGTATATATAGTTGCACGTAAGAAGATACATAATATAAATTTTGTAATTTAAAATTTCAAAATACAGTATGATATTTATTTATAAAGTACTAATTTTATTTGATCACTTTCAGCCCAACAAATGAAATTCAAACAATTCACACCCTGGGTCTTGGTCATCAATACTGCGTCTTATTCATTGTCTTGCAGTCACGTCTTGGTGCTGCATTTCGTAGTCTAGGTGGTCTTTCAGACTATACAAGAGCCAACAATGCTCGCCTCATCGGTACAAATGAAGACCAAGTGTGATTTTGTTTATGGTCTTTCATACTATACGGAAAGCAAGAAAGTATGCTCATCGCTACTTGGTGATCACCAAAACAAGCCCAAGAGCAAGATTACTATGCAATTCGTCTTGCATATCCAATCTTTATCTTGTTCTTGTATCGATGTCCTTGGGCTTGGTGAAATAAATTAAAATATTCAGTTTAAGGTCACTCGATTATGCACCGAGGCTAAGGGATAAGGTGACCATGAGAAATGAATGAAATGGTGGAATAATGAAAGTGGGAAGAAACCGGAAAACCCCGAGAAAAGCCACTACATGGCGTTTCTCCACCACAAAGCCTACTTAGCACAAGCTGGGATCGAACCATGGACACCATGCACCAGAGATGAATTCTCTACCACTGAGCCACCGCAGCCCTGCTTGTGCTTGGTCTCCATTTCCAATCTTTCTTTTGTTCTTCCTTAAACAACTTCTAGTTTTGTTCTAAATCCAGACTCCATATTCACGTAGATATTAATATTACAGTCGATTGGTAAGATCAGTCTTCCACATTTAAACATTAAAGTACACACAAGTACAAAAATAAGCATTTACCATAAAAGCACTAGCTGCAAATGTTCAAAATAGATTTATGTTGATATAAAATTAATTGAAAATTGCTATTTTTAATTAGGCAACTAGTGAAAAACAGCAGCTTTCGACACCAGCCGAGTATAAGCTCAACCTAAACTCAGTTGACCAAAGTAAACTGAGCCGACCCGACAACCCGACCCGAGCTGACCCGACCCGACAACCAGACCCGAGTTGACCCGATTGACCCGACCCGACAACCCGAGGCAAATAACCCGACGCGACAACCCGACCCGAGTAGCCTGACACGACAACCCGACCCGAGTTGACACGACAGACCCGACCCGACATCCCGACCCGAGTTGACCTGACCCGATCCGTTTCAGAGCACTAATAATGACCTTGTTCCCAAATGTGTTCTCGCGGCGCGTGGTGTAGGGAGGTTATGCATTCGGTTTGGCGCGTTTGACTTTTTATATGGTATTCCTGACATATTCTCATTATTTCATAGTGTTAAGGACTTTATATATTCGATAAAGGTTTAGTTGTACTTCGACTGGGCAGTAAAAGAAATAGTGGAAGCAGCAGTGCACGAGACGCGAATCCCAGTTGATCTGTTGGCAAACATTCATGCTTGCAACGGTCTTAACTACTTATTACTAGGTTTTTACTTAATTTTACTTTTACAGCTAAAATTTCTAAGGGTCTTCCACCTTGAGTTGTAACCAGGACCCATTACACCAAAGGCGCACGTGCTAATAATTAGACCAGCAGGTAGTCAAACTCTGCCACAATCACATACTTTAAAGTGTTCGATATTTGACAGTTGTTGTGCGTTGAAAATTTTATTTTTAAAAAAGGTTATTATACACTGTGCATAGGAAAATGTTTCAGCACACAAAATACTAACTTCTCATTTGTTTTCGAAATGTGAACACAACAAGACGATGGTGAAGAACTGCGCGTGAGTAGTGACGCATTCTTCCAGCACGAAATATCACGGAGTTAGCGACCATTAGTCAACGATAAAACAAACTATCCGAGTGGTAGGAAAATTGCTTTTTTTAGGACGGTTATCCGACATTTACCAAAATTAATGTAACGAATTTCTTGGTTATAGAAAAGTCAATTCAAATATAATTATGGAAGGTCTTCAGAATATAGGGTTGGCCAACTATAAATTTAACTAATGTTGAGACAATATATAGGCTTTCTATTGGCTCGCACAGACCATCGTCCACCGTTTTAAACAAATGCAACTCAACTCCCAACGGTGGGAAAACGAACTTTTCTACTAGGGAAACCGAACAACTGGGATTTATGTCCCGTACACTGCTGTTTCAACTTTTGCTCTCCTTCGTGGTCGAAGAACAAGAAAACATTAATCAAATATTAAAAAACTAAGTCTATAAAACAAACGGAATACCATATAGAAAATCGAACGTACGAAACCGAATGCATCACTACCCTACCCCCACCTATAGCGAGGAATCTTGGGGCTCGTCAAGATTTGGTCAGGTAAACGTCAGCTTTTGGATGCTGCACCACCATTCAACGTCAATGTTTGCTGGGCTAACCTAAGGTGACTGGTGGGATTTGGTTGGGTGAACGAATGGCCAATATTAATAACGAAGTTGGGGCTTGGTTGGATTAACGTTGCGAGATGGTTGCGAATTGGTTGCGTAAAAAAACTTTGATTGACTTAGAAATGGTTTGGGTGGGAATGGTTGCCAAAGAGAGCAAACCTGACGTTGGGAAACCGTTGGCATGTAACATCGCCACCATTTTCCCAATCGTGGGTCAACCTATTTTCCTACTATAATATATTCTGCTGTTTTTTGTTTAAAAAAGTGGCCCTTTAGTGGTCAAATGTCCAGTGATCAGTGGTTATGAAAATTTAGACTTTCTCTCATGATTATAATTTGTACAACATATCACTGTTTCAAGCAGTTCCACGGAAATCCAACTTATTACATAATACAGCAAACTCAAGGGATGAGAAGTCGCTCAATTTTGAACAATACTAGTATAGATAATCTTAAAATATGTGAATACAATCTCATAGTATTGCCACCTCCAAAGCAAGAATGTCATCTTAAGCATTACTCTTTTCGATTGAAATTCAGCATTGTTGGGAAATACTTTGCTTGTGGAAAAAATATACTATTTTTACTCTTTTTTATTTAGTGAATGCTTCAGTGAAAATTGGTAAATCTGGAAGAAGGTGGGATTAAAATATACTTCAAATTCTATATAGAATTTTTCTTCATTTTACTTGACATATTGAAAATATATTCAGTAGTAGTTCTATTCTGTGAAATTATATAGCGTAATTGGTTGGGTTTAATGAAGGTATTGATCGGGACACTGTTCGAAATAATTTAAGATTCATAAGGAAAATAAATAAATAATTGTCTGCTTTTCTAGGAATGGATCATATTGCTAATGCTCAAGAACGTTAAACATGGATTGAAATATTCAAACATTTTGAAGATTTTGTTAATTTTTTCATGGTATTTTACTGTTCGTAGAATTTAGTTTTTCTATTTACCAGCGACAAAGGCATCAACGGGATGAGTTTCTTTAGTAATGAATAAATTGTGGAAAATTGAGAAATCACAATTATAAACTTAAACTCTGAAACATTTTGCTTAATGAAGCTTAACATTAACTGTACATGCAGCAGATTTTACAAAATGATTATTTTTGAGAATTTATTGTGAGCTATAAATTCAAATGAAAAGTGTGGGACTCTAATAATAATAATAATAATAATAATAATAATAATAATAATAATAATATTAATAATAATAATAATAATAATAATAATAATAATAATAATAATAATAATAATAATAATAACATGCAACAAGGATACAAGTTCGTTTTTAAATTTAATTTTATTTGTGGCTTTTAGGTAACAGACTCCTGAACGTGAAGAGGACACGGTCCTGGTAGATGTCGGGCATGGCCTCTGTTAAACGTTATTCAAGCATTTGACTGGTAAGACGAAGGCATCTCCTTATATATCTGCGATGTTGCCTTTCTAAATACTAACTTTCTGACTGATGGCAATGTAGGAGGAGAACTTCTTTTTACCTGTTGTGGAATTCTTTCCTAATGTTGCCCATGTTGGTAACTTTTCGGCAATTATCACATTCTTAATATGAAGAGAACGGATGAAAACTTCTTCTTCAATTCGTTGTTTCCTGGGGTTGAAAATCTTTTCAGTTGGTAGTCCTTGATGGTCTTCTCGCCTCGTCTTCTTTTTCATCGTATGGTCGTCCGTACAGATGCTGATGGGCATCTCTTCGTTAGAGTCTTCAAGATTATTTTCTGTGAAGTGACCATGTGATAATTGTGTAAACCCTTAACTTAATTCGCTGAATTCAATTACTTTATTAAATTACATTTATCCACGGTCGAATTATGAACATTTAAAATCCAACTGAACAAAACTCTTATTACTGTTGTACATTGCCAAACAGGTTGTATAAGCAAGTATTTGCTAATTGTAACTTTTGAAATTGTCAATAAACACGACCACTTTGATTCTTTATTTTACGCGTTCCCTTCCGCATAGCCTGATACTTCCCCGTTCACTGAGCGCCAGACTCATCCTTTTACAGCGGAATAAAACCACGGAGAAAACATCGACAAGGTGTATTCGACACATGGTTTGGACAGGTGCAGGATCTACGAGAGAAGCGGATTGCACCATAGGAGAACAACCAGGTCAATGTGTTGGGAATTCCATTCTGTTGATTGATCACAGCAGAAAAATTTGAGTTTAACATCAGACTAATGGAATGAATATCGTTGAAGATGCGTCGTGACGAAAGAACTCGACGCCCCTAACAGATCAACACGATAGAGATCCACGTGTTAACTCATTCCAGAGTTTTCAGGTTCATCCACAGGAAGTCATTTATCATCCCTGATGACTAGGACAGCGCCAGTCTCCTTGCAATATCATGATAGTGCTCCTCTTTCATTTTATAATTTAATCGTTTCTCCTTGTTTCATCTTTTCCACGGCTAGACATTTTTAATATAAACATTTGAATTTTATTTAAATCAAAACCAAGATTTTACAGTTAAGTACCGTGTTCTGCATGAGTATCACACCTAATCGTTACATTTATTTAATGAATATTTTAGAGATTATACTGAGCTACTAACTGATGGCACATACCGACACAGATGCATATAAAGTAAGCAAATTGGACAGTTGATAGTTAATAAAATGACGAGTCATATATTCTATAAACTAATTGTTTTAAGGACTTCCTTTTGTATTTTCGTGTGTATATCCTACAGGTAATTACGTAATTTTATTCAACCTAGTAGATAGTAATTATGTATATTATGTTCTAAAATCTAGAATTCAAACACTTCCATATAGTATTATTAACTAACATGAGAAAATACCTTGTTCTGTAAATCAGTTATGTCGACATTCTGTAGTTCCTTTATTGACGAATATTTAGTCATTGTGTGCATGTTGCTTGAACTTAAATGAGCCACATCTCTAAAAAACGATTTGTAAGTGTCCTGATCTCTCTTGGTAACTTCTCCAAAAAACCTTAAAAAGGAAAGTGTTAGTAAATAGCGAATACAAACCTCTTAAATTACGGTTGATATAATACATTTTTAAAATTAAATAAAGAAATCCAATATAATTAAACTCATTCTTAGGATGATTTTATATTGAAATAAACATATTAAACATGAGATAAAATAACGTTATCTATATACCTTGATCTTTTATGTAGCACTGCTGCAAATATACAGTGCTACGAAATATATCATATTAATTAACTAAGGTATCTAAAGCAAATTTGCTTGTGGTATTGTAAACAGTTATATTTAAGAGTGGTAACTCAAGAAAATTATGTATAAAATTGTTGTTTGTTTAAATCATGAATTCATGCTTAGAAAAAATAAATTGAAAGAAAAATTCGTTGTGGTCGAGAAAACTACTAACCAAGGCCTAATATTTACTTTCGAATATACCATCATCCATTTTACCTAAGAACTCAGACTTTCTCAATAATGGCCATGAAACATATATTAAGAAATTGTCATTTCAAGCTGAAAGATGATATTTAGTGAACAAAGTAAACATTTATACGCCACTGTAAAATTTAGAATAAAACATAGGAAGTCGAATGTGAAGCCACGATTATACATAATGGGGCGAAAACTGTTAAAGTGTAATTGAAATTTTGGGGTTTACAGTTTTAAAGTTAAATGGCAGTAAATAATAATATTTAGTTACTTAGTAATATTTTTCGGAAAAATTAGCCTTCATATGAATATAGCAAATATTGATCACAAACTGTTATAAATATGCTAGTGTTGGAGGTCACTCCTCTCTACCCTTGCACTCATAGCTGAGAGGTATCGAAAGATGTCATCTCCCACTAAGACACATATCATACTTTCTCAATTGTTATTTAAACTTGGGAAGATTTAAATAACAAATTGATAGGTAACGTGGTAGATTACGTACAAGCTATCAAACTTGGCTTATTTATTTTTTCTCTTTTCTACTACTTATACGTTTTGTGAGAAATAGCTCACTACTTCGACGTTGGATGCGAAGCACATCCCATAACCTACAACCTCGCGTTAATGAAGGAATGTAATTTACAAAAGAAAATGATTACTCAAATAGTAATTACGTTTAACTACTCATATTTTTACTTTAAGATTGATACTACATTTAGTATTACACTTTGATTATCACAACTTAATAAGCTTCAAAATATGTAAGAACACTACGTAAGAAAATAATAGTGTTTGCAACACTTACACAATATACCGCTTAACTTTTGAGAATTTCAACTAACTATTCGTCTTTTTCTCTTTTACATTAATAACAGGTTGTGCACCTTTATTTATGTGTAATTGGCTCGTTAATAATGAGTTGTGCGTAAGTTATTGCCCGCTGTTACTTTTCTTTTCTACAAAGGCACTTTTCTAGCTGGCGTGCTAATTGAGCATATTATTATTTCATTATTACTTTTCAAACGATATTCCACAAGCGATCATAACACTGGATTCTTCCTCTTCAGAAATGCAATTTTCTGGCTACTTACAATTTTCTTCTGTGTTGCAACCTATGTCACGCCTTATCCTCTTCCACTGCTTCGGTAACGAGTCCTTTGAAGAATCCTGTAAACGCTTCGTAAGATATCTGTACACCGAGTCCGGTCAAACGGCACTCATTCGGAAACTTTTTCCAGACGACTAAGTAATTAAAACTATGTTCGGACGTTGATCGGATTAACTATACAAATTCACGATTACAAACGTATGAAATGGCCTTTAGCATGATTTTCGAAAACTAGGAATATTGGCAGGTAACTACTTCGTGGTGGGTGACTTCACACACACGTTTCGTAGTCGTTGGCAAACTTCCTTCCCGTGATGGAGGTTTCGATGTTATCGAACGACTGATTAGTGCTTCTTCTGCTTACCGTGGGTCACGTGACTAGCAAACATTCATTGAATATAACATAATTTGCGTTCTCATGGGAACTGAAGTAGAAAAAGTGTCTTAACAACTTTTCGAACAAAGGGTTATTGTTGTACGCACACACACATATAAAGACAAAGCTAATATTGGCGTATTTAACCTGATGATAAGGCTGGTTTCACTGTTAACAACTCGTGTCCTTTTCACTAAAATTGGTTGGGAAAACTAGTAAAATAAACGTTTTAATTTTCTTGCTTCGATGTGCGTCCCGCTGTCAATAGCACTATCGAGAAAAGACGTAATGTTGTTTATTTTGTAATTGAAATGAGTTCTGTATTATACATATTCGTAAAACAAAATTAACCAACGTGTTAAATATATATAAAGGAAACTCGTTTAATTGTCTATGTAGTGCAACATCATCTTCATCATTCATGTCTATGAAATGCCAATGCAAGAAAACATATTAAATATGAACAGAATGGAAGGAGATCACTCACACTCACCAAAATATACTAAGTTTCCTTTCTTTACTTTTCACAGCCACGTAAAAGATTATGGAAAATATTAATTAGATATTCGTAATATACTTTCATCAAATATTTCTACACCTGTTCGAACTCTTCACACTTGCGCATCTGGTCACACGCGTTACAGCAATTTTCTTTTGTTAGTGTTGTTCGGAATGACTTAGGATATTAACTGAATTAGACAATTTGAAGAACGTAAAGTGAATTAAATTTTCGAATCGGTATTCGGAAAACAAGAAATAAACAAATAACTGAGCGTGAAGATTGATCTTCTTTCTTACACTTTGAAGCTCGATGAAACAACCTATGTAATATCGACGTACTTAATCGTGTTTCTGATTGGTAGGAAGAAGATAATATCAATAATTGTACAGTGGACCACAGAAGTTCTTGATGTACAAAGTTCGTGAGTTAGCCAACATAACTAACGCCCGCTCCAAGATTGATTACGCCTGGGGAGTAGCTAGAACAGCAGCATGAAGTATTCCCCCCTGTTAAAAGAACAAATCATAAAGAGTATTTTTGTTCAGGAGTGAGGAGAAACACTTGCTGACGAAATGAGAAATATGAGTCTTTGGATACTTGTACTCACATACTTAAACCACATGTCCAAAATGAATTTTCTTTATGTTCCTGATACCAACTGCCATATACAAGTGCACATGTAGAGAAAGAGAGACACTGTGTGTAGGCGAGAGAGGGTAGAAAGTGAAAGACATTAAGTGACAGAGTCAAATACAATATATGCTTGAATTTTTACTAACAATGTAAAAAGATTTTATAAAGCTATTTGAACGCTTGAAGCGACATAATGTTCATAAAGCTTCTTCTTCTTAAAGCTTTTATAATTAATGTCGCAAAAAGTAAGATCCATTGTAATATGTGCCAAAGAAATAAATGCATGGTTTTTGCAGGATAGTATCAAATACCCCTTGCTTCTATTCATGGTATAAACCTAGCATTGAGTTGATGTTGAGTTTAACGTTCCTTCTAACAGCGAGGCTATATGAGACGTTAATCTACAGATTAGTGTGGAATCCGAACGATATGACCAAACACCGGGAATCGAACCGGGTTTCTTACGTCAAAGGTGCGTACGCTAACGCCTTAACTACGAAGGAATTATGTATAGAAATAGAATACCACACTTAACCTATCATACTTCACCGACATATTTATGTTTTATGATCAGTTGATATATTATTTGTGGACATCATAGCGAAAAATGTGTTTCCTATTTCATGAGCTATACTAAACATACAAAGAATAAAAACGAAACGAAACAAGGACAAGTATGCAATGTAAAATGTTTTGCCTCTCTCGAAGAAATTGCACAATGCATTACAAGTACAGATCTCGAGCATTTCCACTAGAGCTACTACACCGCGCTGGCCTTTTAATTTCCCTATGTGATTTAGTGGCTAGCATGTGCGTCTGTGATGTACGGGGTCCCGGGTTCGATTCACGGTGGGAGAACTTTTCGAATTTTAAATGTTCCCGATGTGTTTGTGTTCGTGTCCCTGTCGTTCAAGGTTACAGGAAATTACTGTATAACCGAGTAGGAACAGAAGTTCATGACAACGGAAAAGTAGATTTTGATAAATGTACTTTTGTGCTACCTCTCGCGAGATACGAGTGCACATTAAAATTCAATACTACAAATTACAATAGCCAGGAAAACCGTCTTAAAGTTTCTCACTCTCGCATAAATGATATAACGCAGTAGTAGGGATCCCGTTATATCGCGCCGAGTCAGCAAAAATTTTAGTGACGTCATAGGTCAGAGGTCAATGACATTGGCCCGGGGACAATGACCCAGGGGTACTTAAAACCACCCTCTCTAAATTTTGACAGGGGTATCTTGGCCCACTCCCTAAATTTTGGCAGGGGTACATAGAACCACCCCCCTTAAATTTTGGAAATTGATAAATCTAAAAATTTCGTGTGGTAACGTAGGACAATAGTATGTACCTCTATCAGTATTGGCGGTCTATGTTGTTGCCATTCATGGGTAACAAATTGCCAAAAATTCAAATTCCGGAGGTTTTTTGGGAGGGGTAATTTATCCCCTTTGATGAGGTGTTATTACCCTGTATGGTTATATGGGCATATAAGGGGGTTAATTACTTTTCATAAGACATGGGTCCGTTGGTGCACCCCTTTAAAATTTTGGGAGGGGTACCTTGGCCCACCCCTTAAATTTTGGAAAATGTCAAATTTAAACATTTGATATTATAGTACAGGACCTCAATATGTGTCATGATAAGTTTAGATGGTCCACCTCGTTCCCTTTTAGGGTACAAAATTGCCAAAATATAAACGTAAGAAATACGTTGTACCACGTGTTTGGTTTTTTGTCCATTTTGTTACCTTTGATGAGATCCTATTACCTTATGTGATTACAAGGGTCCCATTGCTATCATAAGACATGGGTATATTGTTGCACCCTTCTTAAAATTTGGCAAGGGGTCCATCCCTTCAATTTTTGGAAATTGTCCAATTTAAGCACAGTACAGGACCTCAATATGTATCATGATAAATTTCGGTGGTCCTTTCATGTGTACACATTAGGATAACCGTGTTCGGTTATTGACTCAATTTATCCTCTTTGATAAGGTTATAAGGTTTGGACGGGTATCCCCTTTCAATTTGGTAGGACCCTTAGAGTGTAGTATGGTCACGTGATCGATGATTTGGTTTTGATGCGCGACGGGTCCCTGGTCAATGTTCTCTAGGAATTAGGTGGAAACTTTGAAGAAGATTCAGGGCATTTAAAAGTTTTTCAACTTTCAAACTAAAAAAAATCAAACCTAAGTTTTCAAAACAAAAATTAAAGCGAGAACTTTTAAACGAAAATCTTGAAACTAAGAAATTTTCAAAACAAAAATCTGAAACGAACAATTTTGAAAAAATTTCAAACAAAAATTTTGAAACAAAACATTTTGAAACCAAATAATTTGAAACAAAAAAATTACAAAAATTTAAACGAAAAATGTTTAAACAAAAATTTTGAAATTAAAAATTTTCAAACAAAAATTTTGAAATGAAAAATTTTCAAACAAAAATTTTGAAACGAAAAAATTTCAATATAAAGAATTTTCAAAAACAAGTTTGAAGCAATATTTTTGAAACAAAAAAAATTCAAACAAAAAAACTGAGGAAACATTCCGAGGAAACATTCTAATCCTCAAGGGTGGAAATTGTTTTGCCACTACCTTGCATCGTCAAACACACCTCAAGAATTGATTGGTAATCCACGAAAGTTAAACTATACTGTCAAGCATAATAGTTCAACAGCATCCGAAGGATCTGCACCACCAAAACCTGCACCTGAGTTATTTTCTTCCGGAGAAAAACAGGAAGAAGATGATGATGATGTTTCAGAAGTCCGACCGAAAAGAAAACGTATAATTCCACAATGGTCAACGTACAAACCATGAACAAAAAAGTTGAAATCCATTTACTACAATCCAACACATCCTGCATCATTTTCTTCAGCAAAGAAATTATGGCAAGCCACATGAAAATCTATACCTCTAGCCAAAATAAAACTTTGGTTAAACAAACAACCTGCCTACACGTTACATCGTACTGTACGTCGTCGTTTCCGTAGAGATTTTTATCTTGTCAACAATATTGATGATCAATGTGAATGTGATTTAAATGATTTACAATCACTTCAAAAATATAATGACAATTACCGTTATATTCTTACAGTGATTGATGTGTTTAGTCGGTACGGGTGGGCTGTACCATAAAAATCAAAAAGTGCCGAGGATATAGAGAATGCATTTGAAATGATTTTCCAGAACAGTAAACCAATTGTGCTACGTAGTGATCAAGAATCTGAATTTACCTACAAGGTACCACAAAAGTTTCTCAGGAAACACAACGTGTAACATGTTACAACAAAGGATTCCGATATTAAAGCCAGCATCGCAGAAAGATGAAAATACTTTACAAAATATCAAACATACAATTACATCAAAGTATTGCCTTTACTTGTAAAAGTATACAATGAAAGTCGGATTTCCTGTATTAAAATGGTACCTGCAAACGTTTCTAAGGACAATTTACTGGAGGAGTAGGGTATGTTTGTATGTTTTCGGACACTTCCCCCTTCCACCCCCCTAACTGTCAAATAAATTATGAAGCCACCACTGACTATTGTACTTTAACACAGAAGGATACCCCAAAGTGAGATCGCATAGGCTTTTTTATGACATTTAAAATCAAACAAAAATGAACTAACTACTTTGGATATTTTATATTTAATAAATCATGAAAAAGTGTGTAATTTGTGGAGAATTAAAACAATTCCAAGAGTTCGCTAGAAATGGAAACAAGAGGGCTGATAACTGTAAAAGATGTTGTAGAGCAGAGAATCTTAATAAAGAAACTCAACATGGTTTAAAATATTCTGGACCGTTGCTACATTATTCACTCTCATCAAAAGAACGAGTGGTTGAAATACATAATAAAATGCTAGAGCATGACTTTATAAAAATAATGTATCTTTTCTTTAAGGATATAGACACACGATTTAAGATTTTAAGACCAGCTACATTATCAGAATGTAAGTTTGTAGATCCAACATATAGCCCCGTAGGTTTTACATTACCGGCACCACAAGTTATTTTATTTAAAGATATAATACGTGTTGGTTTCCCACCATATTTTACTAGAAGGAACGAAATTACATCTTGTTATGACTTAAGTAATGAAAAAATATTAATAATAAATGTGTTCTATGTGGAATTCCTGCATATTATAATGAGAACTTTTGTTCTATACCCCATATAAAACTATTTCATGATTGGATACAAAAAAGGTTGTCAGAATTTAACGAAAATGGATATATCATCACTAACTACAAATCACCACTAGATTACTAACGTAATTACCAAGCACTTTCTTTGAATATTTTTTTTTGCTTTAACATTAGTTGACGCACATAAGGGACCCAAGAAACTAATGCAAAGTATTCCCATAACTACAATGTTAAAGTGAGATCGCATAGGCTTTTATGATATTTAAAATCATAAAAACTTTCATCCAAAACTGATAGCTTATAGTGCTGTCTTTGATTGAAAAAATAGTTTTTGTTTGGTGTAAATCAGTTCACAAATAACTGAATTATAAAACCTTAAATTTAGTATGTTGTATACAGCTGTTACAGATATATGTATAGATATTCTCGCTCAATCGCACACACACACTTACAATATCAGCTGACGAGCACACATATACATATATAGCAAAGAAGAAGGAGGAAGTAAAAACGTGACTCACAATTCGATTCTCTTTCTCTCTTTCCTTCCCAGCTCTGAACGACAGAGAGGTTTGTGCAATAGAAACAAAGAGAGAATGATTAACAGCGGAGTAACGACGCAGTATTCTTCGCCTCCAATATACTTAACATTGAATTTAACGGCTGGACATAGCTCGGGCGCTGTCTTCTTCGCTGAACTTTTCTCTCGTAACGATCATAATTCAAGCGAAGAATGCTACGCCGTTAGCATCCTTGTCGACAGAGTCAGTATTTAGTTCCAAAACGTGCCACATGCATGCCCTAGTGTTCCATATACAAAATTTATTTCTCACATCTTCTTCTCTCTTTCTCCCACACATCTCTAGAGTAGAAGCATTCAGTGATACCAGATTTCAATAACTAAGTTGTATCGCATAATCTAGAAAACAGGGTTGGAAATTAACATTTTTACATGTTTTTCCAGAATTGTTAAAATTACGAATTAAGCTCTGAAATTATTACAAATGAACTAGTACTAAATAAGGTAAACATGATAATTTTTTGCAAACGATAACCAACACTGACATCAATGGCGGCTCATGAGGGAAAATATCTCCAGATCATTATAACTTCGTTGTTTATTAACCGATTTTCAAAACTCAAACGACAATCGATAAAGAAAAAAATTAGGTATTTTTGATTGTATTGCGGATTGCATAACAATAAGGATAATATTTCCAATTTGTTATAACTTCGTGAAATATTAACCGATTTTTTAAAATTCAAACGGCAATCAATAGAGAAATAAATTTACTATCTACCGAATGTCTTGCAGGGTGCATAACTCTAAGAATATCATTATAAAAAACTCAAATAAATCCCCTATTTATACGTGTATCTTTGAAATTTAAATGACATTATGTTTTGTATATCTAAAGGTCTTAGTTTTTTATAGTCTTAATACTATAAAAACACTTATACACTTAAAACATACTTAAAATTACAAGTTCGGATATTGATAATGAAACCATAAAAACACTTATACACTTAAAACATACTTAAAATTACAAGTTTCATTTTTGTTATTTTTTGGATTCATCTAAATCTTTCAAACTCTCATACTTAACAAACAGCTTATATTTTTTCAAATCTTTCAATACTTGTTCAGTTTCATCATTATAGATTTGTGGTAATAACGTCTTATATTTCTCATCTAAATGTACTAAAACTCTTTGACCATAACGCTGTGTTTGAATCAATTTCCATATTGTTATCTCGTACGTTTACCTTTTTCTAACTCATCTATGCGAAGGAATCTCAATGCTTTAACGTCATTTTTTATTCAAATAAGTAGCCATAGCTTATTTGTTATAAGAAAAATGTTCGTTTTATGAAAATATTCATAAAACCAATCCTCATTTACATACAAAAAATTTACATAAAATTTACATACAGATCTCAACAGTTAGATAATTATCTTTTAGACCAGTGTATTTGATTTTTATTCCATCTTTAACAATCTCATCAATCATTATATCTGTTAAGTGTTTTGTAAATCAAGGTGGAAGAAAGACCTTAAACTCCTCAAACTCAACTAAAATGCTTTTCCAAACTTAATTTTAATCTTTACCATTTTCACAATCTTATATTCTGCATTTAATTCTAATTCTCTTAATCCAATAACTTGTTTTTGCTCAAGACTTCCAAGTTTATTTAAAAGCTCAATATATCTCGACATGGTATTTATTATATAGAAAACCAATGAACACTCTTCAATTTTTATCTTCACCAAAAATATTTAATCATTTTTATCAATTTCGTTTATGGAAAAACTTCCATAAAACAATACAAACATACATTTAACTATCGAAAATTCTTCAACTACTTTCTCATTCTTGGGATCTAATGTGAAGTTCTTTTGTCCAATTAAAATCGCATACCATATAGTATCAGCAGCCACAGCTTCTGGAAAGTATACTACAATCTTCATGTTTGTTCTCTCATTTACCGATACATTCTTCCTCTTACTACAATTAATCACATACATTGGTCTATTATCTATAAACTCTTCAGGATCATAGTACATTTCGGTATTGCCACATGTTATTCTCTTAAATGCAGTATAATCTTCATACATCTTAAAATAATCCCTGTTAGCAATATCTAAGTTTCTTGATTCTTTTGGAAATACCTCATTCCTCCCATTCTTAAGATAGATATTCTTCACCTTACAATGATCAAACTTACTTGCATCTGCTGTTTGTTTGCCACTTCTATCAGTTTGGAACATTACAACTACGAAATCAGGCATATCAAATTGTCTAGAATTAAATTGAGTAGTAACATCGAACTCCAAGAAAGAACCTACAACAGTCTTCTGAACACATTGATAAGTATGGTATGAAAAAGTGATTCTAGGTTGTTTAAGAATATTCAACTTTAATTGTTTTCATAATTAGATTCGTATTCAACAATAGGCATTCTTATCTCCATACTTTTTATTGTTATTTTTCCATCATGAGGAGCTGCTGCACCTTATCCTGATCCAGTTCATTTGTACAAGACATCGTTATTGTTGTTAGCTTTTGTAAATGTTATTCTCAATCCACCTTTCCACATAACCTCTTTATAATCACTTAAAAAGCCTGGAATTAATCTTAATGGATACAAAACACTAAAGTCCTTTCTTAGACCAAGTTAATCATCTATTTCAAATCCTGCTTGTTTTAAATATTCAACTTGTGGTTTGGAAATCTTTATTGTTCCAATAGCTGTAGATGTTATTCCAGGTAGTTCAATCTTATCTATAATAACTCCATGCTTTCTAACCTCAATTTGAGAAAAGAAGAATGGTAAGAAGTTATCTACAAGTTTTACAGTATCATTTGCACCAAATGTTTCTCCAACTGATTCACCAACAACTTCAAAAGTCATATGACAATCTGCTTTGTGTGGATGTATGAACCCATCCCCCACATCGAAATCAAACTCAATATCTTTGTTAGCTTCATTCAAATTATTAAATGTTCTTGTGTTAGCTTTAAAGATCTGTAACTCGTAACTCTCAACACTATCCATTTATTATAAAGAAAATCTTGAAACAACGCTTTTAGGGGATATACCCATAAAAGAATCATAGATAATAACAATTAAAAACTTATAATCCCCATCCTAACTTAACCTTAGCATTCATAGCAGTACTAAAGCATCCAAAAGCAGCTAATCGTTCACCAATTGACGAATGACTATTAAATGCTCTTTTCCATGCTTTAGTTTCTAGTACCTTATCTGAAATATGTCTTGACTCTGTATCTTTATTGTCTCTGTAGTATATATCGTGTTCTTTACAAGCCTCATCTAATGGGTTAATACCTTTATCACCTCTTTCTAATCTTTCTTGTAGCTTAGTTCCCGGACCACAGTACGAAAGTCCTGGAATATGTAATTCAAATGGGAGTTTATTAATCCAATCATTTACTAATCCTTTTCCAAGCTTCTCATCATTCCAGAATCGTGGTTTAATGTATTTAAGATCTTAATCAATAACCTATACCTTTTGGATCATTAGAAATAAATTGTTAAAGCTTATTATTAATCATACTCACTATACTTACTTTCTCATTATAAAAGTTATTATTACCAGCCTTTTCTTCTACATCTATAACTATTAACCGATCAATTAACTTTCTCACATCATCCATCCATATATATTCTTTAGGTATCTCTGTATATTGTTTAATTCCTTCACCAGTCCTTTTAGGAGTTGGAGGTAAAGATGGTTTAATATAATTATCCCAAATAGGCTTGATAATATTAATGTACTTAGAACCTCTATTCGATGCTACTTTTTTATCTCGATTATATTTTTGGAAGGCAGCATCTGTTTCTATTATTATTTCCTTGTACTGTTCAAAATCGTCATCATCATAATCTTCAATGGTTTTATCAGTATTATTGTTAATAATTCACATAGACCTTCTGTTCCTTTACAAGTTTTACCATTAATTATCAAATCATCACCACTCACTTTAACTTCAGAATTTCCTATCTTATTTATTATTTTTCCATCTTCTTCTACAGTTCTTATTCCAAATACACTCTCATTTGTTTTACTATAATATTTCGTCGCAATCTTACCAAATGACTGTGCTGTTGTTAAAGGTTCTACTCCTTCAACTTTGTGTTTAATTTGTTTTCTCATTTGTTTTATTTCTCCCGTTATAAGCTTATCACTACTACTTGGAGAAGTATCATAAGTTATCTTTTTAGGTGTTTCTAGTAGACTAGGATCTATTGAAGCCGCCTTATGTACAACTGGAACAAGTTCAGTTATTAGATTTTTATTTTGTTCTGCTACTTCTTTGATCTCACTTCCCAAGTTTTGAATAGCATCAATGACAGGTTGTTCTTATGTCTTAAATTTATCTTATATACCTGCTCTATCTTTCTTCCAAGATTTGAAGCCCTTTAACAAGAACTCCTTTAACTTGATATTCTTATTAATATCTTTCTCATCCGTTTATTATATAGAAAACGAACAAACGTCAATAAACGTCAAAGAACATCAATAAATGTGAAAAAAGTCAAACGTTTAAGAAATGTTTTATCTTGTTCCTATACTTACCATTGTTTACCTTCCTTGTCATATCGATTACTATAAAACCATAATCATCTTGCCAACATTTTGAACATATCTCTTTAAATTTATCATAAGACATATCTCCTCCAACAAACTCATTATACACATGTTTAAGATTAGTATCATCTTGTCTGAATATGTATAGAAAGTTAACGTTATCTCTTATAAGCTGTTTAGGTACTTTTGAATATGTTTGTGCAAGACAGTAATAGTCTAAATGTCTATGTCTACCTCTTGTAAAGTAATTTCTAACAGTATCTAGATTCTCTAAAATGTAATCATCAAACACAACTACAGAGTATTTTTCACATTCATCAATAGGTACAATAGAATCAATACCGCTTAAGAACGTTGCTATTTGCTTCTTAAACTTTAGTTCTGATTTTTCAAATCGATCTTTCAATTGCTCATACTTTGGCTGATTCATGCTTTTAGAATATATATAGAAGTAATTATTGTTTAACCAACCTGGCTGTAATAAAAATTTTAATAACAAAAATATTTTTACCACACCCAGATGGACCCACTATAAGACATCGAATATCATCAGGTATAAGCTCTCCATTTCTTTTCTTAACTGTTGTTTCTTTCATCATCTCTTTTACATCCCAATTAATAGTTATCTTACTCATTTATTATAGAGAAAATCGTCTGTTTTATGATCTCATGTCTTTAAGTTGTTCTCTGATCTTAAGCAACGTATCTTTTATATATTCGTTATCCATTTCACCATTTAATGTTATTATCATCTCTAACTGTTCTTTAAATGAATTAATACAAGTGACAATGGTTTTATATTCATCTTTTTTTGCTTATGTTTAAGTTGGAAGATAAACCTGTTATAATAGCACTTTCAGTTGCAAGAGACGTTGTTAATATTGAGTAAATTGTTACAGGTATAAAAATATTAATAAATCCAGTTGTTGCAGAAAGTATAACCGATACCGTGATCAAAGTGTGTTATGCATATTTCACAATTAGTAGTTTTCTCTTTTTCTTCTTTAAACTGTATTCTATCTTTTGAATGACATCTATTAACTTGATTACTTTCTCTCTTGGAATATCTCTAGGTAAATAAAACTCATTCATTTATTATATAATAAATGGCTAAGGTATTGAAGTTAACGAGTGATACTTCTGTTTTAAAGAAGAAACTCCATTACGAATTAGACAACAGTAGCAACTATTTAAGTAGAGGACTAGTTGGGTTTTACAGTACATATCTAACTCCAAACATAACAACAGAAAAAAAACAGTTTCTCATATGGCGATAGACAAGTTTTTATACCAGAAGGGCAATATAATTTAAAATTACTTAATGCGTATTTAAAATCTCAATCCATCAACATAATACTATCAGAAGATCATTTAAGAAATAGAGTTAAAATAGAAACTGATAGTAATGATGTTACAATTGAGGGTATAGGCACTGTTCTCGAGTTTAAATGTTCTTGAATTTTTAGAAAAAAACAAAACACATATTGGAAGTAAGTTGCCAAAATTTCATCCGTTTGATACTATAAATGTTCACTGTAATATAGCAGATGGTATGTTTGTTAAAGATACAGAATACACACATAGAGAAACAGGAATTATAGCATCATTTAAAACAGATGCTGAGTTTAAACATAGTATTACTTACGAACCTACTTATCAATTATTTTTTCCTATATCTAAAGACAAGGTTGACAATTTTGAGATAAGGATAACAGATGAGAATGATTCCTTAATTGCATTTGGTGGAGCAACAAAAACTGTACTTTTACAAACTAAGATTTTCTCTTAAATAAATAGGAAGATGTGTTCTATTGAAGGTTGAATGTTTAGTGTTCCTTATAACGAACTAAAGGATTTAAATATTGATCATGTACTAACAAAGAAACAACTTAGTGATAAATCTAAGAAAATTAAAGAAGGTAAAGGAATGGATTTAACTTTAACTATTGCACAAATAAAAAAGATTAAGAAAGAGCATATGGGTGGTTTTATCTTTACAACTCCAGCCATTTTAGCAGCTTTAGGAGCAGTTGGCTCATTAGCAGGTGGTGCAGCAGCGATTACTAAAGCTGTACTTGATGCTAAGAGGAATAAACAAGAACTTGAAAAACAAAAAAGACACAATATGGCTATCGAAGAAAAACAGGGAGCAGGTAAACCAAAGAAGTCAAAAAACAAAAACCATTGACCAACTTCGATATAGAGAGGTTGGTTAAAGAATTAAAGATAAAACGATTTAGAGGTGTATTTATGAGTTACGAAGTTCCACAAAAACCGTATGTAAATAAGTGTGGTGTAGTTAACCTTGATAAATCAGAAAACATTGGTACTCATTGGATATGTTATTGGAAAGATAACAACATAAAGTACGTGTTTCATTCTTATTGTGGTGTTCCTCCTAAACAACTAGTACAATATCATGGTATCGAAAACTTATTTTACAATGACGAACGAATACAAGACTTTAATTCAGTTATATGTGGTCATCTTTGTGTTAAGGTTTTAAATCTTCTAAATCAAGGGTATTCTTTTAGTGATGTTATGTATATGATTTAAAATGATTAAATATTATAAAGTTTAAGTACTTTTATGGTTTATATCCATAAAAGTTTTGTTTTAAAATAAATATGGAAGCTATACACAATAGATTTTTAGATTATTTTGAGAAGCATGAGGATGAACTAGATGCACCAGTTATATTTAATTTTAATTGGTATTTTCGGGATGTTAGTAAGATAGACTTAAAAGATAAAAACAACGCATATACAGTTATTCAGTTATGGAAAATGTTAATACCTAAATTTGTGTATACGGAAGAGGAGTTGCTAAAGTTATATCCAATAATTACCTTAAGGGATATGTTGTCAAATTATAACTCCGGACCATTAAAATGCAGTAATTGTGGTAGTAAATCATTAACAAAAAGTAGGAGTAGTTACATTTGTGATTATTGTTCTGTAGCGAATGGTTGGGTTTACAGTATTAATGAAGGAAGGAGAGCTGCTTGCGTAAGAAAACCATGGTATGATACTACAAAACGATTTAAGTTGCAGTTATCTCGTTTGTAAGCTTTACAGGATAGAATTATTCCTGAAGATGTGTTCAAGGTGTTAAATGATGAATTTAGAGATATACCAAAACATTTAATATCAACAAAAGATGCTTTAGAAGTACTAAAGGAAAACAAATATACAAAATATTATGATGATGTTTGTTTAATACACTATCACCTTACCAATCAAAAACCATTAAACTTACGACATATGGAGGAAACACTTATAAATGAGTTCGAAAACTTATACGAAACCTTTAAAGAACTGTATCCGAAAAGAGTATTATTTATTAACTTAAAATTTGTTTTGTACTATTTGTTAAAAAGCACGATGTTCATGTTCATATTCATTTAAACACTCATCTAAACAAATAGAGATGTTAAAGAAATGTTTTGAAAAATTAGGATGGACATTTTCTTTATAATAAATGAGTATGGATATATTTTGTAATGTTAAAGATAGAAAAGATAATGTTGATATTAGTGAAGAAAAATTAAAATTGTTGGAGAATTTAAACGATGTTGTTAGCGTAAGTCAACTTAAGTCAATAGAAACTCAATCAGAGAACGATAGAAAACGATATGAAGATGCATTAGAAACGTTACAAGACACATACATCAAGAAAGAAGCTTTTCAAAAGGTTAGGATGGATACTACTAAATTGATTATGCAGAAAGAAACTATACCGCTATTATATCGATTAAAAGCTAAAAACGTTAAGGAGCCAATCTTTAGAATATTTAATCTTTCTAATGGTTACAAATTTCTCTATAATGGGAAAATAATGCACATGGAATTAAGTTTGGATAAATACTTTTTGACATATATTTAGGTGATACTTTGATTGAAAATATACCTTTTAGCTTTAACAAGAATGATATAATTACAATTAAACCAACTAAATATTCAGCTATGGAAGAACGTCAATTATTGTTTGTTATAATGTACATAGAAAGAGAGCTTTCCTAAAGATGTTTGCTATATAATAAATATGGATATTTTTGGTAATGTTAAAAGTATAATGGACGAATCTAGAAACGTTTTTACATCCTGGGTTGATTTTAAGAATAAAAGATTGGTTAATGTATCTAATGTTGAATTTCTATGTCGATTGGCAGAAGATGATCTTGGGAAACCAGCCTTTTTTGTATATAATTTAGCTGCTGCCTACAAATTTCTTTATAGAGGTAGGTTAATGCATATAGAATCATGTCTTAATAAACATCTTATTTTTAAATGACGCTTTCGTTGAAAGTTTTCCATTACACTTTAATATAAATGATCAGTTAACAATTAGACCATCCAAAGATTCTGAATTGAAAGAAGGTAAATTATTATTGCTTAATATGTATATAGAAATAGAAGATGAAGGTGAAAACGAATCAAGTGATGATGATGATAATGTTAAAAGTATAGTATTAGGTAGTGATAAATTTTAATTTTTTTTATTTTCTATGCAATAAATAATGATGATGTATTGTGTTAAGTGTAAAAAATTTACAGATACGGCGAAAGATACCATTAGATTGGACAAACAAAGAATGGAAGATATCTAAAGAAAAGTATTTGTTCTGTATGTGGTGTTACTAAAACTCAATTCGTTAAAAAGAAAGATTGACTATATGATGGTAAAGGTATTAGAGAAGACATTATAGAAAAAATTCACAAACCATCGAAAAAAACTTTGACAGATTAAGTGTAGTTATAAAAGGTATCGATGATCTTTGGCAAGCTGATCTTGTTGAAATGAATAGTGGAGTATTAAAAGGTTTTCCAAATTAAATAAACGTTATAAGTATCTGCTAACGATTATAGATGTGTTCTCGAAATATGCGTTTGCTTTTCCTGTTACAGATAAGAGTGGTAAGAATGTTACAGAAGCATTCGAATCCATATTAAGAACAAGAAAACCTAGTAACTTACAAACTGATCAAGGTAAAGAGTTTTACAATAAAGAGTTTAAGAAGTTAATGGAGGAAAATAAGATTAATCATTACTCAACCTATAGTGGTAAGAAAGCTTCTGTTGTTGAGAGATTTAATAGAACACTTAAACAAAACATGTGGAAAAGGTTCACGACACAAGGAAATTATAAATGGATAGATATATTACCAACATTGGTTAGTGAGTATAATAATAGAGTACATAGAACAATTGGTATAAAGCCTATAGAAGTTAATAAGAAGAATGAGCGAACAATATTGGAGAAAGTGTGTAAGAAAGAATATAAGCGTGTTAAACCCAAATACAAATTAGGCGATCATGTTCGTATAAGTAAATCGAAAGGGTTATTTGAGAAAGGACATACACCTAATTGGTCAACAGATGTATTTGTTATTAGTGAAGTTATTCCATCTAATCCACCTACATATAGAATTAAAGATTTAGAAGAGGAAGATGTGCAAGGTAGATTTTACGAACCAAAACTATTAAAGGCGAAACATAAAGATGAATACTTGGTGGAAAAGGTGTTGAGAAAGAAAGGTAACAAAGTATACGTTAAATGGCTAGGTTTTGATGATTCACATAACAGCTGGATAGATAAAAGTAATATTGTAGTGTAAATATAAATGTTGTCTTTTATGGAATAATTACCATAAAAGGCTAGCGAACCGTTACTCTCTGTGTTAGATGATTATGTAAGGGTGTAACGATGTCGAAAGAGTTAATACTTGATATGACAAGATGGTGAATGAGAATTTATTTGTGTGGGTAAAAACTCCGAAAATGATTAAATCAACATTTTATATAATAAATATGAGTACTATGGATAATTCGTATAGTTTAAGTGATATTTGTTTTGAACAGATTAAGGGTAATTATTGGTATGGTGTTTTTGGTGATTTTAAATTGATTATAGATAAGAGTACAAGATATTTCAATGCTGTCAAGTTATGTAAAGATGGTGGAAAAAGGTTTGATCACTGGTTAGAAAATAAAGAATCAAAAGAGCTCATAGCATACATTTTCAGAACCGGTATTCCGGGTCTAGAAATTATCAAAAAAGTAGCAGGTGGCAAAGGAGAAATATGGAATGAAATAAGAGGAACGTATGTTTGTAAGGAATTGATTCTAGATTTATCACGATGGTTATCTCCAGAGTTTTATCTTAAATGTAATCAAATCATTATTAACTACTTCGTTAAAGACTTTCAACAGCTATACCTTACTAACAACGATCAACTTCAAACAAGACTACTAGAAATAGAACAACAAATGAATGAATTACGTATAAACAATGAGAAACAAGAAAAGGAAATAAATCATCTTAGAACAATCGCAGCACCATATACAGACGATAATTCAAAAGATAATTGTCTAATCATATATAAGAAGAACAAACCTAATGATCCTTTCCCTTATTATGCTATCAGATGCCAAAAGAGAAGTCTATATAAGCCTCTTAATGAAGCAGAAGAAAAATATCCGAATCATGTAATAATATATGAAAAGTTTAGAGATCCTATCAGTATTAAGCTATTCAATCTAATGCAGCAAGAACTAGATATTCGTAAAGGTAAGGGTAATGAGTTTGGGACACCACTATCAGAAAAAGAATTGGTTAAAGAAATTGATTGTTAACATGATCGGTTAATATCTGATAATTAAGGTTAATATCCGATAATTAAGGTTAATATCTAATAATTAACGCTACTACTTTTATGATATAATAGTCATAAAAGGTAATTAGTTAAACATTAAACAAACCATCTGTTGTAACATCGAATGCCAAATTCAATATACCACCTAAATCAGAATTATTATGATATTTTCTTATTATAGCTCTCGAATCCACAAAATGTCTAAATATATATATAAACTCAACAGATAGGTCTTGATAAATTGAAATGTTATCCCAATGAACGCGGTCTTTTTGTCCCTCAAGATGAACATCCGAATGTTGTATATGCTCAAATGATGTTACACGCTACTCTCCTCATCTCTTTTCCGGCTTCCTGGATAGGACTTTTCGTGCCTTCAATAAATTCCAGCAAAATTCCAGAATATCCTTCCTTCTGCTGTTCTGGTCCTGTAGTTGCCAAATGGTAAGTGATTTGTGGTTGGGACCATTGGAATGTTTCCTCAGGATCACTATGTATACAATATATCACGGTTTCAACTCACTCCGCCGAAATCCAGACGTTCCTTCTGCTGTTGTCAAAAACGTGGTCCTTAAGTAGTCAGACGGTCAGTGATGGGTGGTTGTGCCATTGAAACTTTTCTCAGAAACCAATATTAACAACATAGTATGGTTTGAAGCAATTCCACCGAAATTCAGAATACAGTTACCTTCTACAGTTTCCCCCCCCCCCAGAAAAGTGGCCTCGTAGTGGCCAAACGGTCAGCAACATATAACAGTTTCAAGCAATTACACCGAAATCCAGAACACCGTCACCTTCTTATCATTTTACTTTTACAGGACGAACGACTCAAGACTTGAGCCAGCAGTTTAAACTCCATCACTTTGCTCCTAACTAACCTAAAGAGATGACTGAGGTGTCTGTCTCTTTAGGAAGGATCAAGCTTTCCAACTGTGTGCACTTCGTCGACATCGAGAGTCCAGCAGCGGACCGGTACCGGGAGAAGTTGGATGTACAAATTTCCCCTCCCCTCAGCATTTAGGGGAGCGAGACTGTCCCTCCCAAGGAGCTACAAGCATAAAGGTTGTATGAATAACGATAAATAAGCATAATAACAAATGATACCCTTTGTATGGATATTTTTGCGAGCGGAAAAACTATGTTGCCAACATCGGGAAAATCTATTTTTATTTCACTTTTTTTTTAAAAAAATATCTTCTTCAACTTCTTTTACGGTTTATTCACGAGGGACAAAGAAGTTACGTCGTTGAGATCGGTGTCTCACAAGATTTTAAATAAGGTATGGCCTATATATCTGTTCCAATTAGAGACGTCAAGGTAAACCAAAATATTTCGAAAAATATGTAGGGTGATTCTCGTAGAAAACATATTGGGATTTTTTTCTCACTTGGTGTTGAACTTTCGCCCTTCACATTTTGCATGATTGTACCCAATGCTTCCGTACACGTGAAAATACTTTTCCTGCGCACGACACGTAACAGTGTTGCCAGCTTTTGATAGATTTACTAAAACAAAATATATCATTTTATTCTAAATTTCTTCTTCTACTTCTTCTACAAGTTTAGTACGAGGGCTACAAAAGTTACGTTCCGAGGGCTACAAAACCACACATACACACACAGACACACACACACACACATATATATGTATATGTGTATATATATATATATATATATATATAAGTTTTGCAACAATCTTGTGTTTTATCAATAGTTGTGCGTGAATTGTTTTTACAACTGTGGCACTTTGAATCTCTTGCCTTACGAGGAATCTTTATAGCTTCTACTGACGTCAAAACACTTTCGCCAAATGTTCATTAATGGTTGTATGCCGTCAGAGGGAATATTATATATAAATGTCAGTTATAAGAAATAATATCTTCAATTATTTCGCATTTAAGAAGTAATGAAGCGAAATAACTTGATTTTCATTCGTACGTTTATAACCACGACGAAAGTTATTAATAATAAACTAGCTGAACCTGCGCTCTCTACACAGCGCATCATTCGCATATGAGCATATATCTCCTTATCATTTCTTACAACATCTGTACATGTCCCTTTACAGACACAAGTGAAAGACGTGTTGATTAAAATAAGCCAAGGGGTATCTTAAAGGGGAGACTTTTTTTCGATTATTTTTCTCAACATCTCGTACCGTTTGCAAGATTTGAGCCTGCTTTCGGTTGGAGTTTCTAATTCATATATGACCAGTGTTTTCTTTCTTCTTGCATGCAGTCTGTAATAAGCAAATACATTACATACACAATTAATTATAATGTCACTTACATATGGTGTTCATTGGAAAAACACGCCCCCCCCCAAAAAAAAAAGTTCATCTTAGACTGGAGAAATGGTTATCCTTCCTTTTCCATTATTATTTGGCCATGAAACAAACGCCTGAGACATATACAATCCCTATATACAACAGTGTGGCATTGGAAAGTATAATGCTTAGGATGTGATGCTTTAGTTTTTTTTTAATTTCAACACTTCCAATTTATCCGTAAAAATGTAATAAAGAAAAACTGGCCATGTTTTTTTAAATATTCAGTTACAACTGGACAATCTCCATGAAATTTGCAATCGATCAGTGAAAACGTCATCTTTCTAGAGCCTATAGTTTCCGAGATCTCATTGTCGAAAGGATGGGCCACAAACATATACACTTAGTATAAAAAAGCTCGAAAGATGGCATCACAATTCATTTGCATTTATTTCGGAGAAGGCTTATGAAAGGCAAAGGCCTTTGAACAATAACTTAAAAGGATAAAAAATTTCTGAAAAATATTTCCTTAGGTATTTTTTTTAAAGTACACTCTTTTAAAAATATTTGTCTTTGTTATAAACGTGAAATCACAAATAACCGTAAATCAAAGGATTAAAAGCTAAGGTTATAGGTTAGATCTCGGTTGCTCTTAATTGGTAATGTAGCATTTTATTAGATAGATATATCTTTAAGTGTTAATTGTGTATTCAATATACCATTTTATTCTAAATAATGAGTTAACGAAAAGATCTTGTTAGAAACTTACGACTTCATGACCTGTTTAGCTTTTCGGGTGAGTACATTAGTCGGGCAAAGAGAAATAGCAGGCATAGGAATTCTCCATTCGTTATAACTTCTCTCAATCGTTACCACCACTGGATTTTCTTGGAATTTTCTCCATGACATATAAATCAGGTAGGATGTTATAGCAATACCAACCACAAATAACAAAATGAACAGCAATCTGAAAATTAGACGAAACAAACATATTGTTTATTAATGTAATTTATCGTATTGCTGTAAAAGATAACGTCTCCCTGTAGCTTCGAAAATTTTTGTTAGTAAAAGGTAGAAAACCCATCAAACAAACATTAAAATGGTTGTAGTTTGACATACTTGACAATACCACCAGATTAACGGTATCTGTTATCTCAATATGCTTTGAATATCCGAAATGCACTTTGTCAACTTACAAATATTTCAATCTACTGATATTTATCACATTACATATTAAAAATTTAAAATTATAAAATTGTGTAAATTCGTGGACAATAAAAATCTTCATAATTTCTTTTTGTGCAAATTACTACAAATTGATGTATTTGCGAACAGAACTTAATTCTGCACCATAAAATTTTAACAGGCAAAAACAAAGAAGAAAGTAAGTAAACATAAAATGGTAACATTAAATAAAAACATAATGGAAAAAAATATATTCATACAGTAGGAATACTTGTTCGAGTTATCTGCCTTTGGGTATGGTACTCTGTATTAATGCGACATTGACTTTTAGAACTGCCATACTTGTTCTTTGCATGAGAAAGGTGCTTGCTCTGCCATCGCAAGATAACTGCGTGATCCGTCTGCCTATTTCTTTTATAAAGTTAATACATTCGTGCCCCATGCACCAGTACATTCAATAGCGATAGTTACAAAATGGTATTTCTCCGCAAGTTTACTGTATTATCTCCTTTTGTCCGTTTCATTTCGGCTGCTCCGCCTGAACTGAAGAAAATGAGACATTGGAAGGAGCGAACGTATCTGAACGTGTAAAGTCCCAAATTAGCGCTTTACCTCTCTTCCACGATAACAGAGTCATTCCATCTTGTCTCTTTCCATCTGTTCTGCTACATCCAATGGGTTCTGTTATTGCAGGTATGCCTGCTGAGATTAGTGCTCTCATTATAATGTCATTTACATTTGAGTGGCAAGAATGTATACCATCGCTTTTGGAACATGAAAGGCCATGTAAACCTTTTTTATTCACTTCGCTCTTACATGCTTGACATTTGTGGTCTTCACAAATATTTGCCCCTAGACGTAACGCAATGGCTATTCGGAAGCATTCATTACTTAGGTGAAAGCCGAGCGTGGGCGAAGGCAGGACTTTCAGCCAAGCACCTGCTTCTAAGGAGGAAGCAGAAATTAATCTGCGTTTGTATTCTAAGTTATCTGCCCACTGGATTGATTATAAAAGCCTAGAAAAAAGATTTAGAACTATGTCCATGAAGTTAGCAGGCCACTTATGGCAGGCCAGAACTTCAACTTCACAGTTCGTTAGTGCTTCGTTAGTGCTCGTTAGTGCCGCAAACCCCATCGTTAGTGCTACAAAAATAACGCCGCAATTTTAATAGTTACTATTGGCCTGCTAAAATCATGCCAGCAGGCCAACATATCAGAATCACACCATAAGAGAAATAGCCGGTTTCAGCATCGTTAGTGCTCGTTAGTGCTGTAAACAATAACGTTAGTGCTTCTATATATACAGTTTTTAGGGTAACAAAATGGATCAGTTTTATGAAGCTAGCATGAACTTAGCAGGCCACCTACGGCAGGCCAGAATTTCAACTTCACAGATCGTTAGTGCTTCGTTAGTGCTCGTTAGTGCCGCAAACCCCATCGTTAGTGCTACAAAAATAACGCCGCAATTTTCACCAGTCATTAGTGGCCTGCTAACTTCATGCCAATGAACTTTGCAGTCGACATATGGCAGGAAACAACTGGGATTTTACACATCGTTAGTGCTCCGTTAGTGCTCGTTAGTACCGCAAACTCCATCGTTAGTGCTACAAAAATAACGCCGCAATTTTAATAGTTACTATTGGCCTGCTAACTTCATGCCAGTAGGCCAACATATCAGAATCACACCATAAGTGAAATAGCCGGTTTCAGCATCGTTAGTGCTCGTTAGTGCTGTAAACATTAACTTTAGTGCTTCTATATATACAGGTTTTAGGGTAACAAAATGGGTCAGTTTTATGAAGCTAGCATGAACTTAGCAGGCCACCTATGGCAGACCAGAATTTCAACTTCACAGATTGTTAGTGCTTCGTTAGTGCTCGTTAGTGCCGCAAACCCCATCGTTAGTGCTACAAAAATAACGCCGCAATTTTCACCAGTCACTATTGGCCTGCTAACTTCATGCCAATGAACTTTGCAGTCGACATATGGCAGGAAACAACTGGGATTTTACACATCGTTAGTGCTTCGTTAGTGCTCGTTAGTGCCGCAAACTCCATCGTTAGTGCTACAAAAATAACGCCGTAATTTTAATAGTTACTATTGGCCTGCTAACTTCACGCCAGTAGGCCAACATATCAGAATCACACTATAAGTGAAATAGCCGGTTTCAGCATCGTTAGTGCTCGTTAGTGCTGTAAACATTAACGTTAGTGCTTAGATATATACAGTTTTTAGGGTAACAAAATGGGTCAGTTTTATGAAGCTAGCATGAACTTAGCAGGCCACCTATGGCAGGCCAGAATTTCAACTTCACAGATCGTTAGTGCTTCGTTAGTGCTCGTTAGTGCCGCAAACTCCATCGTTAGTGCTACAAAAATAACGCCGCAATTTTCACCAGTCACTATTGGCCTGCTAACTTCATGCCAATGAACTTTGCAGTCCACATATGGCAGGAAACAACTGGGATTTTACACATCGTTAGTGCTCGTTAGTGCCGCAAACCCCATCGTTAGTGCTACAAAAATAACGCCGCAATTTTAATAGTTACTATTGGCGTGCTAACTTTATGCCATGTCCATGAAGTTAGCAGGCCACCTATGGCAGGCCAGAACTTTGACTTCACACATCGTTAGTGCTTTGTCAGTGCTCGTTAGTGCCGCAAACCCTATCGTTAGTGCTACAAAAATAACGTCTCAATTTTAATAGTTACTATTGGCGTGCTAAATTCATGCCAGCAGGCCACCATATCAAATCACGCCAAGAGTGAAATTACCGGTTCGAGCAACGTTAGTGCTCGTTAGTGCTATAAACATTAACGTTAGTGCTTCTATATATACAGTTTTTAGGGCAACAAAATGGATCAGTATTATGAACGTAGTATGAACTTAGCAGGTCACAATTGGCAGACCAGAATTTCAACTTCACAGATTGTTAGTGCTTCGTTAGTGCTCGTTAGTGCAGCAAACCCCATCGTTAGTGCTACAAAAATAAAGCCGCAATTTTCACCAGTAACTATTGGCCTGCTAACTTCATGCCAATGAACTTTGCAGTCGACATATGGCAGGAAACAACTGGGATTTTACACATCGTTAGTGCTCGTTAGTGCCGCAAACCCCATCGTTAGTGCTACAAAAATAACGCCGCAATTTTAATAGTTACTATTGGCGTGCTAACTTCATGCCAGTAGGCCAACATATCAGAATCACACCATAAGTGAAATAGCCGGTTTCAGCATCGTTAGTGCTCGTTAGTGCTGTAAACATTAACGTTAGTGCTTCTATATATACAGTTTTTAGGGTAACAAAACGGGTCAGTTTTATGAAGCTAGCATGAACTTAGCAGGCCACCTATGGCAGACCAGAATTTCAACTTCACAGATTGTTAGTGCTTCGTTAGTGCTCGTTAGTGCCGCAAACCCCATCGTTAGTGCTACAAAAATAACGACGCAATTTTCACCAGTCACTAATGGCCTGCTAACTTCATGCCAATGAACTTTGCAGTCGACATATGGCAGGAAACAACTGGGATTTTACACATCGTTAGTGCTCCGTTAGTGCTCGTTAGTGCCGCAAACCCCATCGTTAGTGCTACAAAAATAACGCCGCAATTTTAATAGTTACTATTGGCGTGCTAACTTCATGCCATGTCCATGAAGTTAGCAGGCCACCTATGGCAGGCCAGAACTTTGACTTCACACATCGTTAGTGCTTTGTCAGTGCTCGTTAGTGCCGCAAACCCCATCGTTAGTGCTACAAAACTAACATCTCAATTTTAATAGTTACTATTGGCCTGCTAAATTCATGCCAGCAGGCTACCATATCAAATCACACCAAGAGTGAAATTACCGGTTCGAGCAACGTTAGTGCTCGTTAGTGCTATAAACATTAACGTTAGTGCTTCTATATATACAGTTTTTAGGGCAACAAAATGGGTCAGTATTATGAACGTAGTATGAACTTAGCAGGTCACCTATGGCAGACCAGAATTAAAACTTGATCCTTAGTGCTTCGTTAGTGCTCGTTAGTGCCGCAAACCCCATCGTTAGTGCTGCAAAAATAACGTCTCAATTTAAATAGTCACTATTGGGCTGCTTACTGCATGCCAATGATCTCGTCAATCCACCTACGATAGGACAGAATCTCGACTTTACACATCGTCAGTGCTACGTTAGTGCTCGTTAGTGCCACAAACCACGTCGTTAAAGCTACGAAAATAACGTCTCAAACTTAATAGTTACTATTGGCCTGCTAACTTAATGGCAATGAACTTGGAGATCCTCCTATGGCAGGCCAGAATTTCGACTTCGCACATCGTTAGTGCTACATTAGTGCTCGTTAGTGCCAGAAACCACATCGTTAGTGCTACGAAAATAACGTGTCAATTCCTAACAGTCACTATTGGCCTGCTAACTTCATGGCAATGAACTTTGCAGGCCACCTATGGCAGGCCAGAATTTCGACTTCAGATGTCGTTAGTGCTTCGTTAGTGTTCGTTACTGCCACAAATCCCATCGTTAGTGCTACAAAAATAAGGTCTCAATTTTTGACAGTCACTATGGGCCTGCTAACTTCATGCCAATGAACTTGACAGGCCTGCTATGGGAGGCCAGAATTTCGACTTCACACGTCGTTAGTGCTTCGTTAGTGTTCGTTACTGCCGCAAACCCCATAGTTAGCGCTAGGAAAATAATGTCTCAATTTTAATAGTTAGTATTGGCTTGATTGGCCTGCTAACTTCATGCCAGCAGGCGAACATATCGAAATCACACCAGAAATGAAACTGCCGGTTCGAGCAGCGTTAGTGCTCGTTATTGCGATAAACATTAATGTTACTGTTTCTATATATACAGATTTTTGCGTAACAAAATGGTCCCGTTTCATGAAGCTGACAAGCCACGTATGGCAGATCACGATGTCAATCTCACATATCGTTTGTGCTTCGTTCGTGCTCGTTAGTGCTATACATCCCTTCGTTAGTGCTTCAAAGACAACGGATATATACAGTGTAATATTTAAGAAATCGATTTTCCTCACCTAACTGCATGTCAATACGTCCCACAGAGCTTACCCCAGAGCACAATCTCGATTGCACCTATTAGTGGTCGTTAGTGGCGCATGCCCCATCGTTACTGCTCTATAAATATTGCCTACAAATTTGTACAAACTGTTATTGGCCTGCTAACTTGTGGCAGCACGCAAGGACGAAACCTACGACAGATGGCACCCGTCATTAGTGCTTCGTTAGTACTTGTTACTGAAGATTATTATATCGTTATTGCTTCATAGTTAATAACTACATTTAAAAAAAACATTAATGGCTGCAACATAATGGCAGCAGACAATGGACGAAATGTACGACAGACCACAATTTCGATCGCATCCGTCATTAGTGCGTCGTTAGTAGTCGTTAGTGCCTTATATCCCACCGCTAGTGCTTCACAGAAGACGAATATAATTTTAAGGAAAGACATTTTTGCCTACTAATTTCATGCCAGCAGATCAAGACCAAATCTACGCAGACCACAATTTTGATTACACCCGTTATTAGTGACTTGTTAGTGTTAGCTAGTGCTGCGTATTCCATCGTTAGTGTTCCACAGGTAAGGTCTAAAATTCTACAAACTTGATTTTCCTCTCATAATTTCATGCCAAAAAGCCACCCACTAAACCTACAACAGACCACAATTTTGATTACACCCGTCATTAGTTCCTCGTTAGTGCTTGTTAGTGCACCATATCCAATCGTTTGTGCTTCACAGATAACGGGTACATTCTTGAAGAAAACCATTATTGGCCCGGTAACTTCATGCCAGTAGTCGAGGGACGAAATAGACGGCAACCCACAAGTTTGATTACATCTGTCACTAGTTCTTCGTTAGTGCCGCACATCTCATCGTTAGTGTTCGCTAGTCCTGCATATCCCATCGTTAGTATTGCATATATAACGGCTACATTTTTTAAAGAAATCCATTATTGCTATGCTAACCTCAACCCAGGAAACGAGGAACAAGATCAACTGGAGGGTACAATTTTGATTACATATGCAATTAGTGCTTCATCAGCACGCGTCAGGCGCGCATATTCCACCGTTAGTGATCCACTGATAAAGGCTACACTTTTTAAGAAAGCCAATATTGATCTGATAATAGTATGGTAGCAGACCAGTGACGAAATCTACGGGAGACTACAGTTTTGATTACGCCCGTCATTAGGCTTCATTAGTGCTCTTTAGTGCCTCATATGAAACCGTTAGTGCATCTGTCATTACTTCTTCGTTAGTGCCGTACATCCCATCGTTAATGTTCGTTAGTGCTGCATATGCCATCGTTAATATTCCATATATATGTGCTACGTTTTTAATAAAGTCTTTACTAGCCTTTTAACTTCATTCCAGCATACTAGGGACCAAAGGAGACCACAATTTATATTACATCCTTCATTAGTGCTTAACCAGTGCTCGTTAGTGCCGCATATTCCATCGTTAATGCTTTACGAATAACAGCTACATTTTTTAAGAAGCAAGTATTGGCCAGCTAACTTGATACCATCAGAACAGGGACGAAATCTAAAGCAGGTTACAATTTAGATTACACTCCTCATTAGTGCTTCATGAGTTCTCGTTAGTGTAGCATGTCAGACCGTTGGTTCCTCAAAGCTAACGGCTACATCTTTCAAGAAAAACATTTTTTGCCTGCTAAATTTATGGCAGCAGAGCAGGGATGAAATCTATGCAGACAACAATTTTGATTACATCTGTCATTAGTGTTTCTTTAGTGCTCTCTAGTGCCACACATCCCATCGTTAGTGTTCGTTAGTGCTCCATATCTTATAATAAGTACTGAGCATATGTCGGCTATATTTTTTAAGAAAGGCAGTATTGGCCTGCTAATTTTATGGTAGGAGACATAGACCAAATCCGCACAAGAACACAATTTTGATTACACCTGTCACTAGTGCTTCTTAAGTATTTCCAGTGCCGCTATCCCACCATCAGTGATCCACCGATTACGGCTACATTTTTTAAGGCCATTAGTGAACTGTTAACTTCATGCCAGCAGACCAGAGGCGAAATCTACGGTAGACCACAATTTTTATTATACCCGTCATTATTGCTCATTAGTGCTGCATATCTCATCGTTAATGCCCTACAGATAACGCCTATACTTTTAAAAATCCATTTTTCCTTCTAATTTCATGCAAACACGTCACGCACGAAACCTACAGCAGACCACAATTTTGATTTTATCTATCATTAGTGCTTCGTTAGTACTCGTTAATGTTGTATATCATATCGTTAGTGCACGACACATTACAATTAGTATCAAGTTGGAACCACCACTTTTTGACTGGGAAAAATAAATAATGCCATTCGTTTGTGCTGTATTAGTGTTGGTCAGTGCAGAAATTTCAGCGCTTGTGCTATCAAAATAACAAAGTTATGAACAATTTAAATTTCGGGGCCAACTTGACGTCAAGCTAGCCCCGCTTTTTTCCTTAATTAAGATAGAATTGACTTCCTAATGGCAAACTTTGTGCTACGTTAGTGCGGGTTAGTGCCCAAATATGAACGTTTGTGCTGTTCAAATAACGCCAGTATAACGAAATAAATTAGCGTCAAGTTGGCCTCGCTCTTTTTCCTAATTGAGATAGAATTGATTTTGTAATGCCAGACCTTTGTGCTACGTTATTGCAGGTTAGTGCGCAAATTTGAGCGTTAGTGCTGTTCTAACAACATCGTTATAACGAAATCAATTTCCGTCAGGTTGACCTCGCTTTTTTCCCTAATTGAGATAGAATTCATTTTCTAATGCCAACTATTTGTCCTACGTTAGTGCTTGGTCGTGACTCAATTTGTCCGTTAGTGATGTTGAAATTACACGTTCGTGAACTTTGCGCCAACACTTAACGCATTATCGATAAAATTAGTGTCAATCATTGTTGCATCGTTAGTACTTCTTAGTGCACAAACCCTAACGTTAGTGCTTCACTAGTGTACATGCTACAAGCAAAACACCTCTCGGGTTCCAAATTAACGCTGGTCCCCACTTTGAGGACTAACGAAATAATTAGTGTCATTCGTTAGTGTATCGTTAGTGCTTCTTACTTCACCAACCGCTAATGTTAGTGTTTCATTAGTGTAAGCTCTAGAGCCAAAGCAATGGTCCACGCTAGTCTCCCCACAGTGTCCAGTAGTGAAAAAAATCGTGCCATTGGTTTTTGTGTCGTTAGTGCTTTCAGAAAATACTCATAGTTTTGTTAATGCTTTACTATTAGTGTAGATATAGGCAATTATCTATCATGAAACTCCCGTAAGAAATGCATGGGTAATTCTGCATTGCGTGACATTCCCGGCAAATTGAAAAGCACGAATGACCTCTTCTAGTGCAATCGTTAGTTCATCGTTAGTGCTTCCTTCTGCAACAACCCCTAGCGTTTGTTCTTAGTGTCGATGCAACAAATGAAAAAGCTTTGGGGGTCAGCGTGATCTTGATCTAACGATGCACTAACGATGCACTAACGAAAAGCATTAATTCCTTTGTTAGTGCTTAAAGTAGGGATCAAGATCACGCTGACCCCCAAAGCTTTTTCATTTGTTGCATCGACACTAAGAACAAACGCTAGGGGTTGTTGCAGAAAGAAGCACTAACGATGAACTAACGATTGCACTAGAAGAGGTCATTCGTGCTTTTCAATTTGCCGGGAATGTCACGCAATGCAGAATTACCCATGCATTTCTTACGGGAGTTTCATGATAGATAATTGCCTATATCTACACTAATAGTAAAGCATTAACAAAACTATGAGTATTTTCTGAAAGCACTAACGACACAAAAACCAATGGCACGATTTTTTTCACTACTGGACACTGTGGGGAGACTAGCGTGGACCATTGCTTTGGCTCTAGAGCTTACACTAATGAAACACTAACATTAGCGGTTGGTGAAGTAAGAAGCACTAACGATACACTAACGAATGACACTAATTATTTCGTTAGTCCTCAAAGTGGGGACCAGCGTTAATTTGGAACCCGAGAGGTGTTTTACTTGTAGCATGTACACTAGTGAAGCACTAACGTTAGGGTTTGTGCACTAAGAAGTACTAACGATGCAACAATGATTGACACTAATTTTATCGATAATGCGTTAAGTGTTGGCGCAAAGTTCACGAACGTGTAATTTCAACATCACTAACGGACAAATTGAGTCACGACCAAGCACTAACGTAGGACAAATAGTTGGCATTAGAAAATGAATTCTATCTCAATTAGGGAAAAAAGCGAGGTCAACCTGACGGAAATTGATTTCGTTATAACGATGTTGTTAGAACAGCACTAACGCTCAAATTTGCGCACTAACCTGCAATAACGTAGCACAAAGGTCTGGCATTACAAAATCAATTCTATCTCAATTAGGAAAAAGAGCGAGGCCAACTTGACGCTAATTTATTTCGTTATACTGGCGTTATTTGAACAGCACAAACGTTCATATTTGGGCACTAACCCGCACTAACGTAGCACAAAGTTTGCCATTAGGAAGTCAATTCTATCTTAATTAAGGAAAAAAGCGGGGCTAGCTTGACGTCAAGTTGGCCCCGAAATTTAAATTGTTCATAACTTTGTTATTTTGATAGCACAAGCGCTGAAATTTCTGCACTGACCAACACTAATACAGCACAAACGAATGGCATTATTTATTTTTCCCAGTCAAAAAGTGGTGGTTCCAACTTGATACTAATTGTAATGTGTCGTGCACTAACGATATGATATACAACATTAACGAGTACTAACGAAGCACTAATGATAGATAAAATCAAAATTGTGGTCTGCTGTAGGTTTCGTGCGTGACGTGTTTGCATGAAATTAGAAGGAAAAAATGGATTTTTAAAAGTATAGGCGTTATCTGTAGGGCATTAACGATGAGATATGCAGCACTAATGAGCAATAATGACGGGTATAATAAAAATTGTGGTCTACCGTAGATTTCGCCTCTGGTCTGCTGGCATGAAGTTAACAGTTCACTAATGGCCTTAAAAAATGTAGCCGTAATCGGTGGATCACTGATGGTGGGATAGCGGCACTGGAAATACTTAAGAAGCACTAGTGACAGGTGTAATCAAAATTGTGTTCTTGTGCGGATTTGGTCTATGTCTCCTACCATAAAATTAGCAGGCCAATACTGCCTTTCTTAAAAAATATAGCCGACATATGCTCAGTACTTATTATAAGATATGGAGCACTAACGAACACTAACGATGGGATGTGTGGCACTAGAGAGCACTAAAGAAACACTAATGACAGATGTAATCAAAATTGTTGTCTGCATAGATTTCATCCCTGCTCTGCTGCCATAAATTTAGCAGGCAAAAAATGTTTTTCTTGAAAGATGTAGCCGTTAGCTTTGAGGAACCAACGGTCTGACATGCTACACTAACGAGAACTCATGAAGCACTAATGAGGAGTGTAATCTAAATTGTAACCTGCTTTAGATTTCGTCCCTGTTCTGATGGTATCAAGTTAGCTGGCCAATACTTGCTTCTTAAAAAATGTAGCTGTTATTCGTAAAGCATTAACGATGGAATATGCGGCACTAACGAGCACTGGTTAAGCACTAATGAAGGATGTAATATAAATTGTGGTCTCCTTTGGTCCCTAGTATGCTGGAATGAAGTTAAAAGGCTAGTAAAGACTTTATTAAAAACGTAGCACATATATATGGAATATTAACGATGGGATATGCAGCACTAACGAACATTAACGATGGGATGTACGGCACTAACGAAGAAGTAATGACAGATGCACTAACGGTTTCATATGAGGCACTAAAGAGCACTAATGAAGCCTAATGACGGGCGTAATCAAAACTGTAGTCTCCCGTAGATTTCGTCACTGGTCTGCTACCATACTATTATCAGATCAATATTGGCTTTCTTAAAAAGTGTAGCCTTTATCAGTGGATCACTAACGGTGGAATATGCGCGCCTGACGCGTGCTGATGAAGCACTAATTGCATATGTAATCAAAATTGTACCCTCCAGTTGATCTTGTTCCTCGTTTCCTGGGTTGAGGTTAGCATAGCAATAATGGATTTCTTTAAAAAATGTAGCCGTTATATATGCAATACTAACGATGGGATATGCAGGACTAGCGAACACTAACGATGAGATGTGCGGCACTAACGAAGAACTAGTGACAGATGTAATCAAACTTGTGGGTTGCCGTCTATTTCGTCCCTCGACTACTGGCATGAAGTTACCGGGCCAATAATGGTTTTCTTCAAGAATGTACCCGTTATCTGTGAAGCACAAACGATTGGATATGGTGCACTAACAAGCACTAACGAGGAACTAATGACGGGTGTAATCAAAATTGTGGTCTGTTGTAGGTTTAGTGGGTGGCTTTTTGGCATGAAATTATGAGAGGAAAATCAAGTTTGTAGAATTTTAGACCTTACCTGTGGAACACTAACGATGGAATACGCAGCACTAGCTAACACTAACAAGTCACTAATAACGGGTGTAATCAAAATTGTGGTCTGCGTAGATTTGGTCTTGATCTGCTGGCATGAAATTAGTAGGCAAAAATGTCTTTCCTTAAAATTATATTCGTCTTCTGTGAAGCACTAGCGGTGGGATATAAGGCACTAACGACTACTAACGACGCACTAATGACGGATGCGATCGAAATTGTGGTCTGTCGTACATTTCGTCCATTGTCTGCTGCCATTATGTTGCAGCCATTAATGTTTTTTTTAAATGTAGTTATTAACTATGAAGCAATAACGATATAATAATCTTCAGTAACAAGTACTAACGAAGCACTAACGACGTGTGAAGTCGAAATTCTGGCCTCCCATAGCAGGCCTGTCAAGTTCATTGGCATGAAGTTAGCAGGCCCATAGTGACTGTCAAAAATTGAGACCTTATTTTTGTAGCACTAACGATGGGATTTGTGGCAGTTACGAACACTAACGAAGCACTAACGACATCTGAAGTCGAAATTCTGGCCTGCCATAGGTGGCCTGCAAAGTTCATTGCCATGAAGTTAGCAGGCCAATAGTGACTGTTAGGAATTGACACGTTATTTTCGTAGCACTAACGATGTGGTTTCTGGCACTAACGAGCACTAATGTAGCACTAACGATGTGCGAAGTCGAAATTCTGGCCTGCCATAGGAGGTCCTCCAAGTTCATTGCCATTAAGTTAGCAGGCCAATAGTAACTATTAAGTTTGAGACGTTATTTTCGTAGCTTTAACGACGTGGTTTGTGGCACTAACGAGCACTAACGAAGCACTGACGATGTGCAAAGTCGAGATTCTGTCCTATCGTAGGTGGATTGACGAGATCATTGGCATGCAGTTAGCAGCCCAATAGTGACTATTCAAATTGAGACGTTATTTTTGCAGCACTAACGATGTGGTTTGCGGCACTAACGAGCACTATCGAAGCACTAACGATATGTGAGGACGAAATTCTGGTCTGCCATATGTGGTCTGCCAAGTTCACTGGCATAAAGTTAGCAGGCTAATAGTGATTGTTAAAAATTGATACGTTATTTTTGTTTATAGCACTAACGATAGAGTTTGCGGCACTAACGAGCACTAACGAAGCACTAGCGATCTGTGAAGTCAAAATTTTTGTCTGCCATATGTGGTCTGCCAAGTTCACTGGCATGAAGTTAGCAGGCTAATAGTGATTGTTAAAAATTGATACTTTATTTTTGTAGCACTAACGATGGGGTTTGCGGCACTAACGAGCACTAACGAAGCACTAGCGATCTGTGAAGTCAAAATTTTGGTCTGCCATATGTGGTCTGCCAAGTTCACTGGCATGCAGTTAGCAGGCCAATAGTGATTGTTGAAAATTGAGACGTTATTTTGTAGCACTAACGATGGGTTTTGCGGCACTAACGAGCACAAACGAATCACAAACAATATGTGAAACCGAAATTGTGGTCTGACATATGTGGCCTGCCAAGTTCATTGGCATAAAGTTAGCAGGCCAATAGTGACTGTTAAAAATTGAGGCGTTATTTTTGTAGCACTAACGATGGGATTTGCTGTTCTAACGAAGCACTAACAATGTGTGTAATCGAAATTGTTGCCTGCCAAAATTAATTGGCAAGAAGTTAGCACGGCAACATTTACTTTTAAAAATTGAGACGTTATTTTTGTAGCACTAACGATGAGATTTGCGGCACTAACGGGCACTAACGAAGCATTTACGATATGTGAAATCACAGTTGTAGCCTGCCATATGTGGCCTGCCAAATTCATTAACATGAAGTTAGCACGCCAATAGTAACTGTTGAAAATTCAGGCGTTATTTTTGTAGCACTAACGATGGGGTTTGGAGCACTAACGTGCACTATCGAAGCACTAACGATGTGTAAAATCCTAGTAGTCGCCTGCCATATGTGGCCTGCCAACTTCATTGGCATAAAATTAGCAGCTCAATAGTGACTGCTGAAAATTCAGGCGTTATTTTTGTAGCACTAACGATATTGTTTGCGGCACTAACGAGCATTAACGAAGCACTAACGATCTGTGAATTTGTAATTCTGTCCTCCCATAAGTGACCTGCTAAGTTCACGCTAGCTTCATAAAACGGACCCATTTTGATACCCTAAAACTATATATATAGAAGCACTAACATTAATATTTCTAGCACTAACGAGCACTAACGAAGCTCGAACCGGCAATTTCATTTATGGTCTTATTTTGATATGTTGTCCTGCTGGCATAAAGTTAGCAGGCCAATAGTAACTATTAAAATTCATACGTTATTTTTGTAGCACTAACGATGGAGTTTGCGGCACTAACGAGCACTAACGAAGCACTAACGATCTATGAAGTTGAAATTCTGGCCTGCCATATGTGGCCTGCTAAGTTCATACTAGCTTCATAAAACTGACCCATTTTGTTACCCTAAAAACTGTATATATAGAAGCACTAACGTTATTGTTTACAGCACTAACGAGCACTAACGATGCTGAAACCGGCTATTTCACTTATGGTGTGATTCTGATATTTTGGCCTGCTGGCATGAAGTTAGCAGGCCAATAGTAACTATTAAAATTGCGGCGTTATTTTTGTAGCACTAACGATGGGGTTTGCGGCACTAACGAGCACTAACGGAGCACTAACGATGTGTAAAATCCCAGTTGTTTCCTGCCATATGTCTACTGCAAAGTTCATTGGCATGAAGTTAGCAGGCCAATAGTGACTGGTGAAAATTGCAGCGTTATTTTTGTAGCACTAACGATGGGGTTTGCGGCACTAACGAGCACTAACGAAGCACTAAAGATCTGTGAAGTTGAAATTCTGGCCTGCCATAGGTGGCCTGCTAAGTTCATGCTAGCTTCATAAAACTGACCCATTTTGTTACCTTAAAAACTTTATATATAGAAGCACTAACGTTATTGTTTACAGCACTAACGAGCACTAACGATGCTGAAACCGGCTATTTCACTTATGGTGTGATTCTGATATGTTGGCCTGCTGGCATGAAGTTAGCAGGCCAATAGTAACTATTAAAATTGCGGCGTTATTTTTGTAGCACTAACGATGGGGTTTGCGGCACTAACGAGCACTAACGAAGCACTAACGATCTGTGAAGTTGAAGTTCTGGCCTGCCGTAGGTGGCCTGCTAACTTCATGGACATTTTAGAACTCTATGTTGCATTCTGGAAACGTTGTTTTATCACGAACAACCACATTTTGGAGGTTTATACAATAGCAAAAACACAAATGTATCTCTTCGATAGATAATTCATTTTAATTTTGTATTGAATACGATAACTGTAATATGGGAAATTTTGGATTAATAGAAAGATTTTTAAAGGATAGACAATTAGAAGTTTTATAAATTACTTATTTCAAAGATGATCTTAAACTGCAATTTGCTATTTCGATTCACTAAGGATGTGGGGCAAGTATAGGTAAAGTCTGTAAGACTGATTAAATTAGTGTTTCCAAGATCATATTATCATTACAATTAACATTTACTATTATTATAGCGTTATATGGAGAACCAAATGAAAGTAATTATTATTCTAAATATTCGAAACAAATACACCGTTCTAAGACTTTTATAAACTTTATCAATCTTTATCGTTTTGCAAAACAATTTGAAATTTGAAAATTCAGTGTACAGCATTATGATAATTTTTTTTTTTTACTTTGGGAAAAACTAACCCAATAGATAGATAGTAATCTATGAATTTTTGAATAAAGCTTCTAGAGAAAATATCATTTTAATTCGTTGTAACTTTACTAGTACTTTTGCGGAATGTGTAGTATTACCATGAAAGTATCAGACATTAAGTGAATATACATATGAATATCGTCGTTCATCCCAGTTGCTACCTTCAAAATATGGACGGTTGTGATACTGTATCTAGATTAGTTAAATACGTTGAACAAATATCAAAATAAAGCACTGTTCAGTTCAACCAGTGTAGCAATGTTACATATCCAACATTAAGTATTTTTAGTAGCCCTTTGTCAGGTAACTATATATTACAATTATTCATATAAATAAAAACATTTAATATCGCACATATTGTTGGGTGTCGCAAACTAAGATCAGTAAAGTATCTAAATGTCCAAATCTCGAATGCAAATATACACATTTAACGAAGACATACGGCATCACAATTAATATACTTATATGTGTTAATGCTACCTGGTAAACTAACCGCGATTATAACACTTTGAAATGAATTTGTTGAACCGTAACGGGCATATTAAAAACATGAATAGGTAGTTTTATGCTTTTGGAGTTGAATATTTGTGAGCATTTCCTTAAAGTAGTTTTCTTTCTTTTCTTGACATTAAAGCTTAAGTGTTGATAGTTTTCATTAGTACAAGTTATAGCATTTACAAAAGCTTTAGCAGTATACGAAATTTTACGAATGTTTATCACATCTTCGAATGGATTCTAGGTATTTAATTCCTGGAAATGGAAGAAGAGCATTTAGATAACTTGAAAACAATACATGGCTGTAGAGTTCTGGGGAAAATGTGTATACTTTTGCGTAAGTCAACGTGCAAACGACAACAAAGAAAAACGGTGCGTTTTGGCGGTAGCGGTATTAGAGTGTGTTTTAGAAGCAGAAAGGACTATATTGTGTGATTTGGGAAACGTTCAGAAAAGGGACAAGGTTTGTAGTTATGGAGAGAAAAACAAAATAGGTGAACTCAATATTTTAGTGTGGTTAAATTTTGGTGTGTTGAAGATAGTCGTATTTTCCCAAGAGATTATTTTTTAATAGTACAAGTAGTGTTAAGTAAACATAACATTTTTGGCACTCAGCGTAGAACAATGGAAAAATTAAGAAAAGCTCTGAAACCGGTAAGAGCGTCTGTAACAAGAACTTGTAATGATGTTCGTATCGAACTGCAAAAATAATCTCCAGATGTTGAAAAAATAAAAGTGGATGTAAAGACGTTACATGGACTAGATGATGAACTTGCAACATTAGACGTTTCCTCAGTGATTCAGGTGAGGAAAGTGAACAACAGTATGAGTCAGAATATAACGCAAGAACACAATATAATGCATAGATGAATATAGATGTATGTTGGACGAAGTGCAAGTCAAATACGAACAATTTTTCACTCAAGAAGACGACAAATCTAGTGTTAGCTTTAATGGCAGTAGTACCAATTCAGAATCGTGTGCCACAAAAAAAGGACATAAGTTACCGAAATTAGAAACAAAAAAGTATGAATGTAAAATTAGTTACTCATTAAGTTTTTGGAGTCAGTTTAAGCGAATCCATGAGGAGAAGGATAAGAAAAAAAGGACATTTTTCAGTAACTTCTTCAAAGTTACCGGTACAAGTGCTGCGGACATTGGAAACAGTTACCCACCAACAGCAGAAAACTACGATAAGACAGTTGAGAGTTTGAAAAATCTTTTTGGTAGAGAACTGTTAGTTCAATATTATTTCGTGAACTGTTATGCCTCGAGATTGCAAAATATTTCTCCACAAAAGAATAAACTATATATTATGCGGTTCTGTGATCACTTCGAATCACATTTACGTGCATTTGAGTTAATTGGATTGACAAGTTATAAGTGTTCAGCATCGCTTCGTCGAGTTACCAGAAGATGTTTCACGTAGTTGGTAACAATATATCGGGAATAGAACAGTAAGTGAGAATGTGAACCACAACATTTACGCGGAAAAAACAACTTACTGCAATTTTTGAGAGGTTAAGTGGAAGACGAGGAAAGGATAACACTTTCACAGACATGATTTAACAAAGAAATGAAGGGGTGTTTCCAAAAGCCAAGAAGAATTTGGTAATTGAAAAGGTTCATACAGGAATAATCTGTTTTCAAGTCAGAAGAAGGGAAATGTGTGTCTTTTTCAATGATTTCCATCAACAACAAAATTGCAGAAAAGCTTGTGGCATGACACTACAAAGAAAGAAAAACATATTGGGAAAAAAGAACCGTTGCTTGATTAGCTTTCAAAATTCTCATCAAGTAAAATCTTGTCAACTTAAAGTTAGTGTTTTAGGTTCTTTCAGTTTTTTTTGTAAACACTAAAAGTTATTAAAAGCTGAAGGTAATACTAAAGTAAACAGAACTTTATCCCGCGGTTGGTCGAGTGGTGAGTGCTACGCTAACGTTGATGCTGTTTTGTTTAAAAGTGAAGAAAATTTTCTGAGGGACACCACATCCTCAGTAGCTGCAATTTGGAATGTCGAGTGAGTAAGAATGACTCACACTCGCTGCATCTTGGCTCTCAGTTGCTTCCAAGCTGTCGTACTGTAAAGGGCTAGGCGCTAGGGCCAGGCGGTCACCACCCGACCAACCGTGTTACTATTTTTGCGCATTTTGTTGAATTACGTTTTGGTTATAAACGGTGTGTTACGTCTCTCACCGCAGTATCTACTCTTGTTTTATCGCTCACAGGTACATTTTGTACTTGCTGCTTAACTCTGAGCTATGGATGAACAGTGGGTAAAGCAAAAAAGCAGTGGTTAGGAGAAAAAGACGATCTGGAAGACGTAGATGGTGGCAATGCAATGCGTGAAGATGAACCACAATCCGATGACTCTGAAGTTAATCAAGTGGAGAACGATGAGCACGAATGTGAAGTGAATAATCTGCGAAAGAAGCACAAGACGATGATCTGAAAGTCGGGCCAAACTACATTAGTAAGGATGGTGTGGCAATTTTGAAAATTCATAGACCATCCAAGAAAAGACGCAGAGCGCAATGAAATAATGTTATTCACCCTCCAGGAGTCAAAGGGGAAGCCAGGAATGGTAGAACTGTATCCGAAGGTTGGAGTTACTGTTTTACCATTACAAATTATTGAAGAAATCACAAATCACACAAATGTTCGCCTCCGAGACTATAGAAATATAGTCGAGACGACGATACAGCTGATACAAATCCAGAATAAATAAAAGCTCTCATAGAATCACTCTACATGGCTGGGATACTCTTCTCATGTCGGTATTCAAGACATGTGGGCATCAGGTATAACAGCTCCAGAAATGTTTTTCCTAACAATGACCTTAGACGATTCTACTTGTTGATGAGGGCTCTCTGGTTTGGCAATATAACCCCAAGGGTAGAAAGGTTAGCCCTTAACCCTAGAACGCAGAACATGGGTCAAAAATGACCCAGCAGTAATATATGTATAGATTTTTGTCTGCAATATTTGTTGCACAGTAGTTTTTCTCCGTGACATCTTCTATTGGTTTGTTTACTACATAAAAATAATGTATTTAAGTTTTTGGTTTTGTATTTATTTTGTACATTTTATTATATATATTTATATACGTAGTATACATAACATGGGTCATTTCTGACCCGCGATATATTTTAGTATTAGATCACTATTATATATTAGTATTAGTATGTAATACTAACACTAATCTTTATAATAGTATTAGATTAGTTCTTTACTATAACAAATTAGTATTTGTTTTACTAAAATGTTATTATATTTGTAGTAGTATTACTACAACTAGTCTTGTACTTTGAATTGGATTTTTTTAGAAATATATACTCTGAACAGACTAATCTTTATGATAGATCTTAGTTACAATTGCTTCTTGTGAGTTTTCTCAACTGTCTCCAAAAATCTTGTGTACTAAAATACAAGGATTTTGTTTGTATTTTAAAGGTTTCATTACCCTTTGTTCATTGCAAAATAAACTTTCAGCTATTTTACGAAATATTCACAATCTACAATACATTCTAAATATGTTCCATGAAGTATTTCCTTTTGTTTTACTCTTTCCTTGGCAACTATAAACATCTCTCAACACAGAATAATTTGCACTGATATATTGTGTAGTTGTTTTGGCCGGCATCTAGTGGATAAATCTGTAACTTGTGTCGTAACGGTGAAAATAACAAGGTCAGCGAATCAAATTGTAGTGTAAGGCAATGGCTAATTTAGAGGAGAAAGATATTCAAGCTATTCTTGATGAAAGTTACTGTGCGATAGACAGTGGAGAGTTATGTGTCAGATGATGCGAGAGAAGGTATGGAATATCACAGTGATGAAAGTGTTGGAATCTGTGATAGTAGTGTAATATCTAAAGAAACCTCAGGAGGTGAAGATTCTGGTATTGTTCACAACCGTAAATATTGCAGACAACACAGAAACTGCATGGACTATAGTGCTACCCAGTCTTTCATAAACAAGAACCCACAACATTTTTAGAAAGAAAAAGGCCGGGTTCAAAATCGCGTGCCAAAATCGACACACAAAGAGAAGCTTTCGAATTGCTTTTTCGACCGAAATCATTCAAGAAATAAAAATGAGTACTTACATTGAAAGTCGGCGCGTTGCAAAAGAAAAAAAGCGGCAAAGGAAAGGAGTCACGAAGGAAGAATTGTTTGCATTTTTTGGAATGTTACTTTTATTAGGTAAAGAACAAAGCTGTGATGTGGCTGTTCTCGAGCTGTTTCTGGATTCTCTGTCAAATACTACGTATTGAGCTCCAATGGGTGTCAAAAAACTTGAAGACATTGGAAGAACGTTAAGGTTTGATGACAAACACGAGTTACTCGTGAGTAGAGTGACAAAGTAGTTGCTATCAGATTTGTGTTGGAAAAGTTCATTCCAAACTGCCGATAACTTTTCAATTCTAATGAGTGCGTTACTGTGTGACGAACAGTTAAATTAGTTTCTTTTCGTGGCCACTGTAAGTTCTTAGAGTACATGCCAAACTAACCAGGGAAATATAGTATCAAGATGTTCTGGGCTTGTGATTTCGCGACGTCTTATGCTCTAGATCTGCACAGCACGCAACCCTGGAGAAAAAAGAAAGTGGGAACATCAGAGTAAACAACTTGTGTAATCAGTTTGCCAATTCTGGATTAAACATAACAAGGGACAATTTCTTTACAGGTATTGAATTAGCACAGGAATTGTTGAATAAGGGATTAAAGTTGTTGGAATACTTCGCCAAAACAAACCTAATATACCACCAATTTTGAAACCTAACAAGGATCGAAAAGTGCGGTCATCTGTTTTCACATTCAACAATAACATTACACTCACAGGCTACGTACCTAAGAAGAACAAGTGCGTCACTGTACTAAGCACATTGCCCCATGATTCTCCGATTGACTCTTTCTATGATAATTCTCTACTATAAACCCGAAATAATTCTATATTATAATAAGACAAAATCAGGGGTCGATAATATGGACAAAATGGTCAATACCTACACTGTCAAACGATTAACTGGTTATTCGGTTATTGGTTATTTGGTTATTTGGTTCAATATGTTAGATTTTGGAGCTCTGAACGCCTACATTTTATTTGCTGTACTACACCCAAACTACTACAAGAACTTGACGTATCAGAGATCAGACTTTGTGACGAACTTGTCAAACTATGCGTCATGATCAGATAGAATACACCTACACTTGAAAAACATGTTTTGGTTGCGATGGAAAGAATTGGAGTCATCTTCGATGGCAAAAAGGACCTCAACCAACAACGGCAAGTAAGAAGAGGAAGAGGTGTCAGAAATGTCAAACAAAGACAGTCTTCCAAAGTTTGCATAAAGTGTGAAAAATGTGTGTGTAGTGAACATTCAGTAGCATTACTTTTTTGTGACACTACAAATATTAAAAAGAATTCGCATCAATGTAAATACTTTGAAACTGTTTAAAAAATATTTTAGGAATTGTAAGTTGCTGGATATAAGAACTTCGTCCTGATAACTACATTAGACAAAAATATTTATTTTTTCTCTGTAACTTGACACAATACTTGCTAGTGATACTCAAAACAATACATTTTCATGTTGTAGTATATATTATAATAATAACGCCTTAAAATAAAAAATGGATTATAAATAAAGAGCTCAATCAAAGAAACATTAAATTGTTGAGAAAATATGAATAGGAATGTCTTAAACATACCAAATACACTTATACAATCGAAATTGTGTATGGGTCAAGAAAGACCCATGTTATGGAAACTATGGTACTATTCATGTCATGCGTTCTAGGGTTAACAAGCTTGCTCCCATAAGAGATATCTTTAATGGGTTCGTAGACAAATGTTTAAAAAAAACTACATTGTCGGCAAGTATGTTACAGCGGATAAAATGTTGAAATCTTTCAGAGGGAGATGTTCCTTTAGGCAATATATGCCGAAAAACCGGTCAAGTATTGTCCAAAATTATTTGAGCTGTGCGATGTTCGAAAGTTTTACACTGTTAAGCTCGAAGCTTATGATGGGACTCAACTACATGGTTCAGCCTATGCTGTGGACAAGACGTGTGATAGTGTTGTTTGAAGAATGGCATTACCAGTCCTGGTTCAACACGAAATATAACTATGGGTAATTGGTTTGCCTCTGTTCTCATTGTGAACGAGCTGACCACTCAAGAAACTCTTACCTGTGTCGCCACATTTTAAAAAAAAAGAGAACTGTCTCCTGAGACAGTAAACACCAGGCGCAGAGAAGTGAACAGCAGCCTCTTTGCATTTGGAGAAAAGTCAATGTTGGTTTCTCACATCCCCAGGAAGTATCGAAATGCCAGCCTTATTTCTAGTATGTATGCCAGCGATGAATCACGTGGCAATCAAATTAAATCTATTGTCATTACTTTTTATAACATTAGAAAATGTGGGATGGATGTGGTCGACGAACTGGATTCAACTTCGAGAATGTGCTTCAGATGGCCTCTTCGTGTTTTCTATACACTTCTCAACGTTGGAAGAATAAACGCTCAAATTATTCTCAATGCCAACACTGGAGACAACATACCAAGAAGAAAGTTTGTCAGAATTTTGACATTGGAGCTCATCAAACATCATATGATGGTTCAAGCATCCTCTCGAAATCTGAATAACGATATTCGCTTGAGAATAACCTTGGCTAGCAAATTGAAGAACCAGGACCACAGCCGCAGCCTGTACACAACAGAGATAGGGTGAAATTGCGGAAGATGAATATGTCAGAGATGTATTACATCTATCTGTAGAGAACATACAGTAAAAATTTGCCCTCAGTGCGAAGTGAATGTTGAATAACAATAGAGAATGAAATACTTATTGAGTTAACTAACCTTATTCATTTTCTATTCTTAGCTACTTAGTTGTTAGACCGACATGTTCTAAGAATGTAAAAGGTATATAATAAAAGGCGTAAGAACCGTCAAATTTGTTTTTTCAAATACCTAAGAAAAAGCTTTTACTTAGCTACGTAGTTTTTACACATTTTGAAAAATATTTTTTTTTTATTTTACCAATATTACGGACAGAAAATTTGTCAGAAAATCAACAATTTCAAGTTTCAGAACCAGGTATGTTGTATTGGAATGTTCCTGTACAAACTTTGTTCTGTAAGTTGTGTTCTCAAAATGAAATAAAGAAAATGAAAATTTAAGAAAAAAATATATATAGAAACAGTAAACTGTATAAACTAGATACAACAAATTGCATGAATGAGGGCCAAGTTCACCACCCGACCAAACGCTTTCATCCAGTTGACCCTACCAACGGCGGTTAATTAATATTGGTTCACAGATATCGTGCTTATTGAAACGCGTGACACGTTAAATGAGTCTCGAGCCTCAGGGTGAGGACTTTTGTGTGCATGTCTTGTTTGGTAGTGTTCAATTGGAGAAAGAGAAATATAATTACTTCCAAGTATTAGTAACTGACCTCAAGGGAAAGTGCTCCTGTGAAATTGAATTATTAGAGAAATCTATGATCAGTAGTAGAATCTCAAGTTTCAAATCTGGTCCGTGGGTAAAAGAAATGGGAGATAATGATATTTCTTTTTTAGATTACAGAGGAGACGATGCAGACACAGAGTTATTAATAGGTGTAGACGTAGCAGGTAAAATTTTGGCAGGCAAGGTAATTAAATTAAAAGCTGGAACGATAGCTGTCCAAACTTCATTGGGCAAACTAAAGTCCACAAAAAGTCAGACAGCAGTGTGTCAGTGGCTACATCCATATCATTATTTGTTCAACATGCTAGTGTGGCAGAACTTTAGAAGTTAGACACGCTGGGTATTACGGATTCAGTGGAAGTTAAGTGATTTAAGAAACTGGAAGAAGTGGCGCATTTACAGTTCAAGAAAACTGTGAAGATTAAAACTGAAGGAAGATATAAAAATACGTTTGCCATGGATTGAAGACTTTCCAGAGCTTTCCGATAATCGTGCGTTGGCAGAAAGAAGATGCATTGCAACTACAGAAAAGTTACTGCAAACTGGGAAAAATGAAGAACAGGATCCAGTCTTCAAAGAACGGGAAGAACAAGGAGTGATAGTGCTAGTATCGCAAGATGACGTCATGGAGAAAATATGTTATTTACCATATCAAGCAGTTTTTAAGGAAAATTCTACTATTGAAATAGACCAGTCTTTAATGCTTCCTGCAAACGTAGAGGATCATGCTCACTAAATGTTTGTTTAGAAAAGTTTCCAAAACTAATAGAACAAATCGCACGCGTTCTATTAAGGTTCCGAGAAAAGAGAATGGGAGTGACAGGAGATATAAGCAAAGCCTTTCTACAGATTTCTATTGATGAAGGGGACAGTGTTTTTAAAGATGTCTTTAGTGACAGAATTTTAAGAAAATGCTGTACAAAATCTACAAACATTCTAAAGTTGTTTTCGGGATTAATTGTAGTCATTTTCTTTCGGGTGCTGTTTTGAAGCATCATGCACATAATTGACCAATAAAGTTTTGTGAATCCCCAAAAAGCTGAAACAATCGTTTTATGTAGACAATTGTGCTACTTCTTTCAGAACTGAAGAAGAGTTAGTGGAATTTATCGAAACACGTGTAAAATTACTTAGTAAAGTGAAATTTGATGTCCGCGGTTGGGAATATACAGTTTTAGGGAAATGACAGGGAAATTGCACTAGTTGTAGGTACATTGCGGGATTGAAAAGAATATACTATTAGTTATAATTTAAGTTGTGTAAGCGATGTCTGAAATCTTATCACTAAACGAAGTATGTTGTCAATAGTTCATAGAATTTTCGATCCAGTGGGATTTATGTACCCTTTACAATAATTCCAAAATTAAGTCTAGAATTGCACCGGTGAAGAAAGTCACGATTCCTTGACTTGGTTATTAGCATGTTGTTTTGGATGTCGTCTAGCTTCTAGAGTGATACGCAGATTGAATATCAATGCAACTGTTTTTTATTTAAGTGATTCGAGTTACTGCCCTGGCCTGGATACGAAGAGAACAGATGTGGAGTGCATTTCATCAAGCATAGTAAAGCAAGTTCATAGTCTCACAGACCTTTCTTGTTGGAGATTTGTGCCAGGAATTTATAACCATGCTGATCTACCAACTAGAGGTTGCGATGTGGCCACATTATTGAAAACTAGATGATGGGAGGGACAACAATGGCTACGTCTATAGAGCGATATTTGGCTTGTTGCAGCAGACGTTTGCGATCAAGAAGAGGTAAACAAAGAAAGAAAAAGACTGTTGCGTCTTTGTCCAAACAAAATGAAATCAGTTCCTATTTGAGGTGCTTCTCAACGTACCGATAAGTTCCTAACATAGTTATGCATGAATGAACAGGTTTATTAGGAACTGTCATTTACAATCAGACGCAAGACAGAAGTGAGAAGAAACAGTCCCTGAGATAGAAGCAGCAGAGAAGTCTTCTAAGAAGCGTGCAGTTAGAAGGTTTTGATGTACGCGACAGGAGATTAAAATCTTTAAGTATATTTCGGGCAATGAAGGACTTATCAGATTGAAAACAAAGCTGTTGCGCAGGGATGATGGTGAATACTTCAAGAGTCCAATTATATTACCGCCAGGTCGTAAATAAGTTCATGTGAAGACATCACATGGATAAGAGGGTGCGAATCCATTATCTTCCAAGTTAATAGCTGCTTGATACCTATACTACAGGACGAAGACAAGCTGGCCGCGGCTTAATTATGCACTGGAAGACGTTCACATGGGCATCCATGGATCCGTGGAGGTCGTGTAAGGCATCATGCGGGCCGAAGCGTATTCTACACTGGTTGCAGACCACGTACGCTCCTTCAAGATGCTTATGTTTATCAATATCAGTAGCATTTTCAACAAGATAATGAGCCATGTCACAAGTCCAGGTGTATGACGGATTGGTTCAAGGAACACAGTTCCAATTAATGTGCTGGCTTCCCAAATCGCAGAATCTGATCACAATCTGTTATTAACCGTGTAAAGGAGACACACCGACTATTAGGTAATAGTCTGGCTGATCGACATAGATGGGAAATTACGACCTTTATAAGAAATGAAATCTTTGAGCTTTTCGTCCTGCGATTATGACGGATAGGACAAAAGAGGCGGTGATGATGTGAAATGGGGGAATAAAGAAAGTGGAAGGAAACGGATTAGCCCAGAGGAAACCCGGTGTTTGTCCACCACAAAGTTAATTTGGCAAGAGCTGGGATCGAACCAGCGACTCCCTGCAATACTGGTTAACGCTTACAAAATGAAAGGAAGTCGGATGCTATCATTTAAATGAAGATAGTAAACCATCATGATAGTATGCACGAGTATCGATCTACACGAACTGATGATTCATTTTCTTTCCATTAGGTAATCGCAAACTATATGGATAAATAAGCACCAGACGAAAAAAATGCTAAAAATAAAAAGGTAATATTTTAGAGAGGGAAACTTACTTAACATTATATAATGTCCCATTGCAGCGCCTGGGATGAAGTGGGAGCAAATTCCAAAATTTTAGTCATTTTAGATTAACCCTGTAACAGGCGCGTGGATTTTTGTGACATGGCTAGTCGCGCGGGCTACCACTGTAGCTCATTTGTTTTTATTCTATTATATTGTCTAATTTGTTAATATTTTTATCTTTCTCGTAAAGAAATGTATTTATAAACTGTTTTAAGGGTCTTATACTCAATTTGAGAAATATGTTTATTTTGAAAGCTATGTATATACAAAGAAGATCAACGCCATTCATTTTTCAAAAGTAATACACGAATAGGACTGTAAAAGTTATTTATATTTAGCAATAAATGCTCCAATCTGGCGCATTTCGACCTTTTCTTCATCGTAAACATATATGTTGAAATTGCTTTAAAAATACGCATTATTACAAAAATTTTACAAACAAATCTTACAGATAAACGTATTATCGACAAAACATATATCTTTTCAGCGGAATAATTTTCTAAAGATTTCTTGCTCTCAAAAGTTTGATTATGCTATGTACTTTCATATATTTTTCTTTTTCTGTTTTCCTATTTGAGTTCCTTGAAGCATGTTCTGCACACAAGGAATTGAGTGGTCAATACACACTTTCCTTCAAGCATTGACCACTCATCAAAAGCATCAAAATGCCAGGAAAGGTACGTTTTTCAGTCTCGTCTGTAAGCTTTGCATCAAGGTCATGTACAAATCTCTTTCTGACACTATAAATGCAAATATTGCTACAACCAACTATACGTCTGAAAATGTTTGCATCTGAAAACAATTCTAGACATTCAAGTTAGAATAACGCAGACCTGGCCTCACCTTTAGGTCCAGGAAAACGATGCAAAATATTATGAGCACGAGTACAAATATTACGAGTAAGAGTTTTTATTATTCATCTGAGATTGTCTTTTGCTGCATAATAATTTACTTCACAACTGTCTTTACTACCACTATTATCAACAGGTATCAGTGATTCCTGTCACCCGGAACTCTCAGTAACATCTTCTGAATTTTCACTGTTTCTGTGTCCGAAAAATGCAGTTCATCCGTCTCAAAATATTCTTCACCATCTCTATCGCAATCTGGAAAACATTGCTAATCAGAACTGGCATTTTGCAAACTCATTGATCATCTGATCAGCACTCAAACTATAATGAAAGAACTTTCGATCTTTTGGAGCACTTAAGACACCAATAGTCGCGCGGGCTACAGATGTAGGCCATGAAACTTTCAAGGAGAATAACAAGTAGCTCGTTTCGATTTTACACACCCTTTGTGTTAGCACCTGAACCTACTTTGTGACAAGGAAAACAAAAACGATGGGTTACAATAGTAGCCCTCGCGCGTATTGCAGTGCTAAGTGAATAATCGTTGGACGTCATAGGGAAATTAACTTCAATCAAGACACTCACTTTTTATTGTAGATTTTCTCGTTTCATGATACTTGGCATTATATTCCATGGGAAATAATATGTAGATTTTCTCGTTTCATGATACTTGGCGCTATATTCCATGGAAATTAATTTAAGTAAGGTTTCTTCATAAGTGAGCCTCCAGGGAAGTACGCAAAAATTTATTTCGTATGGAATTCGAAGCGTTTCTGGGATGTCCAAATTGAACACGATAAAAATATTAGAATTTAAAAATTGACCTTTTATTATAATAAATTTACGCAAAGGTCAGTACAGATGCAGTCCCCCATGATAAATCAGTTGCACATATTTCTGGGTACCACCACGAATTGCAAAATAAATATGCGATAAACAGTACGAATCTTCCTTATAAACATTCACGGGACACTTGATAGATAGCTTGGAAGATTGCTCTTTATTATGATGACTTGGATTTATATAATTCAAATCAGACAGTGCGTTTAGGTACAGCGTCTGATGTTAATCATATTTCGCTATGAAAGAGTTAATCATCTGTACTCCACCATTATCCATTTTAGAGACTATCCATCCATATCTCCATTACCAATAGTCTTTAGTATTTTAGAGACTATTCAATATTTTTAAATTGGATAATGAAGTCTTTAATTTATAGACGTGTTTATATCATTGTTAATAGAGAAGTTTGTTTACCAGTCGCTTTCATGTGTTTACCTGATTTCAAGTGTATTTTAGTTTACAATTTGGGTAATCCAACTTAATACTTTTGCCACGTTTACACAATTATTTATTTGTTTCGTGTAATTAAATTAGCTTTCCGCAGTTTCCTGAAGCTGGTAAAAATCTCGGTACCTAACTACAATTATCAAAGCGGATTGCACTCAATTTCATCACCACTTTGAATTTATCTGAATTCATCCTGAACGCAGAGCAATCTTCCTCGCAATTTATCACGGGAGAAAGGAACGGCCACTACCAGAGGTTTGTATTGTACATCGAATATATTTTTGTGAAAATAAACTTGATCCCGTCCAATTGAGAAACCCTTAGTGAAGATAATTTTCACTACTTTCAAAATTTCCAAAGTTTCCCCTCTCCATTCCCCATTCGGCAATGGGTATAATTATACCACACGTTAATTTTTCCTCCCAATATACTAACATTATATGTCTATTTTTTAATGCTTATTTCCCCAATACTTTGTAGTCTCACGATAAAAAAGCTTTGCAGCAAAATGTAGAGGCTCTTTGTAAATCCCTTGTTGCTACTTCCATTAATGAGTAATCACATGCAATTTATAATATAAATAATTTGCAAAATAAAAGTATAAATTATTCAAACATTATCATTTATTGATATTACCTTTCTCCTAAAGATCGGTCTTCCCTTCCTGCATGTCCTAAACCGTGAAATGATGTTTCCAGAAATACAGTTTTACTACATTTTAACATGGTTACCTCCAGAACAGCATTATTGCAGATAACTTCCAATCATTAATGGACTGTAATAGATAAAACATATTTACATCTGTTTAAGGATTATTTTATTTAATTACTAGTACTAATATTAACATAACACAATTCCTAGCAGAAAAATCGTTGGATAGCGCAGTGGCTATGGACAAGAAATGCATATATACATTTACCATATTTATGCTTCCAATAACTTTGCTTATGGTAGTATATCAGGTTCTTCTATATAGTTTTCGAAATTATGCTTGATATCAGAAAGAAAAAGGAATAGTGATTTAGGATTTTGATTTCTGTTCTTTCAGCACTTAGGGTCATTCATCCCGTAACGTTTGATGGGTGACGTTCCTCGGCGAGCACACACTCCGGGGAAAGGGAAGAAAGGAAGCCGCCTGAGACCTCTTAGTAAGGCATCACCCCGGCATTTGCCTGGTGTGAATACGAAAAATGCAAGAAGTAGTGTATATTGGTCAGTTCTGGGCCAAAATTCTTGACCAAGTCATTTACGACATATCTTTGGCTAGCACAGAAGAATAGCACAAAACATTTATAGAAGATCTTATAAAGCTTCTGGGCCAGCCCAACCCACTTTGGATATCTTTGATCAGCAATTACCGTCGTTTGTAAGGGGTTTAACTTTTCAATACTGTAGCTTGTACGGGATTTAACTTTTCAGTACCAGTAGAGAAGAATAGCAAAAAGCATTTATAGAAGATCTTATAAAATTTCTGGACCAGACCAACCGATTTCGGATATATCTTTGGTCAGCAAATACCGTAGTTTGTACGGGGTTTAACTTTTTAATACCAGCACAGAAGGATTGCGCAAAGTATTTACAGAAGGAACTTTATCATGTCCCCCTTTACACATAGAAGAGGAGCAGTGCTCTGCTCATAGGCTTTTGTGACATTTAAAATTATAAAAAAATATAACGTTATCTACAACTCTTCTCTCTTATATGTATCCCATGGCAGAGTATGTATTCCATCTTTTAGAAAACATCTCTTACCATCTAAACTTAAAGCTAAGTTATTGGCTTCTGCACTGTACAAATCGTCCTTATAACTTCTGATTAAATTCATCTTTTTATAATATTATTTTTGATTGAACAAACAGTCTTTATAATCGTAAAATGAAAGTTCTTGACTTATTAAATTTTTCTTAGCTCCTTTGGCTTGTTTACAACATTTACATTTTTCGAATTTGATTAAATACATTTTTGATCTTAAACAAACAAATTATTCTATGATTGTTCCTTTAAGTTAATTTTTTATTTTACCCAGTACTTTCTTATTTATTTGTGATATCTCGTATTTATTATTTTTTTGGTAATCACTTGTATAGAAGTAATTAATAAAACTTTTAAGTCTTTGTATATATTTTAGTCTGAATTTGAAAAATGTAACTATCTGTATCTGTGTAACAAATTTCTATTTGGTCTTGATATTTAGGTTTCAACACATTATCATGAAAATCGTACATTAAATGTTCTGACAAATCTAAAATTGACATACCCAAATAAATCGGTTTGTTAAATTGCTATTTAAATTTGTTCTTGTTAAGAGTTACTAAATTTTCCGTAAAGATTGTAGGGCTTTTATAGTTTGCCTTTGTTTCAAGCGTCTCGAATTTCTTCTCATCACTTACTTGTTTAATGTTATCTCTCTTTCTAATATTTCCATACTGAATTGTTCATTATCTTATAAAAGTCTTTCTCAAAATCACTTGTTGCTCCAGTTCTCATTTGTGTGTTCAAACCTATATAATTCTTTAACCAATCAGTTTGTTAAAATTCTATTACTATATGAATTTTCTTAAGTTTTAATCCAAGGGATAAACATTGTTTTAAGTTTCGATAGTGAATTACATATTTTTCTTTATTGTATAATATTGTTAATAGTTTTGATTGTTTTGAACCAGGTGGGTACACTTAGCCAATTAAACCGCTTAAAAAATAAGTATTGTCTGATTGCTCATCCATACAACTTGTTAGCATCCAAGTACATTAAGTAAGAATCTTCTTTATTTTCATTATAAATTTCATAAATTTGTTGTTTGCTGATACGTATCTTTTACTACGTTCTGAAATTTTACCTCTTACACTTTTCTCTATCATCAAAGCCATATCATAATCTGTTAAAAATTCTAATTCTATATTTGTCATCTTTAATATTGCATCCCAAGCTAAACCTGGTGCTGTCATATACCAAGGAGGATCAAGACCATAGCTTTAACACATGTTTCCCTAAATTCTCGAATGTATCTGCTAACAATATTACATCTGTTTTTAAATATAAATCATGGTATTGTCCGAGATTCTTAATGTTAAGTATTTCCCATACTTTCTTTGCATGTTCATAATCCTCATCATATGTATGTTCATAAGCTTGTAGATGAATGCTTTTTTCGGTGGAAGTTTCCTTTCTCTAAACCTATTCCAATCGTGTAACATAAGCATATGGATAAACATCTTTTCTTGTTACAAGGTTAAATTGCTCTTTATTCAGGTAGAATTGTTGTGTGTCATTTGCGCTTTTGTTAAGTTTGATTATAATTTGTCTAAATTAAATCCCATAAATCTAAACGAGACTATCAATATTAGTTTGATAGTTTCAACCTTTTTACTGAATGAAATGTAGCGTTCTTCGTTGTTAGGTATAAATTCAATTGTTTCTTTATTACATCCAAGCTCTTTAAAGAATAAATGTGAGTCGTATCCTGTTATGTATAATGACTGCTAAAAACTTTCAAACTTTAACTTTTAAATTGCAATTATTACTTAAAGGAACTATAAACTCCCATGTTACATGATGATGATGTTTAATTTATAATTCTTTTCATTGTATTTTTCTTCACAGTAATAACAAAATTCGGATTTATTAAACTCTCTTCTCTGTTTCTTTGTTAAAGACAATTCATTGTTTTGCTTATAAATTGCTGATATTATTTTAGCTTCTTTTTAACATTTATTTATGAACGTTCTAACTGTATTTTTACATCTAACAAAATAGGTTTGGTTTTAGTTCCATCACTTTTTACAATGTAATAAAATCCAGAAGGCTTGTGTTGTTGATATTTTTTGTGTATGGTTTATTTTTTGGGTAATATTCTTCACATCGCATAACCTTATGTAATAACCATTCGAAATCAGCATAGATTACAAGAGCATTCTCATTTTATATTGATACTTCTTACATTTCTTCAGGTATTATTATTTTTACTACTTCATTAGATGAACAGTATTGCTCAAGTTTATCTAATGAACTTTGTGAGTAAAAGTATAATAAACATCAATCACATAAATACTTTCAAGGTCAATTTCTTGTTGTTTGTGAACTAACTAATAAACTAAAAGTCTTTAATCCAACAATAATGTGTTTTAACCTTTTTCTTCAACAGGTTGTTTTATATATAATAAATTTACATGTTTTTTTTCTTTTTTGTTCTGTGTGTGACGTAATATATAGATTGAATAGTCTTTATCATACGCATAGACATTTATAGAAACATTAAGGAATTTTTCAACTTTTGGAATATGGCTTAGAATTACAGGAAAATGAATATCTTTTAGTTTAGATTCTCAGTTTAACAATAGTTCATTATTTCTTGGTACTCGTTCAGGATGTAAACTTGATGGATATAAAGCTCTGTATAATGAGTATAAAAAGCATTTTCATCTTCATTCTTTATATTAATTACTGCCTTTTTGTTTTGAATCTGTTAAAGTAATTCTATGTATGATGATCCTCTGTATGGTACGACTGCTAGTTTTTAAAAGTTAATGTTTAAAAGAGCCCAGCCAGAACCACAAGCTTGAAAGTCATCCACTTTTGTTCTTAATGCTTCCTTCATATTAGTTAGTGATCTTCTAAATTGGTTGGTTGGTATATTTCTCGGTTTCCAGTATTAAAATAAAACTCTTGATTTTTTTCCTTTCTTATATTTAGAACTTAAAAATAGATTAATTTTCAATGTGCAATGTTTTTGTAAGCTGATTTGTATTCTGTTTAATATTGCTTTGGATGTTGTTTTAATATAATGTTCTAATGGATCTTCTGGTTTATATTGTGTTGCGAATCTCCATATATCTAATCTTGATTTAAATGTAGTATTTTGGCGTTTTACATCGACTCGTATTGATTCAACTTTGATTTTCGGTTCTTCAAATACCTCTCCTGTCAACGGAAACAGTTTTAAACCTCTCTTCCTACATAATCTCTTAGGTTTCAGTTTTGGATGTCTTCTTGAAAGAAAATGTTTGCCTAAACTTTAATCTGTTTTGTTCATGTTCATGTACTTTAATACGATCTGTCAGTTCTGCTTTTCTTAATCGAGTATAACCTTTTTTCTATTTATATTTACATAAGTTTTTCAGTTCAACTACTGTATGTTTAATTAAATTATTCATTATTATTCTCTTGTTTTTATTCTATAAAAATAAATTAAATCATTTTCGTTATCTAACACAACAGCCAATACTCACGTGACGTAGGAAATCTGAATGTTTATTAGTATACTCTATTAGGACTTGGCTTTCATGGGATTTCCCCATCAAAGGTACTGTTGATATAATAAAATTAGTTCATTTTTAAGGATCTATCTCACCATCATCACTTTCGCTATTACTTTCCCAATTTGATTCTGCCATATATCTTTCTATTGCTGAATTCTCTTTTTTTAATAACATTCCTTTTCTATTAATAATATTTATTTTTTGTAGTGTTGTTATGAGTTTAAGATCTTGATGAATATGGTTAAGTTTATTATGTATCAAATCACAATGCTTCTCCATATATATTACATACAGATCTTTAGAAATGAATATTATTTTTCTATTATTATAATAAACGAAGTTATGGAAAGAAGAACTATTCCTGCAGTTAAACAACACTGTAGAGAACTGAATACATCGTTATTCAAACCTTAGGAAAGTAGAATATAATAACCTGAATCAACGAGAACAAAAATAAGTCTTCAACAACAACTGCCACAAATTCACAACAAAGTAAACAATATAAAACAATTATGAATAAAGATGAACTTATAAAAGACATAATTCAAAAATTAAATACTGAACACATTGTAAACTACTTTCAAAATCCGATTTGTAGAAAACTAGTTATAGATGTACTTAATAGTCAAAAATTCAAAGAGTGGAAACAAATTTCAAAAATAAAGTTCTTACCCAATGACTTTCTACATGCCTTCAAAAACAAGATACATTGATGTTCAGTTACACCAAACCATAAGCTACCACTTTCTTTTATTAAACGTTATGAAGAACACATCAATTGAGTTAGATTATGAAAGAAAAAAGACTTGCTTAAATACGAAAGCATTAATAATAAGTATGGTGATAAACTTTTCTGGGACAAATTGTGTGAACGAAAGTGTGGTCTACGGTGTTATCATCATTTAAAACCAGGATTCGTACTAAAGCATAAAAAGTATACAAGACAACTTATTCATTGGAGGGACTACACGTATGAATACGCTCAGCAAATCACTGAACAGTTTCTTAATGAGTTTAAAGTAGTTGATGATTGGTTCGTGTTCAGTGAAGTAAATAACAGGAGAAAGTATTCACAGAAGCAAGTTATTGAAGTTTATACAGAAATCAGAGAATATTTACATTGGGATACACTCTCTTATAAAACAGATTTACTCAAATTTAAGTTCCTAAAAACTTTTAAAGATAAACTCTATTGGGCTATTGTTGCTAAAAGTTCTAGCATTACAGGAAAAGAACTAACAGCCTTCTTGAGAGAATGTGATTATTTTATCGATTGACAAACTATTACACCACTGCTAGATGAAACACACGTGAGAAAATATCAAAATAAAGTTTATTAGTCAAAAGTCGGTTTATTAGATAAAAGTGAAAAATTTATTCTTGAGTTTGAAAACAAAGGTTTAGAATTAAGCATGATAATACACACTTGTTGTAATAAGCAGTTCTCTGAAAATTTTCTAATAAAAATCAGGGACAAAACCAATATGGTTGAATTCTTAAAAGTATATAAGCATGTACATGATTCCCTCAATAACAAACTAATACTACTCTCAACTGGTTTACGCTTAATAGAGAACTCTAGAGAATACCCAATATGTAAATAAGTAAAACCTCAATTGTGTAAAACAACGTGTAAGCTTGTGTTCTGCGTTGATTGTATGCTCACTTGGTTAACAGATAACAACACTTGTCCTTTGTGTAGAACAGTTCTTAGACTTAATAACAATAACAGCAACAGTGAATATGCTGAAGAATATCCTGATTTTGATGATCCAATTATTTATGATTACGCTGAAGAAGAAAAAGAAGTAGAAGAATGGAGTTAGGATAGTGCATTGGAACTAGCAACAGTGAAGATTGAATGTTGAGTAACTATTTATAGTTTTAAATTTGTATAGCTTTTAGGAAATAATAATCATAAAAGTTATATTAAAAGCTTCTACATGAGATTAGATGTTAACCGATATTGTAAACAATCAATTTTTCTAACCAAATATTCTTCTGATAGGGATGTCCAAAACTCATTACTCTTTCCTTTGGAAATATGGAGTTCCTGTTGCACCAAGTTGAATAATTTAATGCTATTAGGATCTCTACAGTTTTCGTATACTATCTCATGACCTGGGTATTTTTCTTCTGGTTTATTAAGAGGCTTATATAAACTTATCTTCTGACATTTGATAGCATAATAACGGAAAGGATCATTAGTTTGTTCTTCTTGTATAAGATTAGACAGTTATCTTTTGATTTTTTTCTGTATAAGGTGCTGCTATTTCTTTTAACCCATCGTTTGGAATCCTTAACCTTTCCATTCACTCTTCAACTTCTTCTATTCTTGTTTGTAATTATTCCATATAATCATGGTATTGTATAAAATTTTAGATGAAGTAGTTAATAATAATTTCATTACATTTAAGATAAAACTCAGGAGAAATCCATCGATATATTTCGGGATTTAATTGTTTTGTTACATATGTTCCTGTAACTTCATAACATATTTCTCCTTTGTCACCTGTTACTTTTTTGATAATTTCATCGGCCGGAATTCCGGCTCTGGAAATATACGCTTTGAGTTCTTTGGATATTTTACTTTCCATCCAATGTTTAAATTGTTTTCCTGAATCTTGACATAACTTAGTAGCATTGAAGTATCCAGTATCCTTATCTATAATTAATTTGAAATCACCAAATTTTCTTTACCAATAATCATCTTTAATCTGTTCGTAACGTATCTCATTCAAACTTTGATCCACACTACCCATATTTATTAATTAAACAATACATTTATTTTTTCTAACAATACATTTATTTATTTATGGCTATTATTCCATAAAAGATAACATTTATATTTACATTACAACATTACTTTTATCTATCCAGCTATTATGTGAATCATCAAAACTTAACCATTTAACGTATACTTGGTCACCCTTCTTTCTTAACACCTTTTCCTCCAACTATTCATCTTAATGTTTCGTCTTTAATAATGCTGGTTTGTAAAATTTACCTTGCACATCCTCGCTGTTGAAAACTTTAATTCTATATGTTGGTGGATTAGATGGAATAACTTCGCTAATCACAAATATTTATGTTGTCCAATTAGGTGTGTATCCTTTCTCAAATAACCCTTTCGATTTACTTATACGAAAAAATCACCAATCTTACACTTTGACTAAAATGTGTATATTCTTTCTTATATATTTTATTCAATATCCTTTTGCTCATTGTTTTTATTAACTTCTACTGGCTTTAAACCAATTGTTCTATGCACTCGATTATTATACTCGTTAACTAGTGTTGGTAATATCTCTATCCATTTTTAAATTCCTTGTGCTGTAAATTTCTTCCCATGTTTTGTTTAAGAGTTCTATTTAATCTCTGAACAACAGAAGCTTTCATACCACTATAGGCTGAGTAATGAAGAATCTTATTTTCCTCCATTAACTTCTTACATTCTTTATTGTAAAACTCTTTGCGTTGATCAGTTTGTAAGTTACTAGGTTTTCTCATTCTTAATATGGATTTAAATAATTCTGTCACGTTCTTACCGCTCTTATCTTTAACAGGAACATCAAATGCATATTTCGAGAAGGCACCAATAATCGTTAGCAAATACCATATAGCCTTTGTTTAATTTGGAAATATCTTTTTAACACACCACTATCCATTTCCACAAGATAAATCATTTATATCTTTAACAATAACACTTAACCTGGGATAGTTCTTTGTGGAAGGTTTGTGAATTTCTTCTATAATGACTTCTCTAATACCTATACCTTCTTCTAGTCAATCTTTCTTTTTAATGAATTGATATTTAATAACACCAAATACAGAACAAATACCTTTCGTAATATATTTTCCATTCTTTGTTTGTTCTATTCTAATGGTATCTTTCTTCGTATCTATTGATTTCTTACACTTAAAACAATACACCCTGTTTAGAAATTTAAAATTCATGATTATCTAATACTACACTCCTAACATTTTCATCATCACTTGATTTGTTTTCACCTTCACCTTCTCTTTCTATATACATAATAAGCAGTAACAAATTGCCATGTTTCAGATCAGAATCTTTGGATGGTCTAATTACTTACTGATCATTTATATTAAAGTGTAATGTCAAACTTTCAACTATAATGTAATTTAAAAATATGTCTATAAGATATGAAATGACACTTGATTCTATATGCATTATCCTACCTCTATAAAGAAATTTGTAGGCGTCAGCTAAACTATATACAAAAAAGCCTGGTTGCAACATCTTGTTTATCGATAACATTAGATATATTAACCAATCTTTTTTTTCTTAAAATCAACCCAGCATATATAATTTGACGTAAAAACTTCTATTTTATATTCTCTAAGCTTTCTTTCCTGACAAAACGCTTGTAATCGCATCTCACACCTTTCCCTTACTTTTAAATTACAAAAATATCCATATGTATTCTATTGCAAATGTATTTTTTACGAAAGCTCTCTTTCTATTCCAACAAACAAACAATAATTGTTCTGCAAACCAGAATTTTTATTTGGTTTAATCATAATTATATCCTACTTATTAAAGCCAAAATAACTCTTCAATCAAAGTATCACCCAAATATATATCTAGAAAATATCTATCATAGCTTAATTCCATGTGCATTATTTTACCATTATAGAGAAAATTATAACTATTAGAGAGATTAAATATTCTAAACATTCGCTCCTTAACATTTCTAGCTCTCAATCGACATAATAGGGGTGTGGTTTCTTTCTGCATTATTAATTTTTCAGTGTCTTTCCTTAAGATATGAAAGTCAACTTTTATAGCAAACATCTTAAAATGAATCGCATCTTTCGTGATGTATGTGTCTTCTAACGTTTCTAACAGTCTTCAAATCGTTTTCTATCATTTTGTAAATGACTATTAATACGGCTTATAATGATTTACGTTGTTTTACCTTAACAACATTACTTAAATTCTCTAATAGTTTTAATTTATAAAATAGGTATAGAATTTAACAAATTGCAATATCATGAACAAATGTTGAACATTCCAGATTTTAGTTCTTCTTGTGTGCAGTGAAACACATAAACTCTTCTATCATGGTGTTGCAGACTACCTTTAAAAATGTTTAAATACACATTACCAGATGAAAATTTTAATATTAGTTACACCTCGTAATGAATTATTTGAGTCAATAGATAGTTGTGCCTTTATAGAGGCATAAGCAGCCAAACAATTTTCTCTAGTGCAATAAGTCGAATGTCCAACCCATGTTATGCAACAGAAACTCCAAAAACAATGTTGTTCCAAAAACTGTGTAGAAATTTGATATATAAAATTAAATGTATTATTGTAACGAAAATCCTAAAAATGGAACGAAATGTAAAATTTTAGTTTAATATCCCGCAATCATGACCTTTACGGTAACGACTTCGACGACTAAGGGAAGTTATTGATGACGAAATAGTTAGCGGAATGAAAGTGAAGAAGAAAATGGTTGTACTTCAGAAGACTACTGATACAATGCAGTCCACCACAAATTTAATCTGTTGGGGATCGAACCAGTTACAGCTATAACATGTATTTATATAATATATTTTATTTAATATTCTTACAAAAATGTTTCAATGAACCCACTATCTATTCACAAGAATGAGAAGAGACAATAATAAAAATATAACTAGACGAGATCTCACTTCATACAGAGGTGTGGTGAATCGCTGTAGTATATTTATTGTATACACGACTCCAAAAGTGCATTACCACCTGCAATTCTCGTTTTCCTGCAATAGCAGGCAACCCAATAAGCTCGGCGGTTGGGTTGGTTCCGAATTCGAAAGGCGTTGGACCAAACCTCAATTTTGTTAAAAATATATCAGTGTGGCAAACTGAAAAATAAGGAAATAAAACAAATTGTTAAGAATGACAATTTTATTATCGTGATGGAGTTGGATGACATCAAAAGTTACAAAATGATCTTACTTAAGCAGTTCAAAAAAGATGAATGGCAAAAGACATATATCAGAAAAAACATTTCTCTCCTTCTCCCCCCAAAAAAAGAATTTTAAAAAAGAAAAAAGTTACATAAAGTAAAGGTTTAATATAAAAGACTCACCCAAAATTTTGAAAATTGACACGCGAAAGGCAAGAATAACTGAACCCAAATAAATAAAATTGTGCACAGATATTGCAAACGTAAAATGTGGGAATACAGGCTTCATAGTTTCCTGAAAAAAAAACGGTAGGGTGGGGCACGGACCCCTCCAAACCCTTGATCACGAGATATCAAAAATGCTTGTAACAGTATGTTAGATGTGTGTAAAGGACATGAAGAATTGTAACGAAACTTTTTCTATGGACAACACGTAAAAAATAAAGGAATACGAGGTTTTAATGTTCTGCGCAAAGCAGTTTTAGGGGGCAAAAGCCCCCACGAAAAATTTTGAAATTTGACGTCCGAAAGGTAAGAAGAAGTGAATCGAACTGAATGAAATTCTGCACAGATATTATAAACATAAAATGAGGGAATACGGGTTTCTTATTTTCCTTTAAAAAACGGCTGGGTAGGGCGCGGACTCCTCCAAACATTTGATCATGAAATATCAAAAGTACTAGTAACAAATGTCAGATGGGTGTAAAGGACATGAAGAATTACAACGAAACTTTTTGTATGGACAATACGCAGAAAATAAAGGAATGCGCTTTTTTTTATTTTCTGCGGAAAGAGTTTTATAGGGTAAAAGAACCCACCCCAAAATTTTAAAGTTGACGCGAGAAAGATAAGAAGAAGTGAACCGAAGTGAGTGAAATATTGCAAAGATGTCGTAGGTTTAAAATGAGGAAATACGGGTTTCGTATTTTCCTGCAAAAAAAGGTTCGGTGAGGCACGGACACCTCCAAACATTTGATCACGAAATATCAAAAGTGCTAGTAACAGTATGTGAGATGTGTCTAAAGAACATGAAGAATTGCAACGAAACTTAATGTATAGATAATATGCGAAAAACATACGAATACTGTTTTTTTTATTTTCTGCGTAAAAATGGTTTTACGGGGAAAAGCACCCACCCAAAATTTTGAAAGTTGACGAACGAAAAGCAAGGACAAGTGAATCGAAATGAATGAACTTGTGCACACATATTGTAAACGTAAAATGAGTGAATACGAGTTTCGTATTTTCCTGGAAAAAACTGTTGGAAAGGGCACGAACCCTTCCAAAGTTTTGATCACGAAATATCAAAAGTACTAGTAACAGTGAGGTGTGTGTAAAGGAAATGAAGAATTGCAACGAAACATTTTGTATGGAAAATAACCATAAAATAAATCAATACGAGTTTCTTATTTCCTGCGGAAAAAACTGTTTTAGGGGTCAAAGGCTCCTACCCAAAATTTTGAAAGTTGACACCCGAAAGACAAGAAGAAATCAGCCGAAGTGAATGAAATTTGCACAAGTACTGCAGACGTAAAATCAGGATAAGGGTTTTATATTTTCTTAGAGAAAACAGTTATGTGGGGCGCCGACCCTCCCAAACGTTTGATAACGAAAAATCAAAAATAATATTAATAGTATGTGAGATGTGTGTAAAGGAAATGAAGACTTTCAACGAAACTTTTTGTGTGGGAAATGTGCTGAAAACAAAAAAATACGGGTTTTTCATTTTTGCGGAAAAATGGTTTTATGGGGCAAAGGCCAAACCCCAAAATTTTGAAATTTGGCACCGAAAGGGAAGAAAAAGTGAACCGAAGTGAATAAAATTTTGCGCAGATATTGTAGACATAAAATGAGGGTATACGGGTTTCGCATTTACCTAAAAAAAACGGTTAAGTGTGGCACGGACTCCTCCGAATCTTTGATCACGAAATTTCATAAGCGCTAGTAACAGTATGTCAGATGTCTGTAAAGGACATGAAGAATTGCAACGAAACATTGTGTATGGAGAATACGCAAAAAGAAAATGAATACTTGTTTCTTATTTTATGCGGAAAAATTATTTTGTGGGCAAAAGAACCCACCCCAAAATTTTGAAAGTTGATGTCCGAAAGGTAAGAAGAATAGAGCCGAAGTGAACGAAATTGTGCACAGATATTGTAGGCATAAAATGGGGGAGTATGGGTTTCGTATTTTGCTTGAGAAAACGGAAGCGTGGGGTGCCGACCCCTCCAAACCTTTGATCACGAAATATCGAAAGTACTATTAACAGTATGTCAGATGTGTGTAAAGGACATGAAGAATTCCAAAGAAACATTTCGTATCGACAATACGCAAAAAATAAAGGAATACGGGTTTTTTATGTTCTGCGGGAAAACGGTTTTAAAGGCTATAGCCCCACCAAAACTTTTGAAAGTTGAAGCCCGAAACGCAAGAAGAAGTGAGCCGAAGTGAATTAAATTGTGCACAGATACTGCAGACGTAAAATGAGGATACGGGTTTCGTATTGTCCTGGGGAAAACGGTTCCGTAGTGCGCCAACCCCTCCAAACCTTTGATCACCAAATATCAAAAGTACTAGTAACAGTATCTGAGATGTGTGTAAAGGACATGAAGAATTGCAACATATCTTTTTGTATGGACAATACGCAAAAATAAAGGAATACGGGTTTATTATTTTCTGCGGAAAGACTGTTTTATGGGGCAAAACAACCCACCCCAAAATTTTAAATTTGAAGCTGGAAAGGTCAGAACAAGTGAACCGAAGTGAGTGAAATATTGCACAGATATTGAAGGCTTAAAGCGAGGGAAGACGGGTTTCGTATTTTCCTGGAAAAAGGGGTTGGGTGAGGCACGGACACCTTCAAACATTTTGATCACGAAATATCAAAAGTACTAGTAACAGTATTTGTGATATGTGTAAAGGACACGAAGAATTGCAACATAACTTTTTGTATGGACAATACGCAAAAAATAAAGGCATATGAGTTTCTAATGTTCTGCGAGAAACGGTTTTAGGGGGCAAAAGACCCCATCCAAAATTTTAAAAGTTGACGCCCGAAAGGTAAAAAGACATTAGCCGAGGTAAATGAAATTCTGCACAGATATTACAGACGTAAAATGAGGATATGAGTTTCGTATTTTGCTGAAGAAAAAGGTTGGGTGAGGCACCGACCCCTCCAAACCTTTGATCACGAAATATCAAAAGCGCTAGTAACAGTATGTCAGATGTGTGTAAAGAACATGAAGAATTGCAACGAAACATTGTGTATGCAAAATAACCAAAAAAAATAAATGAATACTGGTTTCTTATTTTCTGCGGAAAACTGTTTTAGGGGTCAAAATCTCTCACCCAAAATTTTGAAGTTGGCACCCGAAAGAAAAGAAGAAATGAGCCGAAGTAAATGAAATTTGTACAGATATTGCAGACAGAAAATGAGGTTACGGGTTTCGTATTTTTCTAGAGAAAACAGTCGGGTGGAGCGCAGACCCCTCCAAACGTTTGATAACGAAAAATCAAAAGTGCTACTAACAGTATGTCAAATGTGTGTATAGGACATGAAGAATTGCACCGAAACTTTTGTATGGACAATGCACTGAAAACAAAGGAATACGGGTTTTTTATTTTTGCGGAAAAACGGTTTTATGGGCAAAAGACCCCATCCCAAAATTTTGAAATTTGACGCCAAAAAGTAAGAAAAAGTAAACGGAAGTGAATGAAATTTTGCACAAATATTGTAGACATAAAACGAGGGAATACAAGTTTCGTATTTACCTTAAAAAAAAACGGTTAGTTGGGGCCCGGACTCTTCTGAACCTTTGATCACGAAATATCAAGAGTGCTAGTAACAGATTGTCAGGTGTGTGTGAAGCCCACCAAGAATTCCAAAGAAACTTTTTGTATGGACAATACGCAAAAAATAAAGGAATACGTTTTTTTATTTTCTTCCGAGAAACAGTTGTAGGGGGCAAAAGAACCCACCCAAAGTTTTGAAAGTTGATGCCCGAAAGGCAAGAAGAAGTGATTCGAAGTGAATTAAATTGTGCACAGATATTGTAGACATAAAATGAGGGAATACGAGTTTCGTATTTTCCTGGGGAAAAAGGAAGCGTGGGGCGCCGACCCCTCCAAACCTTTGATCACGAAATATGAAAAGTGCTAGTATGTCAGATGTGTGTAAAGGACATGAAGAATTGCAACACAACCTTTTGTATGGACAATACGCAAAAAATAAAGGAATGCGGGTTTTTTATGATCTGCGGGAAAACGGTTTTAGGCGGCAAGAGACCCACCCAAAATTTTAAAAGTTGACGCCCGAAAGACGCGAAGAAGTGAACCAAATTGAATCAAATATTGCACAGATATTGTAGGTTTAAATTGAGGGCAAACGGGTTTCGTATTTTCCTGAGAAAAGCGGTTAGGGGGCTCGGACCCCTCCAAACCTTTGATCACGAAATATAAAAAATGCTGGTAACACTATGTCATATGTGTCCAACGAAACTTTTTGTATGGACAAATACGCAAAAAATAAAGGAATGTTTTTTTATTTTCTGCAGAAAAACAGTTTTATGGGGCAAAAGAACCCACACCAAACTTTTGAAAGTTGACTCCCGAAAGGTACATGTTGTCTCAAAGGTCGAGGGCATTCTTTATTGCTATTTTAAGGAAAAAATTTTCTAAGTCCAGCTTCGGGTATCTTCGGGAAAAAGGAAACCAGGTTCGAACCTCGAAGTCAACCTTTGCAATCGGGAGAAATTTTGCAGATGTGTTTTTCTTCTTTTAAATATAATAAGACTTTTTATTATTCTATAAACAAGCAACATTGATTGAAATACTTAATAATTCAATATTTCGAAACTTTGTATTAATATCAGCACATGCCTGTTTGTCATTTAGCTCTCCATACGTAATGAAACATTTAGATACGTAAACGAATCTTTCCATATGTGAAAGAATGCAGAAAATTAAGACATAGAACACAATTCTCGTCTGAGTACTAAAATAAAAGTCAAAATGGAACAAAAACAGCGTTTGCAGTGGATATGAATCAGAGCCCTGCACCAGAGCCCTGCACGGGCCGGGCGCGCCCGATTCGGCCCGGTACCCGGCCCGGCCCGACCCGTTTCAAGTAATATCAAACTGGACCGGGCCCTAACCGGGCCGGGCACATTTCGGGCCGAACCGGGCCGGGCACATTTTGGGGCCGAATCGGGCCCGGCTCGGCTCGGCCCGATAGAATGAAAGACGGTTTGGAAACTAATGTTGTCAGCCTATTTGTTTTTTTAATGTCCTCCACTACCTCTATTTTTGCCGTGTTTGTACGGTCTTACTGTCAGCCTATGTTAATCGTAATGTGTTTGGGAAACTGACTCTTTATTCAACACTGTGATGTACTGGTAATACTATTACTATTACTACTTCTACTACTACTATTACTACTTCTACTATTACTACTACGACCACTGCTAATACTACTACAAGTGCTACGACTTCGCGTCAGAGTTGACATGTATGATGGTATCGAATTTACCTTCTAAGTGCAGAATAAAATTGAGAAATGCTAGTTATTATGCCCGGTCTGCGTAGAATGTGAACCGATGCTTGATCTACGAGGGAGAATAGTGGCTCAATAGAAAAAACACTCACATCTGGTGCTAGAGGTCGTCGGATCAATCCCTGCTCATGCTACGTGAGCTTTGTTGTGGACAAACATCGTGTGCATGGGAGTTTCTGGGGTGGTCCCGCTTCCTCCCAATGTTTTCTTAACAACCAATTCATCC